>NW_027327635.1:0-335722 GCF_047675955.1 Chlorocebus sabaeus
CACTAACCGGTTTTCACCGGCTCAAACCAGACCAGACCGGCTCAAACCGGCTTTGACCGGCCTCAGCTGGTTTTGACCGGCTCAAACCAGACCAGACTTGCTCAAACCGGACCAGACCGGCTCACACCGGATCAAACTGGACCAGACAGGCCCAGACCGGCTGAAACCGGATCGAACTGGACTACACTGGCCCAGACCGGCTATAACTGGGCCAGACCGGCTCAAACCAGTTTTGACCAGATCAAACTAGACCAGACCGGTTCAACCCGGTTTTGACTGGCTCAAACCGGGTTTGAACGACTTGAACCGGTTTTGACGGTCTCAAAACCGGTTTTGACCGACTGAAACCGTTTTGACCGGATGAGACCGGATCAAACCAGACCAGACGGGCCCAGACCAGCTAAAACCAGATGAAACCGGACCAGACCGGCCCAGACCGCCTAAAATCGGGCCAAACCGGCTCAAACCTATTTTGACCGGCTCAAACCAGACCACACCGGCTCAAACCGGTTTTGACCGGCTCAAACCAGACCGACCAGCTCAAACCAGATCAAACCAGACCAGACAGGCCTAGACCACCTAAAACCGTGCCAAACCGGCTCAAACTTGTTTTGACCGGCTCAAAACCGGACCATACCGGGTCGAACCTGTTTTCACCGGCTCAAAACCAGACCTGACCGGATCAAACCCGTTTTGACTGAATAGACCGGATCAAACGGGACCAGAACTTCCCAAACCGGATCATACCGGACCAGACCAGCACAAACCGGCTCAACTGGCTCAAACCGAACCAGACCCGGCCCAGACAGGCTAAAAACCGGGCCAAACCGGCTCAATCAGATTTTGACCATCTCAAACAAGACCAGACTGGCTCAAACAAGACCAGACCGGCTCAAACCGGTTTTGACCGGATGAGACCAGATCAAACCGGACCAGACCGGCCCAGACCACCTAAAACCGGGCCAAACCGGCTCAAACCTATTTTGACCAGCTCAAACCAGACCAGACCAGCTTGAACCTGTTTTGACCGGCTCAAACCAGACCTGACTAGCTCAAACCGGTTTTGATCGGATTAGACTGGATCAAACCAGACCACACCCTCTCAAACCGGATCATACCGCACCAGACCGGCACAAACCGGCTCAAACCGAACCAGACCGGCCCAGACAGGCTAAAACCGGGCCAAACCAGCTCAATGAGGTTTTTGACTGGCTCAAACCAGACCAGACCGGCTCAAACCAGACCACACTGGCTCAAACCGGTTTTGACTGGCTGAAACTAGAAGAGACTGGATCAAATCGGTTTTGACCGGATGAGACAGGATAAAAACCAGATCAGACTGGCTCAAACCGGATGAAACCACACCAGACCAGCCCAGAACAGCTGAAGCCAGAGCAAAACCGAACCAGACGTGGCCAGATCAGCTAAAACCGGGCCACAAACCGGTTTTGACCGGCACAAACCAGACCAGACCGGCTCAAACCGATTTTGACCAGCCTGAGCTGGTTTTGACCGGCTCAAAGCAGACCAGCCCGGCACAAACTGGACCAGACCGGCTCAAACCGGTTTTGACCGGATGACACCGGAACAAACCGGACCAGACCGGCTCACACCGGATCAAATCGGACCAGACCGGACCAGACCAGCTAAAACCGGGCCAGACCCGCTCAAACCGGTTTTGACCGGCTCAAAACAGACCAGACCGAGTCAAACCTGTTTTGAATGGCTCAAACCAGACCTGACCGGCTCACACCGTTTTTGATCGGATTAGACCGGATCAAACGGGACCAGACCTTCCCAAACCGGATCATACCGGGACCAGACGAGCACAAACCGGCTCAAACCAGCTCAAACCGATCCAGACCGGCCCAGACCGGCTAAAACCGGGCCAGATCGGCTCAAACCGGTTTGACCGGCTCAAACCAGACCAGACCGAGTCAAACCTGTTTTGACCGGCTCAAACCAGACCTGACCGACTCAAACCCATTTTGACCGGATTAGACCGGATCAAACGGGAACAGACCTTCCCAAAGCGAATCATACCGGAGCAGACAAGCACAAACTGACTCAAATCGGCTCAAACCAAACCAGACCGGCCCAGACAGGCTAAAACCGGGCCAAACTGGCTCAATCAGGTTTTGACCATCTCAAACAAGACCATACAGGCTCAAACAAGACCAGACCGGCTCAATCCGATTTTGACCGGATGAGACCAGATTAAACCTGACCAGACCGGTTCAAACCGCATCAAACCAGAAAAGACTGGCCCAGACCGGCTAAAACCGGGCCAAATCGGCTCGAACCGGTTTTGACCGCTCAAACCAGACCAAACAGGCTCAAACTGGTTTGACCGGCTCAAACCACACCAGACCAGCTCAAAAACGGTTTTAACCGGTTCGAACCGGTTTTTGACTGGCTCAAACCAGACCATTCCGGCTCAAACCAGACCAGAACGGCTCAAACCGGTTTTGACCTGCTCAAACCACACCAGACCAGCTGAAACCGGTTTTGACGGCTGAAACCGGTTTTGACCAGATGAGACCGGATCAAACCGAATCAGACCAGCCCAGACCGGCTAAAATCGGATCAAACGGGATCAGACCGGCCCAGACTGCCTAAAACTGGGCCACAAACTGGTTTTGACCGGATCAAACCAAATCAGACCGGCTCAAACCGGTTTTGACCGACCTGAGCCGGTTTAGACCGGCTCAAAACCAGACCAGACCGGCTCAAACCGGTTTTGACGTGCTAAAAGCAGTTTTGACAGCATCAAACCGTACTCGACCGGCCCATACCAGCTGAAACTGGATCAAACCCAGACCAGCTTAAACCGGGACACAAACCGGTTTGGACCGCCTCAAACCAGATTAGACAGGCTGAAACCGGTTTTGACTGGCCTGAGCCGGATTAGACCCGCTGAAACCAGACCATACCGGCTCAAACCGGACCATCCCGGCTCAAACCGGTTTTGATCGGATTACACCGGATCAAACCGGACCAGCCCGGCTCACACCGGATTAAACCGGACCAGACAGGCCCAGACCAGCTGAAACTGGATCAAACAAGACCAGACCGGCACAGACCGGCTAAAACTGAGCCAGACCGGCACAAACCGGTTTTGATCAGCTCAAACCAGACCAGACAGGTTCAAACGGTTTTGACTACCTCAAACCGGTTTTGACCGGCTCAAACCGGTTTTGACCAGCTCAAACCACTCCAGACCGGTTCAATCTGGTTTTCACTGGCTCAAACCGGATTTGAACGGCTCCAACCGGTTTTGACCGGCTCAAACCACACCAGACCGGCTCAAACCGGTTTTGACCCGCTGAAACCGATTTTGACCATATGAGACCGGATGAAACTGGATCACACGAGCCCAGACCGGCTAAAACCGGATCAAACCGGATCAGAACGGGCCCAGACCGCCTAAAACCGGGCCAAACCGGCTCAAACCTAATTTGACCGGCTCAAACCAGACCAGACCGGTTCAAACCGCTGTTGACCGGCTCAAAGCAGTTTTGACCGGATCAAACCGGACTCGACCGGCCCAGACCACCTGAAACCGGATCAAACCGGACCAGACCAGCCCAGATTGGCTAAAACTGGGCCACAACCGTTTTGACCCGGCTCAAACCAGACTAGACCGGCACAAACCGGTTTTGACCGGATGAGACCGGATCAAAAAGGACTAGACCGGCTCAAACCAGATGAAATCAGACTCGACCGGCCCAGACCAGCTGAAACGGATCTAACCGGACCAGACCAGCCCAGACCGTCTATAACCGAGCCAAACCATCTCAAATCGGTTTTAACCGGTTCAAACAAGACCAGACCGGCTGAAACTGGTTTTGACCGGATGAGACCGGATCAAACCAGACCAGACTGGCGCAAACCTCATCAAACCGGACTAGACCGGCCAAGACTGACTAAAACCAGGCCAAACCGTCTCAAACAGGTTTCGACCGGCTCAACCAGACCAGACAGGCTCAAACCAAACCAGACCGGCTCACACCGGGTTTGACCAAATGAGACAGCATAAAACCGGACCAGACCGGCTCAAACCGGATGAAACCGCACCAGACCGTCCCAGAATAGCTGAAGCTGGAGCAAACCGGACTAGACCGGGCCCGATCGGCTAAAACCGAGCCACAAACCGGTTTTGACCGGCTCAAACCAGACCAGACGGTCCAAACCAGACTAGACCGGTTCAAACTGGACCAGACTGGCTCCAACCGGTTTTGACCAGATGACACCTGATCAAACCGGACCAAACCGGCTCACACCGGATCAAACCGGACCAGACAGGCCCAGACCGGCTGAAACCGGATCAAACCGGACGAGACCGGCCCAGAACACCTAAAACTGGGGCAAAAAAGAGTGTTGACCGGCTCAAACCAGACCATAACCGGCTCAAACCGGACCAGACCGGCCCAGACCAGCTAAAAACCGGGTAGATCGGCTCAAACCGGTTTTGACCGGCTCAAAACAGACCAGACCGGTTCAAACCGGTTTTGACTGTCTCAATCCGGTTTTGACCGGCTCAAACCGGCTTTGACTGGCTCAAACTACACCAGACCGGATAAAACCGGTTTTGTCCGGCTCAAACCGGTTTTGATCTGTTTAGACCGGGTCCAACCGGACCAGACCGGCTCAGAGAGGCTCGAATCCGTTTTGACTGGCTTCAACCAGACCAAACCAGCTCAAACCAGTTTTAACCAGCTCGAACCAGGTTTGACCAGCTCAAACCAGACCATACCGGCTCAAATCAGACCAAACCGGCTCAAACCGGTTTTGACGTGCTCAAACCACACCAGACTGGGTGAAACCGGTTTAGACCGGCTAAAACCGGTTTCGACCAGATGAGACCGGATCAAACCGAATCAGACCATCCTGGACCGGCTAAAATGGGATCAAACCGGACCAGACTGTCCAAGACCACCTAGAACTGGGCCACAAACCGGTTTTGACTGTTCTAACCAGACCAGACCGGCTCAAACCGAGTTTGACAGACCTGAGCCGATTTTGACATGCTCAAAGCAGACCAGACCGGCTCAAACCACACGAGACCCGGCTCAAATCGGTTTTGACCGGCTCAAACCAGACCACACCAGTTCAATCCGGCTTTGACCGGCTCAAACCTGTTTTGAAAGGCTGGAACGTTTTTGACTGGCTCAAACCGGTTTTGAACGGCTCAAACCACACCAGACCGGCTCAAAACCGGTTTTGACCAGCTGAAACCGATTTTGACCATATGAGACCGGATCAAAACGGACCAGACGGCCCCAGACCGGCTAAAACCGGATCAAACTGACCAGAACGGCCCAGACCGCCTAAAACCCGGGCCAAACAGGTCCAAACCTATTTTGACCGACTCAAACCGGTTTCGACCGGCTCAAACCAGACCAGACTGGCTCAAACCATATCAAACCGCACCAGACCGGCTCAGACCACCTAAAACCGGGCCAACCGGCTCAAACCTAGTTTGACCAGCTCAAACCAGACCAGAGCAGCTTGAACCTCTTTGACCGGCTCAAACCAGACATGACCAGTTCAAACGGGTTTTGATCGGATTAGACTGAATCAAACCAGACCAGACCCTCTCTAACCGGATCATACCGCACCAGAACGTCTCAAACTGGCTCAAAATGGCTCAAACCGAACCTGACCGCCCAGACAGGCTAAAACCGGGCCAAACCGGCTCAATGAGGTTTTGTCTGGCTCAAACCAGACCAGACCGGCTCAAACCAGACCACAATGGCCTCAAACCGGTTTTGACCAGGTGAAACTAGAAGACACTGGATCAAATCGGTTTTGACCAGATGAGACAGGAATAAAACCAGACCAGACTGGCTCAAACCGGATGAAACCACACCAGACCAGCCCAGAACAGCTGAAGCCGGAGCAAACCAGACCAGACGGGGCCAGATCAGTTAAAACTGGGCCACAAACCGGTTTTGACCAGCACAAACCAGACCAGACCGGCTCAAACCGATTTTGACCAGCCTGAGCTGGTTTTGACTGGCTCAAACCAGACCAGACCGGCTCAAACCGGACCAGACCGGTTCAAACAGGTTTTGACTGGATCACACCGGATCAAACCGGACCAGACCGGCTCACACCAGATCAAACCGGACCAGACAGGCCCAGACTGCCTGAAACCAGATCAAACAGGGCCACACCGGCACAGACCGGCTAAAACCGGGCCAGACTGGCTCAAACCGTTTTTGACCAGCTCAAACCAGACCAGACCGGTTCAAACCGGATTTGACTGACTCAATCCGGTTTTGACAGGCTCACACCAGTTTTGACTGGCTCAAACCGGTTTTAACCTGCTAAAACCACACTAGACCGGCTGAAACCGGTTTTGACGGGCTAAAACCAATTTTGACCAGATGAGACCAGATCAAAACCGAATCAGACCGGCCACAACCGGCTATAATCGGATCAAACCAGACCAGACCGGCCCAGACCGCCTAAAACTAGGCCACAAGCCAGTTTTGACCGGTTCAAACCAGACCAGACCGGCTCAAATCGGTTCTGACCCCGCTCAAACCGGTTTTGACCAGCCCAAACCAGACCAGACCGGTTCAATCCGGTTTTGACCGGCTCAAACCGATTTTGAACGGCTCGAACCTGTTTTGACCGGCTCAAACTGGTTTTGACTGGCTCAAACCACACCAGACCGGATCAAACTGGTTTTGTCTGGCTGAAACCGATTTGACCGGATAAGACCGGATCAAACCGGACCAGAAGGCCCAGACCGGCTAAAACCGGATCAAACTGGACCAGACCAGCCCAGAGCGCATAAAACCGGGCCAAACCGTCTTAAACCTATTTTTACTGTCTCAAACCAGACCAGACAGGCTCAAACCGGTTTTAATTGGGTAAAACCAGACCAGATCGGCTCAAACCATATCAAACCGGACCAGACAGGCCCAGACCGCCTAAAACCGTGCCAAACCAGCTCAAACTTATTTTGACCAGCTGAAACCAGACCGGACCGCGTCGAAACTTTTTGACTGGCTCAAACCAGACCTGACCGGCTCAAACCTGTTTTGACCGGATTACACCGGATCAAACGGGACAAGACCTTCACAAACCGGATCATACCAGACCCGACGAGCACACACCCATTTCAAACCGGCTCAAATCGAACCAGACCCGCCCAGACAGGCTAAAACCGGGCCAAACCAGCTCAATCAGGTTTTGACCGTCTCAAACAAGACCAGACCGACTCAAACCAGACCAGACCGGCTCAAACCGGTTTTGACCGGATGAGAACGGATCAAACCGGACCAGACCGGCTCAAACCAGGTCAAACCGGACTCGACCGGCCCAAAACAGCTGAAACCAGATCAAACCAGACCAGACCAGACCAGAGCGGCTAAAACCGGGCCAAGCCGTCTCAAACTGGTTTTAACCGGCTCAAACAAGACCAGACCGGCTGAAACGGGTTTGACCAGATGAGACCGGATCAAACCCGACCAGACCGGCGCAAAAAGCATCAAACCGGATCAGACCGGCCCAGAATGCCTAAAACCGGGCCAAACCGGCTCAGATTTCGACCGCCTCAAACCAGACCAGACCGTCTCAAACCGGTTTTTACCAGCTCAAATCAGACCAGACCGGCTCAAACCGGATCAAACGGGACCAGACCGGCGCAGACCGCATGAAACCGGGCCAAACTGACTCAAACCGGATGAAACCGCACCAGACGGGCCCAGAACAGCTGAAGGCAGAGCATACCGGACCAGATCGGGCCAGACCGGCTAAAACCGGTCCACAAACTGGTTTTGACCGGCTCAAACTAGACCAGACCGTTTCAAACAAGACCAGACCGGCTCAAACAAGACCAGATCGTCTCAAACTGGTTTTGACCGGATGAGACCGGATCAAACCGGTCCAGAACGGCTCAGAGAGGCTCGAATCGGTTTTGACTGCCTTCAACCAGACCAAACCGGCTCAAACCTGTTTTGACCTGCTCAAACCACACCAGTACGGCTGAAACCGGTTTTAACCAGCTAAAACCGGTTTTGACCAGCTGAGACCCGATCAAACCGAATCAAACCGGTGCAGAACGGCTAAAATCGGAACAAACCAGACAAGACCCGGCCCAGACCGCCTAAAACTGGGCCACAAACCAGTTTGACTGCTTGAAACCAGACAAGACCGGCTCAACCTGTTTTGGCCGACCTGAGCTGGTTTGATCGGCTCAAACCAGACCGGACCGGTTTATTCCGGTTTTGACTGGCTCAAACCGGGTTTGAGCATCTCAAACCACACCCGACCGGCTCAAACCGGTTTTGACTGGCTGAAACCGATTTTGACCATATGAGACCGTATCAAACCGGACCAGATGGGCCCAGACAGGCTAAAACCGGATCTAACCAGACCAGAACGTCCCAGACCGCCTAAAACCACGCCAAAACGGCTCAAACCTATTTTGACTGGCTCACACCAGACCAGACCGGCTCAAACCGGTTTTGACTGACTGAAACCGGTTTTGACCAGCTCAAACCAGACCAGACCAGCTCAAACCAGATCAAACGGGACCAGACCGGCCCAGACCGCATAAAACCGGGCCATACCGGCTCAAACCGGATGAAACCACACCAGACCGGCCCAGAACAGCGGATGCCAGAGCAAACTGGACCAGACCGGGCCAGACCGGCTAAAACCGGGCTACAAACTGGTTTTGATCGGCTCAAACCAGACCAGACCGTTTCAAACAAGACCAGACCGGCTCAAACAAGACCAGACAGTCTCAAACCAGTTTTGACCGGATGAGACCGGATCAAACCAGACCAAACCGGCTAACACCGGATCAAACCGGACCAGAAAAGTCCAGACCGGCTGAACCCGGATCAAACAGAACCAGATCGGCCGAGACCGGCTAAAACTGGGCCAGACTGGCTCAAACTGGTTTTGACCGGCTCAAACCAGACCAGAATATTTTAAACCGGTTTTGACTGGCTCAATCCGGTTTTGACCATCTGAAACCGGTTTAGACTGGCTCAAACCATTCCAGACAGGCTAAAACCAGTTTTCACCGTCTCAAAACGGTTTTGACCTGATTAGACCACATCAAACCAGACCTGACCGGCTCAGACTGGCTCGAATCTGTTTTGACTGGTTTCAACCAGACCAGACCGCCTAAAACCGGGCCAAACCAACTCAAACCTATTTTGACCGGTCCAAACCAGACCAGACCGGCTCAAACCGGTTTTGACCAGCTCAAAGTGGTTTTGACCAATCAAACCGGACTCCACCGGCCCAGACCAGCTGAAACCGGATCAAACCAGACCGGACCGGCCCAGACCGGCTAAAACCGGGCCACAATCCGGTTTTGACCGGCTCAAACCACTCCAGACCGGCTAAAATTGGTTTTCACCGGCTCAAACCGGTTTTGACCTGATTACACCGGATCAAACTGTACCAGACCGGCTCAGAGAGGCTCGAATCGGTTTTGACTGGCTTCAACCAGACCAAACCGGATCAAACCGGTTTTGACCAGTCCGAACCAGTTTTGACCGCCTCAAACAAGACCAGACCAGCTCAAACCGGACCAGACCGGCTCAAACCGGTTTTGACGTGCTAAAACCACACCTGACCGGGTGAAACCGATTTTGACCAGCTTAAACCGGTTTTGACCGGATGAGATCGGATCCAACCGAATCAGACCGGCCCAGACCGGCTGAAATCGGATCAAACCAGACAAGACCAGTCCAGACCGCCTAAAACTGAGCCACAAAACCGTTTTGACCGCTTCAAACCAGAGCAGACCGGCTCTAACCTGTTTTGACCGACCTGAGACGGTTTTGACCGGCTCTAACCAGACCAGACCGGCTCAAACCAGACCAGACCGACTCAAACCAGTTTTGACCAACTCAAACCAGACCGGACCGGTTCAATCTGGTTTTGACCGGCTCAAACCGGTTTTGAACTGCTCGAACCGGTTTTGACCGGCTCTAACCAGGTTTGACCGTCTCAACCCACACCAGACCGCCTCAAACCGATTTTGAACAGCTGAAACCGATTTTGACCACATGAGACCGGATCAAACCTGACCAGACGGCCCCAGACAGGCTCAAAACGTATCAAACGGGACCAGAACGGCACAGACCGCCTAAAACCGGGCCAAACCGGCTCAAACCTATTTTGACCGGCTCAAACCAGACCTGACCGGTTCAAACCGGTTTTCATCAGATTAAACCGGATCAAACCGGACCAGACCTTCTCAAACTGGATCATACCGGACCAGACCGGCACAAACCGACTGAAACCGGCTCAAACAAAACCAGACCGGCCCAGACAGGCTAAAACCGGGCCAAACCGGCTCAATCAGGTTTTGACCGGCTCAAACCAGACCAGACTGGCTCAAACCAGACCACACTGGCTCAAACCAGTTTTGAGAGGCTGAAACCAGAAGAGACTGGCTCAAACCGGTTTTGACCGTATGAGACAGGATAAAACCGGACCAGACTGGCTAAAACTGGATGAAACCGCACCAGACCGGCCCAGAAGAGCTGAAAGCAGAGTAAACCAGACCAGACCGGCCCAGACTGGCTAAAACAGGGCCACAAACCGGTTTTGACGTGTTCAAACCAGACCAGACAGGTTAAAACCGGTTTTGACCGACCTGAGACGGTTTTGACCGGCTCAAACCAGACCAGACCAGCACAATCCGGTTTTGACCAGCATGAGCCAGTTTAGACTGGCTCAAACTGGACCAGACCGGCTCAAATCTGTTTTCACTGGATGAAACTGGATCAAACCGGACCAGACCGGCTCACACCAGATCAAACGGGACCAAACCGGCCCAGACCGGCTAAAACCGGGCCAGACGGGCTCAAACCGGTTTTGACCAGTTCAAACCAGACCAGACCGGTTCAAACCGGTTTTGACTGGCTCAATCCGGTTTTGACCGGCTCAAACCGGTTTTGACCGGCGTCAACCACTCCAGACCGGCTAAAACCCGTTTTCAGTGGCTCAAACCGGTTTTGACCTGATTAGACCGGATCAAACCGGACCAGACCGGCTCAGACAGGATCAAATCGGTGTTGACTGGCTTCAACCAGACCAAACCGGCTCAAATTGGTTTTGACTGGCTCGAACCGGTTTTGGCCAGCTCAAACAAGACCAGACCGGCTCAAACCAGACCAGACCGGCTCAAACCGGTTTTGACCTACTCAAACCCCACCAGACGGGCTGAAACCGGTTTTGACGGGCTAAAACCGGTTTTGACCAGATGAGACCGGATCAAATCGAATCAGACCGGCCCAGACTGGATAAAATCGTATCAAACCGGACCACATCGGCCCAGACGGCCTAAAACTGGGCCACAAACCGGTTTTGACTGGTTCCAACCAGACCAGACGGGCTCAAACCGGTTTTGACCGACCTAAGCTGGTTTTGACCGGCTCAAACCACACCAGGACGGCTAAAACCAGACCAGACCGGCTCAAACTGGTTTTGACCGACTCAAAGCGGTTTTGACCGGATCACACCGGACTCGACCGGCCCAAACCAGCTGAAACCGGATCAAACCGGACCAGACCAGCTCAGACCAGCTAAAACCGGGCCACAAACCAGTTTGGACTGGCTCAAACCAGAAGAGACCGGCTCAACCGGTTTTGACCGGATGAGACCGGATCAAACCGGACCAGACCAGCTCAAACCGGATCAAACCAGACTCGACCGGCCCTGACCAGCTGAAACCGGATCAAACCAGACCAGACCGGCTCAAACCGGTTTTGACCGGCTCAAACTAGACCAGACCGGCTCAAACCGGACCAGACCGACTCAAACCGGGTTTGACCGGATGACACCAGGTCAAACCAGTCCAGTCCGGCTCACACCGTATCAAACTGGACCAGACAGGCCCAAGCCGGCTGAAACCGGATCAAACCAGTCCACACCGGCCCAGACAGGCTTAAACTGGGCCAGATCGGCTCAAATTGGTTTTGACCGGCTCAAACCAGACCAGACCGGTTCAAACCGGTTTTGACTGGCTCAATCCAGTTTTGACCGGCTCAAACCGGTATTCACCAGCTCAAACTACTCCAGACCAGGTAAAACCGGTTTTCACCGGCTCAAAACGGTTCTGACCTGATTAGACCAGATGAAACCAGACCAGACCGGCTCAGACATGCTCGAATGTGTTTTGACTGGCTTCAACCAGACCGCACCGACTCAAACAGGTTTTGACCGGCTCGAACCGGATTTGACCGGCTCAAACAAGACCAGACCGGCTGAAACCGGTTTTGACCGACCTGAGCCGGTTTTGACCGGCTCAAACCAGTCCAGAACGGCTCAAACGAGACCAGACTGGCTTAAACTGCTTTTTACCAGCTCAAAGAGGTTTCGACCGGATCAAACCGGACTCGACCGGCCGAGACCAGGTGAAACCGGATCAAACTGGACCAGACTGGCCCAGACCAGCTAAAACCGGGCCACAAACCGGTTTTGACAGGCTCATACCAGACCAGACAGGCTCAAGCCAGTTTTGACCGGTTCAAACCAGACCAGACTGGCTCAAACTGGACCAGACTGGCTCAAACCGGTTTTAACCGGATGACACCGTATCAAACCGGACCAGCCTGGCTCATATCGGATCAAACCGGACCAGGCCGGCCCAGACCGGCTGAAACCGGATCAAACCGGACCAGAACGGCCCAGACCGGGTTAAATCGGGCCAGACTGGCTCAAACTGGTTTTGACTGACTCAAACCAGAGCAGACCGGTTCAAACAGGTTTTGACTGGCTCAATCCGGTTTTGACCAGATCAAACCGGTTTTGACCGGCTCAAACCACGCCAGACCGGCTAAAACCGCTTTTCACTGGCTCAAAACGGTTTCACCTGATTAGACCGGATCAAACCGGACCAGACCGGCTCAGACAGGCTCGAATCGGTTTTGACTGGCTTCAACCAGACCAAACCGGCTCAAAACGGTTTTCAAAGGCTCGAACCAGTTTGGACCAGCTCAAACCAGACCAGACCAGCTCAAACCTGACCAGACCAGTTCAAACCCGTTTTGACCAGCTAAAACCAGTTTTGACCGGATGAGACTGGATCAAACTGAATCAGGCCGGCCCAGACTGGCTAAAATCGGATCAAACCGGACCAGACTTGCCTAGACCGCCTAAAACTGGGTCACAAACCGGTTTTGACTGGTTCAAACCAGACCAGACCGGCTCAGACCGGTTTTGACCGACCTAAGCCGGTTTTGACCGACTCAAGCCAGACCAGACCGGCTCAAACCATACCACACTGGCTGAAACCGATTTTGACGGGCTCAAACCGGTTTTGACTGGCTCAAACCATACCAGACCGGTTCAATCCGGTTTTGACTGGCTGAAACCACTTCTGAAAGGCTCGAACCGGTTTTCACGGGCTCAAACCGGTTCTGACCGGCTGAAACCAATTTTCACCGGATGAGACTGCATCAAACCGGAGCAGATGGTCCCAGACCGGCTAAAACCGGATGAAACCGGACCAGACCGGCCCAGACCGCCTAAAACAGGGCCAAACCGGCTCAAACCTATTTTGACCGGCTCAAACCAGACCAGAACGGCTCAAACCGGTTCTGACCAGCTCAAACCAGACCTGACCGGCTCAAACTGGATCAAACCGAATGAGACCGGCCCAGACTGCCTAAAACCGTGACAAACCAGCTCAAACCTATTTCGACCGGCTCAAACCACATCAGACCGGGTCGAACCTGTTTTGACTGGCTAAAACCAGAGCAGACCGGCCCAAACCGGTTTTGACCGGATTAGACTGGATCAAACCAGACCAGACCTTCCCAAAACGGATCATACCGGACCACACCAGCAGAAACCGACTGAATCCGGCTCAAACCGAACCATACCGGCCCAGACGGGGTAATACCGGTCCACAGACCGGTTTTGACTGGCTCAAACCAGACCAGAACGGCTCCATCCGGTTTTGACCAGCCTGAGCCGGTTTTGACCTGCTCAAACCAGACCAGACCGGCTCAAACTGGATCAGACCGGCTCAAACCGGTTTTGACCGGATGACACCGGATCAAACAGGACCAAACCGGCTCACAATGGATCAAACCGGACCAGACAGGCCCAGACCGGCTGTAACAGGATCAAACCGGGCCACACCGGCTCAGACCGGCTAAAACCGGGCCAGACCGGCTCAAACCGGTTTTGACCTCCTCAAACCACACCAGACCAGCTGAAACCGGTTTTTCACCGGCTAAAACCGGTTTGGACCGGATGAGTCCGGTTCAAACCGAATCAGACCGGCCCAGACCGGCTAAAATCGGATCAAACAGGACCAGACCGGCCCAGAACGCCTAAAACTGGGCCACAAACCGGTTTTGACCATTTCAAACCAGACCAGACAGGCTCAAACCGGTTTTGTCAGATCTGAGCCCGTTTTGACTGGCTAAAACCAGACCAGACCAGCTCAAACCTGACCAGACTGGCTCAAACCGGTTTTGACTGGCTCAAAGCAGTTTTGACTGGATCAAACTGGACTCGACCGGCCCAGACCAGCTGAAACCGGACCAAACCGGACCAGACTGGCCCAGACCAGCTAAAACCGGGCCAGAAACCGGTTTTGTCTGGCTCAAACCGGACCAGACTGGCTCAAACCGGTTTTGACCTGCTCAAACCATATCAGATCGGCTGAAACCGTTTTTCACCGGCTAAAATCGTTTTTGACCGAATGAGACCAGATCACACCGAATCAGACCGGCCCAGACCGGCTAAAATCGGATCAAATAGAAACAGACGGGCCCAGACCGGCTAAAGCCAGATCAAACAGGACCAGACCGGCCCAGTTCGGCTAAAACCGGGCCACAAACCAGTTTTGACCCGCTCAAACCAGACCAAACTGGCTCAAACCGGTATTGATCGTCTCAAATCAGACCAGACCGGCTCAAACAGGTTTTGACCTGCTCAAACCCCTCCAGACCGTCTAAAACCGGTTTTCACCGGCTCAAACTAGTTATGACCTCATTAGACCGGATCAAACCAGACCAGACCAGCTCAGACAGGCTCGAATCGGATTTGACTGACTTCAACTTGACCAAACCGGCTCAAACCGGTTTTGACCGGCTCGAGCAGGTTTTGAACAGCTCAAATCACACCAGACCGGCTCTGACCAGATCAGACCGGCTCAAACCGGTTTTGAAAGGCTCAAACCGGTTTTGACCTGCTCAAACCACACCAGACCGGCTGAAAGCGGTTTTGACCGGCTAAAACCGGTTTTGAGCGGATGAGACCGGTTCAAACCGAATCAGACCGGCCCAGACCAGCTAAAATCGGATCAAACCGGACCCGACCGGCCCAGAACGCCTAAAACTGGGCCACAAAACGGTTTTGACCGGTTCAAACCAGACCAGATCGGCTCAAACCAGACTCGACCGGCTCGAACCTGTTTTGACCGGCTCAAACCAGACCAGACCGGCTCAAACCGGTTTTGACCGGATTAGACCGGATCAAACCGGACCAGACCTTCTCAAACCGGTTCATACCGGATCAGACTGACACAAACCGGCTCAAACCGGCTCAAACCGAACCAGACCGGCCCAGACAGGCTAAAACCGGGCCAAACTGGCTCAATAAGGTTTTGACCGGCTCAAACCAGACCAGAACCACTCAAACCAGACCAGACCGGCTCAAACCGGTTTTGACCAGCTCAAAGCGGTTTTGACCGGATCGAACCGGACTCGACCGGCCCAGACCAGGTGAAACCGGATCATACCGGCCCAGACCGGCCCAGACCGGCTAAAACCGGGCCACAAACCGGTTTTGACTGGCTCAAACCAGACCAGACCGGCTCAAACCGGTTTTGACCGTCCTGAGCCGGTTTTCACTGGCTAAAACCAGACCAGACCGGCTCAAAACAGACCAGACCTTCTCAAACCGGTTTTGACTGGCTCAAAGCGGTTTTGACCGGATCAAACCGTACTCGACCGGCCCAGACCAGCTGAAACCGGATCAAACCGGACCAGACTGGTCCAGACCAGCTAAAACCGGGCCACAAACCGGTTTTGGCTAGCTAAAACCAGACCATAACGGCTCAAAGGAGACCAGACCGGCTCAAACTGGTTTTGACTGGCTCAAAGCGGTTTTTACCAAATCAAACTGGACTCGACTGGCCCAGACCAGCTGAAACCGGATCAAACCGGGGCAGACAGGCCCAGACCAGCCAAAACCGGGCCACAAACCGGTTTTCACCAGCTCAAACCAGACCAGACCGGATCAAACCGGTTTTGACCTGCTCAAACCACATCAGACCGGCTAAAACCGGTTTTCACCGGCTAAAATCCTTTTTGACCGAATGAGACCAGTTCAAACCGAATCAGACCGGTCCAGACCGGCTAAAATCAGATCGAACCGGACCAGACCGGCCCAGACCGGCTAAAATCGGATCAATCCGGACCAGACCGGACCAGACCGCCTAAAACTGGGCCATAAACCTGTTTTCACCAGTTCAAACCAGACCAGACCAGCTCAAACCAGACCACATCGGCTCAAACCGGTTTTGACCAGCTCAAACCAGACCAGACTGGCTCAAACAGGTTTTGATTGGATAAAAGCGGTTTTGACCGGTTCAAACTGGACTCGACCGGCCCAGACCAGCTGAAACCTGATCAAACCGGACCAGACCGGACGAGACCGGCTAAAGCCGAGCCACTAACCGGTTTTGACCGGTTCAAACCAGACCAGACCGGCTCAAACCGGTTTTAACCGGCTCAAACCAGACCAGACTGGATCAAACCGGACCAGACCGGCTCAAACTGGTTTTGACCAGCTCAAACCGGGTTTGACCGGATGAGACCGGATCAAACCGAATCAGACCGGCCCAGACTGGCTAAAATCGGATCAAATGGACCACACCAGCCTACACGGCCTAAAACTGGGCCACAAACCAGTTTTGACGGGCTCAAATCAGACCAGACTGTCTCAAACCGGTTTGGACCGACCTGAGCCGGTTTTGACCGGCTCAAACCACACCAGACCGGCTAAAACCAGACCAGACCAGTTCAAACCAGTTTTCACTGGCTCAAAGCGGTTTTGACCGGATCACACCGGACTCGACCGGCCCAGACCAGCTGAAACCGGATCAAACCGGACCAGACCGGCTTAAACCGGCTAAAACCAGGCCACAAGCAGGTTTTGACCGTCTCAAACCAGTTTTGACCGGATGAGACCGGATCAAACCGGAAGAGACCGGCTCAAACCGGATCAAACCGGACTCGACCAGCCCACACCAGCTGAAACCGGATCAAACCAGACCAGACCGGCTCAAACCGATTTTGACCGGCTCAAACCGGTTTTGACCTGCTCAAACCAAACCAGACCGGCTGAAACCGTTTTTGGCCAGCTAAAACCGGTTTTGACCGGATTAGACCAGATCAAACCAAATCAGACCAGCCCAGACCGGCTAAAATCGGATCAAATTGGCCCAGACCGGCCCAGACCGCCTAAAATTGGGCCACAAAAAAGTTTTGACGGGTTCTAACCAGACCAGACCGGCTCAAACCGGTTTTGACAGACCTCAGCCGGTTTTGACCGGCTCAAACCAGACCAGACCGGCTCAAACCGGTTTTGACCGGCTCAAAGCGGTGTTGACCGGATCGAACTGGACTCGACCAGCCCAGACCAGCTGAAACCGGATCAAACCGGAGCAGACCGGCATAGACCGGCTGAAACCGGGCAACAAACCAGTTTTGACCGGCTCAAACCAGACCATACCGGCTCAAACCGGTTTTGACCAACCTGAGATGATTTTGACCGGCTCAAACC
Organism: Chlorocebus sabaeus; assembly: GCF_047675955.1. Lineage (NCBI taxonomy): Eukaryota > Metazoa > Chordata > Mammalia > Primates > Cercopithecidae > Chlorocebus > Chlorocebus sabaeus. The sequence goes on from NW_027327635.1 coordinate 17,791, forward strand.
ACACCAGATCGGCTCAAACCGGTATTGACCGGATTAGACCGGATCAAACCGGACCAGACCTTCTCAAACCGGATCATACCAGACCAGACCGACACAAACCAGCTCAAACCGGCTCAAACCAAACCAGTCCGGCCCACACAGGCTAAAACCGGACCAAACCGGCTCAATCAGGTTTTGACCGGCTAAAACCAGACCAGACCGGCTCAAACCGGACCAGACTGTCTCAAACCGGTTTTGACGGGCTCAAACCAGACCAGACCGGCTCAAACCGGCTTTGACCGGATGAGACAGGAAAAAAACGGACCAGACCGGCTCAAACCGGATGAAACCGCACCAGAACGGCCCAGAACAGCTGAATCCGGAGCACACCGGACAACACCGACCCAGACCGGCTCAAACCGGTTTTGACCAGCCTGAGCCTATTTGGACCAGCACAAACCAGACCAGACCGGCTCAAAACGGACCAGACCGGCTCAAACCGGGTTTGACAGGATGACACCGGATCAAATCGGACCAGATCGGCTCACACCGGATCAAACTCAACCAGACAGGCCCAGAAGGGCTGAAAACGGATAAAACTGGACCAGACCGGCCCAGACCGGCTAAAACTGGGCCAGACCGGCTCAAACTGGTTTTGACAGGCTCAAACCAGACCAGACAGGCTCAAACCAGTTTTGACCGGCTCAAAGCGGTTTTGACCAGATCAAACCGGACTCGACCGGCCCAGACCAGCTGTAACTGGATCAAACCAGACCAGACTGGCTCAAACCGATTTTGACCGGCCTGAGCCTGTTTTGACTGGCTCAAACCAGACCAGACCAGCTCAAACCGGACCAGACCAACTCAAACCGTATCAAACCGTATCAGAGCGGCTCAAACCGGTTTTGACTGGTTCAGGCTGGACTCAAACCGGACAAGACCATTTCAAACCGGTTTTGACCAAATCAAACCGGAGCAGAACTGCTCAAACCGGTTTTGACTGGCTCAAATCGGATTCAAACCGGACCAGACCGGCTCAAACCGGCTCAAACTGGACCACACGGTCTAAAATCGGATCAAACCGGACGAGACCGGCTCAAAAGGGATCAATCCGGACCAGACCGGCTAGACCCGCTAAATCCAGTTTTGCCCGGCTCAAACCGGACTCAAACCGATATTGAGCGGCTCAAACCAGATCAAACAGGAGCAGACCGGCTCAAACCAGATCATACCGAACCAGACCGGCTCAAACCAGTTTTGACCGGCTCAAACTGGACCAGTCCGGCTCAACCGGATCACACCGGACCATACCGGCTTAAACCGGATCAAACTGGAACAGACCGCCTCAAACCGGCATTGACCAGTTCAGACCCGACCAGTCCGGCTTAAACCGGACCAGACTGGCTCAAAACGGGTTTCACTGGCTTACTCAGGGGAGTGTACACGAAGGGGAGTGCTCATTTAGGGGAGTGCACACTCAGGGGAGTCCTCACTCAAGGGAGTGCACAAACAGGGGAGTGCACACTCAGGGGAGCGCTCACACAGGGGAGTGGCCACTGAGGTGAGCGCTCACACATGGAAGACCACACTCAGGGGAGCCCTCACTCAGGCGAGTCCACACTCAGGGGAGTGCACACTCAGAGTAGTCCTCACTCAGGCAAGTGCACTCTCAGGTGAGAGCACACTCAGGGGAGCGCTCACTCAGGGGAGAGCACACTCAAAGGAGCGCACACTCAGGGGAGTGCACACTCAGTGGAGTCCTCACTCAGGAGAGTGAGAACTAAGAGCAGTGCACACTCAGGGGAGTGCTCACTCAGGGGAGTGCACACTCAGGGGAGTCCTCCCTCAGGAGAGTGCACACTCAGGGGAGTGCACACTCAGGGGAGTGCTCACTCAGGGGAGTGCACACACTGGGGAGCGCACACTCAGGTGAGCGCACAAACAGGGGAGTGTTCATTCAGGGGAGTGCACACTCAGGGGAGTCCTCACTCAGGCGCGCGCACATTCAGGGGAGTGCCGACACAGAGTAGTCCCTACTCAGGTGAGCGCACACTCAGGGGAGTGCACACTCAGGGGAGCGCTCACTCAGGGGAGTGCTCATTCAGGGGAGTGCACACTCAGGGGAGTCATCACTGAGATGAGTACCCCCTCAGGAGAGCGCTCACTCTGGTGAGTCCTCACTCAGGCGAGTTCACACTCAGGGGAGTGTCCACTTAGTGTAGTCCTTACTCAGGTGAGCGCACACTCAGGGGAGTGCACCCTCAGTGGAGCGCTCACTCAGGGGAGTGCACACCCAGGGGAGCGCACACTCAGGGGAGTGCACACACTGGGAGGTGCACACTCAGGGGAGTCCTCACTCAGAGGAGTGCGAACTAAGAGGAGTGCATACTCAGGGGAGTGCTCACTCAGGGGAGTGCACACACAGGGGTGTCTTCACCGAGGGGAGCGCTCACTCAAGGGAGTGCACAATCAGGTGAGCCCACACTCAGGAGAGTGCAAAATCAGGGGAGTCCTCACTCAGGAGAGTGCGAACTCCGGGAAGTGCACTCCCTGGCAAGCGAATACTCAAGGGACTGCACACTCAGGGTAGTGCACATTCAAGGGAGTCCTCACTCAGGAGAGTGTGAACTCAGAGGAGTGCACACTCAGGGGAGTGCTCATTCAGGGGAGTGCACACTCAGGGGAGTCATCACTCAGACGAGTACCCCCTCAGGAGAGCGCTCACTCTGGGGAGTCCTCACACAGGCGAGTTCACTCTCAGGGGAGTGCACACTCAGGGGTGTCCTCACCCAGGCGAGTGCACACTCAGGTTAGTGCGCACTCAGGGGAGCACTCACTCAGGGGAGTTCACACTCAGGGTAGTGCAATCTCAAGGGAGCGCAAACTCAGGGGAGTGTAAATTTAGGGGAGTGCTCAATCAGTGGAGTGCACACTCAGGGAAGTCCAAACGCAGGCGAGTTCACAATCAGGGGAGTGCACACTCAGGGGAGTCCTCACCCAAGCGAGTGCACACTCAGGGGAGTTCGCACTCAGGGGAGCGCTCACTCAGGGCAGCGAACACACTGGGGAGAGCACACACAGTGGAGCGCACACTCATGGGAGTGCACACACAGGGGAGTGCTCACTCAGGAGAGTGCACACTCAGCGGAGTGCATGCTCAGTTGAGCATACACTCAGGGGAGTGCACACTCAGGGGAGTCCTCACTCAAAAGAGTGCAAACTCAGGGGAGCGAAATCTCAGGGTAGCACACACTCAGGGGAGTGCACACCCAGGGGAGTCCTCACTCAGGAGAGTGCGAACTCAGAGGAGTGCACACTCAGGGGAGTGCTCATTCAGGGGAGTACACACTCAGGGGAGTGCTCACTCAGGGGAGTGCACACTCAGGGAGGCGCTCACAAAGTGGAGTGCCCACTCAGGTGAGCGCTCACTCAGGGGAGTGCACACTCAGGGGATCAAAACGGACCAGACCGGCTCAAACCGGTTTTGACTGGCTCAAACCAGAACAGACCGGCCCAACCGGATCAAATCGGACCAGACCGGCTCACACTGGGACAAACCAGACCAGACTGGCTTAAACAGGGTTTGACTGGCTCAAACCGAAGCAGAGAGCCTCAAACAGGATCAAAAAGGACCAGACAGGCTCTTAGACCAGCTAAAACATGTTTTGACTGCCTCAAACCAGACAAGATCGGCTCAAACCAGACTCAAACCAGAGCAGAATGTATCAAACCGGTGTTGACCGGCTCAAACCTGACTCAAACTGGACCAGACCGGCTCAAATCGGTTTTGACCAGCTCATACCAGACTCAATCAGGACCAGACCGGCTCAAACCAGGTTTGAACGGCTCAAATCAGACCAGACCGTCTCAACCGAATCAAACCAGACGAGACCGGTTCAAACCTGATCAAACTGGACCAGACCGGCTCAAACCGGTTTTGATCGGCTCAAATCGGACCAGAGCAGCACAAACCGAATTTGACCAGCTCAAACCAGACTCAAACAGGACCACACCGGCTCAAACCGGTTTTGACCGGCTCAAACCCAACCAGACCAGCTGAAACTGGACGAGACCGCCTCAAACCGGTTTTGACTGACTCAAACCCGTCCAGACCGGCTGAAACCGGACCAGACTGGCTAAAACCGGTTTTGACCAACTCAAAGCGGACTACACCGGCTCTAACTGGTTATGACCAGCTCAAACCGCACTCAAACCGGACCAGACCGTCTCAAACTGGTGTTGTCCGGCTCAAACCAGACTAAAACAGGACCAGACCGGTTCAAACCGGTTTTGACCGGCTAAAACCGGACTCAAACCGGACCAGACCGTCTCAAACCCGTTTTGACCGGCTCAAACCAGACCAGACCGGCTGAAACCAGACGAGACCGACTCAAACCGGTTTGGACCGGCTCAAACAAGACCAGACTGGCTCAACCAGATCAAAGCGGACCAGACCGTCTGAAACCGGGTCAAACTGGACCAGAACCGCTCAAACTGGATCAAACGGGACCAGACCAGCTCAAACCAGTTTTGACCGGCTCAAACTGGACTCAAACCGGACCCGACCGGCACAAACCAGTTTTGACCGGCTCAAACCCGACCAGACCATCTGAAACCGGACCAGACAGGCTCAAATCCGTTTTGACCGGCTCAAACCCTACCAGACCGGCTAAAACCGGACCAGACCCGTTCAAACCGGACTCAAACCAGAATAGACCGGCTCAAACCGGTTTTGACCAGCTCAAATCGGACCAGATCAGCACAAACCGATTTTGACCGGCTCAAAGCAGACTCAAGCAGGACCAGACCGGCTCAAACCGGTTTTAACCTGCTCAAACCCGACCAGACCGGCTGAAACCGGACGAGACCGGCTGAATCCGGTTTTTACTGGGTCAACCCCGACCAGACTGGCTAAAACCGGACCAGACTGGCTCAGACCAGTTTTGACCGGCTCAAACCGAACCAGACTGGCTCAACCATATCAAACCGTACCAGACCAGCTTAAACTGGATCAAACCTGAACAGACCGGCTCTTAGACCGTCTCAAACCGGTTTTGATCCACTCAATACGGACCAGAACGGCTCAAACCGGTTTTGACCAGCCCAAACTGGACCAGACCGTCTCAAACGGGACTCCAACTGGACCAGATCAGCTCAAACTGGTCTTGACTGGCTCAAACCGGATCAGACGGGCTCAAAGCGGTGTTATCCGGCTCGAACCAGACTCAAACCAGACCAGAACGTCTCAAACCGGACCAGACAGGCTCAAACCGGATCAAACCGGACCAGACCGGCTCAAACCGGTTTTGACCAGCTCACAAAAGCCCAGACCGGCTCTACCGGATCAAACAGGAACCAGACTGGCTTTAACCGGATCAAACCGGACCAGACCAGCTCAAACCGGGGTTGACCGGCTCAAATCGGACCAGACTGGCACAAACCGGTTTTGACCGGCTGAAACTGGACTCAAACCGGAGCAGACCGGCTCAAACCATTGTTGACCGGCTCAAACCGGAATCAAACCTGACCACACCGGCTCAAAGCAGTGCACACTCAAGGGAGTGCTCACACAGGGGAGTGCACACTCAGCATAGTGTGCACTCAGTGGAGTCCTCACTCAGGCGAGTGCACACTCAGGGAGTCCACACACTGGGGAGCACACACTCAGGGGAGTGCACACTCAGGGGAGCACACACTCAGGAGAATGCACACTCAGGGGAGGGCACACTCACTGGAGCCTCACTTAGGCAAGTTCACACACAGGGGAGGTCACACTCAGGGGTGTCATCACCCAGGCGAGTTCACACACAGGGGAGCGCGCACTTAGAGGAGCGCACACTCAGGGGAGTGCACACTCAGGGGAGAGCACACTCAGGGGAGTGTACACTCAGCGATGTGCTCATTCAGTGGAGTGCACACTCAGGGGAGTCCTCACTCTGGCGATTTCACACTCAGGGGAGTGCACACTCAGGGGTGTCCTCACCCAGGGGAGTGCACACTCAGGGGAGTTCGCACTCAGGGAAGTGCTCACTCAGGGGAGCGCACACTCAGGGGAGCACAATCTCTGGGGAGCGCACACTCAGGAGAGGGCACACTCAGGGGAGTCCTAACTCACGACAGTGCGAACACAGAGGAGTGCACACGCAGGGTAGACCTCACTCAGGAGAGTGCGAACTCAGGGGAGTGCTCACTCAGGGGAGTGCACACTCAGGGGAGTCCTCACTCAGGCGTGTGCACATTCAGGAGAGTCCTCACTCAGGGGAACGCTCACACAGGGTAGTGCGCACTCAGGGGAGCGCTCACTCAGGTGAGTGCACACTCAGGGGAGCACACACTCAAGGGAGCGCAAACTCAGGGGAGTGCACACTCAGGGGAGTCCTCACTCAGGAGAGTACAAACTCAGAGGAGTGCACACTCAGCGGAGTGCTCATTCAGGGGACTGCACATGAAGGGAAGTCTTCACTCAGGCGAGTGCACATTCAGGGGAGTGCACACTCAGGGGAGCACTCACACTGGGGAGTTTCCACTAAAGTGAGCGCACACTCAGGGGAGTCCTCACACAGGCGAGTGCACACTCAGGAGAGTGCTCACTCATGGGAGTGCACACTCAGGATAGTGCGCACTCAGTGGAGTCCACACTCAGGGGAGTGCACACTCAGGGGAGCGCACACTCAGGGGAGGGCACACTCAGGGGAGTCCTCACTCAGGAGAGTGCAAACTCAGAGGAGTGCACACACAGGAGAGCGCTCACTCAGGGGAGTGCACACCCTGGGGAGCGAACACTCAGGGGAGCACTCACTCAGTGGAGTGCACACTCAGGGGAGCACACACTGAGGGGAGTGCACACCCTGGGGAGGGAACACTCAGGGGAGTGCACACTCAGTGGTGTCTTCACCCAGGCGAGTGCGCACTTAGGGGAGTGCGCACTCAGGGGAGCGCTCACTCAGGGGAGTGAACACTCAGGGGAGCGCACACTCAGGGGAGTGCACAACCTGAAGAGTGAACACTCAGGGGAGTGCACAGTCAGGGGTGTCTTCACCCAGGCGAGTGCACACTCAGGGGAGTGCACACTCAGGGGAGTGCTCACTCAGGGGAGTGCACACTCAGGGGAGTGCTCACTCAGGGGAGTGCGCACTCAGGAGAGTGTGAACTCAGAGGAGTGCACACTCAGGGGAGGGCTCACTCAGGGGAGCGCACACACTGGGGAGAGCACACTCAGCAGAGCGCACACTCATGGGAATGCACACACAGGGGAGTGCTCACTCAGGGGAGCGCACATTCAGTGGAGTGCACACTCAGGTGAGCATACACGCAGGGGAGTGCACACTCAGGGGCGTCCTCCCTCAAAAGAGTGCGAACTCAGGGCAGCGAAAACTCAGGGTAGCACACACCCAGGGGAGTGCACACTCAGGGTAGTCCTCACTCAGGAGAGTGCGAACTCAGAGGAGTGCACACTCAAGGGAGTGCTCATTCAGGGGAGAACACACTCAGGGTTGTCCTCACTCAGACGAGTGCACTCTCAGGGGTGTGCACACTCAGGGAGGCACTCACAAAGTGGAGTGCCCACTCAGGTGAGCGCTCACCCAGGGGAGTGCACACTCAGGTGATCAAACCGGACCAGATCGGCTCAAACCGGGTTTGAATGGCTCAAACCGGACCAGACGCGCTTAAACTGGATCAAACCGTACCAGACCGGCTCTTAGACCGGCTCAAACCGGTTTGGACCGTCTCAAACCAGACTCAAACCGGAGCAGACCGGCTCAAACCGGTGTTGACCGTATTGGACTGGCTCAAATCGGATTTTAGCGGCACAAATCGTACCAGATCGGCTCAAACCGGTTTTGTCAAGCTCCAAACGGACTCAAACCGGTTTTGACTGGCACAAACCGGACCAGACCAGCTCAAACCTGTTTTGACCAGCTCAAACCGGATGCAAAATGTACCAGACCGGCTCAAACCGGACTCAAACCGGACTAGACTGGCTCAAATCGGTTTTGATCAGCTCAAACCGGAAAGGACCAAACCGGCTCAAACTGGACTGAAACCAGACCAGACAGGCTCAAACCGGTTTTGAACGGCTCAAACCAGACCATACTTGCTCAAACGAATCAAATCGGAGCAGACCGGCTTAAACCGGATGAAACCAGACCAGAGAGGCTCAAACCAGTTTTGACCGGCTCAAATCGGACGAGAGCAGCACAAACCGAATTTGACCAGTTCAAACCAGACTCAAACAGGACCACACCGGCTCAAACCGGTTTTGACCGGCTCAAACCCTACCAGATGGGCTGAAACTGGACGAGACCGCCTCAAACCGGTTTTGACCAAATCAAACCTGTCTGGGCCGGCTAAAACAGGACCAGACCGGCTCAAATCTGTTTTGACCGGCTCAAAGCAGACTAGACCGGCTCTAACCGGTTATGACTGGCTCAAACCGCACTGAAACCGGACCAGACAGTCTCAAACTGGTGTTGTCCGGCTCAAACCACACTCAAACCGGACCAGACCGGCTGAAACCGGTTTAGACTGGCTCAAACCAGACTCAAACCGGACCCGACCGGCTCAAATTGGTTTTAACCGACTCAAACCAGATCATACCGCCTCAAACGGATCAAACCGGACCAGACCAGCTCAAACCGGACCAGACGGGCTCAAACCGGTCACAAACCGCTTTTGACCAGCGCAAACCGGTCCAGACAGCCTCAATCCGGTTTTGATTGGCTCAAACCGGACTCAAACAGGACCAGACCGGATCAAACCGGTTTTAAACGGCTCAAATAGGACTCAAACAGGAGAAGAACGGCTCAAACCGCGTTTGACCTCTCAAACCAGACCAGACCGGCTCAACAGTATCAAACCGGACCAGACCGGCTTAAATCGTATAAACCGGTTTTAACCGTCACAAACCAGACCAGACCGGCTCAAACCGTTTGTGACCGGCTCAAATCGGACCAGAGCAGCACAAACCGAATTTGACCAGCTCAAACCAGACTCAAACAGGACCACACTGGCTCAAACCGGTTTTGACCAGCTCAAACCCGACCAGACCGGCTGAAACTGGATGAGACCGCCTCAAACCGCTTTTGACCGACTGAAACCCGTCCAGACCGGCTAAAACCGGACCAGACCGGCTCAAACCGTCACAAACCGGACCAGACCGTCTCAAACAGGATTTGACCAGCTCAAACCGGGCCAGACTGGCTCAAACCGATTTTGACTGGCTCAAACCGGACTCAAACCAGAACAGAACGGCTCAAACCGGATTTGACCTCCTGAAACCGGACCAGACAGGCTCAAACCTGATCAAACCGGACCAGACCGGCTCTTAGACCAACTCAAACCTGTTTTGACCGGCTCAAATCGGACCAGACCAGCACAAACCGGTTTTGACCGGCTGAAACTGGACTCAAACCGGAGCAGAGTGGCTCAAACCATTGTTGACCGGCTCAAACCAGAATCAAACCGGGCCAGACCGGCTCAAAGCAGTGAACACTCAGGGGAGCGATCACTCAGGGGAGTGCACATTCAGCATAGTGTGCACTCAGTGGAGTCCTCACTCAGGCAAGTGCACACTCAGGGTGTGCCCACACTGGGGAGCGCTCACTCAGGGGAGCGCACACTCAGGGGAGCACACACTCAGGAGAGTGCACACTCAGGGGAGGGCACACTCAGGGGAGCCTCACTATGGCGAGTTCACACTCAGGGGAGTTCACACTCAGGGGTGTCTTCACCCAGGCGAGTTCACACTCAGGGGAGTGCGCACCTAGAGGAGCGCACACTCAGGGGAGTGCACACTCAGGGGAGAGCACACTCAGGGGAGTGTACACTCAGCGATGTGCTCATTCAGTGGAGTGCACACTCAGGGGAGTCCTCACTCAGGCGATTTCACACTCACGGGAGTGCACACTCAGGGGTGTCCTCACCGATGGGAGTGCACACTCAGGGGAGTTTGCACTCAGGGAAGTGCTCACTCAGGGGAGCGCACACTCAGGGGAGCGCAATCTCAGAGGAACGCACACTCAGGAGAGGGCACACTCAGGGGAGTCCTCACTCAGGAGAGGGTGAACTCAGAGGAGTGCACACACAGGGTAGACCTCACTCAGTAGAGTGCGAACTCAGGGGAGTGCACACTCAGGGGAGTGCACACTCAGGGGTGTCCTCACTCAGGCGAGTGCACATTCAGGAGAGTCCTCACTCAGGGGAGTGCTCAATCAGGGTAGTGTGCACTCAGGGGAGCACTCACTCAGGGGAGTGCACACTCAGGGGAGCGCACACTCAAGGGAGCACAAACTCAGGGGAGTGCACACTCAGGGGAGTCCTCACTCAGGAGAGTACAAACTCAGAGGAGTGCACACTCAGTGGAGTGCTCATTCAGGGGACTGCACACGAAGGGGAGTTTTCACTCAGGCGAGTGCTCATTCAGGGGAGTGCACACTCAGGGGAGCGCTCACACTGGGGAGTTTCCACTAAAGTGAGCGCACACTCAGGGGAGTGCACACTCAGGGGAGTCCTCACACAGCCGAGTGCACACTCAGGAGAGCGCTCACCCTTGTGAGTGCACACTCAGGATAGTGCGCACTTAGTGGAGTCCTCAATCAGGGGAGTGCACACTCAGGGGAGTGTACACTCAGGGGAGCACACACTCAGGGGAGAGCATATTCAGGGGAGTCCTCACTCAGAAGAGTGCAAACTCAGAGGAGTGCACACTCAGGAGAGCATTTACTCAGGGGAGTGCACACCCTGGGGAGCGAACACTCAGGGGAGTGCACACTCAGGGGTCTCTTCACCCAGGCGAGTCCACACTCATGGGAGTGCGCACTCAGGGGAGCACTTATTCAGCAGAGTGCACACTCAGGGGAGCACACACTGAGGGGAGTGCACACCCTGTGGAGGGAACACTCAGGGGAGTGCACACTCAGGGGAGTGCACCCTCACGGAAGTCCTCACTCAGGAGAGTGTGAACTCAGAAGAGTGCACACTCAGGGGAGGGCTCACGCAAAAGAGTCATCACTCAAGTGTGTGCCCCCTCAGGGGATCGCTCACTCAGGGGAGTGCAGACTCAGTGGAGCCTCACTCAGGCGAATTCACACTCAGGGGAGTGCACACTCAGGGGTGTCTTCAGTCAGGAGAGTTCACACTCAGGGGAGCGCGCACTTAGGGGAGCGCTCACTCAGGGTAGCGCAATCTCAAGGGAGCGCAAACTCAGGGGAGTGTAAACTCAGGGGAGTCCTCAATCAGTGGAGTGCACACTCAGGGGAGTCCACACTCAGGTGAGTTCACAATCAGGGGAGGGCACACACAGGGGTGTCCTCACCCAGGCGAGTGCACACTCAGGGGAGTTCGCACTCAGGGGAGAGCTCACTCAGGGGAGCGCACACACTGGGGAGAGCACACTCAGGGCAGCGCACACTCATGGGAGTGCACACATAGGGGAGTGCTCACTCCGGGGAGCGCACATTCAGCGGAGTGCACACTCAGGTGAGCATACACTCAGGGGAGTGCACGCTCAGGGGAGTCCTCACTCAAAAAGTGTGAACTCAGGGGAGTGAAATCTCAGGGTAGCACAAACTCAGGGGAGTGCACACTCAGGGGAGTCCTCACTAAGGAGAATGCGAACTCAGAGGAGTGCACACTCAGGGGAGTGCTCATTCAGGGGAGAACACACTCAGGGGAGTCCTCACTCAGACGAGTGCACACTCAGGGGTGTGCACACTCATGGAGGCGCTCACAAAGTGGAGTGCCCACTCAGGAGAGCGCTCACTCAGGGGATTGCACACTCAGGGGATCAAACCGGACCAGATCGGCTCAAACCGGGTTTGACCAGCTCAAACCGGACCAGACTCGCTTAAACCGTATCAAACCATACCAGACCGGCTCTTAGACCAGCTCAAACCGGTTTGGACCGTCTCAAACCGGACTCAAACCGGAGCAGACCGGCTCAAGCCAGTGTTGAGCGGTTCAATCCGGACTCAAACCGGACTATACCGGCTCAAACCGGTGTTGACCGGCTCAAACCGGACTCAAACCGGACCAGACTAGCTAAAACCGGTTTTGACCGGCTCAAACCAGGCCAGACCGGCTCAAACCGGATTAATCCGGACCAGATCGGCTCAATCCGGTTTTCACCGGTTCAAACCGGACTGAAACTGGACCAGACCGGCTCAAACTGGACTGAAACTGGACTAGACCGGATCAAACTGGTTTTGACCGGCTCAAACCAGACCAGACAGGCTCAATCGGCTCAAATCGGATCAGATCGGCTTAAGGCGGATCAAACTGGTTTTGACCGGCTCAATATGGACCATACCAGCTCAAACCGGATTTGACCAGCTCAAACCGGACTCAAACCGGACCAGACAAGCTCAAACCAGCTCAAACCGGTCCAGACCGTCTCAAACCGGACTCAAACCGGAACAGACCGCCTGAAAACGTTTTTGACCAGCTCAAACAAGAGCAGACCGATTCAAACCGGGTTTCACCGGCTCAAAATGGACCAGACAGGCTCAAACCAGATCAAACCAGACCAGACCTGCTCAATCCGGTTTTGAACGGCTCAAAGCAGACCAGACCGGTTCAAACTGGTTATGACCTGCTCAAACGGGACTCAAACCAGATTGTCTCAAACTGGTGTTGACCGGCTCAAACCGAACTCAAACTGGACCAGAGCGGCTCAAACCGGTTTTGACCGGCTAAAACCAGACCACACCAGTTCAACCGGATCAAACCGGACCAGACTGGCTTAAACCGGATCAAAACGGACCAGACCAGCTCAAACCTGTTTTTAACCGGCTCAAAGCTCATAGGACCGGCTGAAATGGGACGAGACCGCCTCAAACCGGTTTTGACCGGGTCAAATCGGACCAGTCCGGCACAAACCGGTTTTGACCGGCTCAAACCCGACCAGACCGTCTGAAACCGGAACAGACAGGCTCAAACGGATTTTGACCGGCTCAAACCCTACCAGACCGACTAAAACCGGACCAAACCCATTCAAACCGGACTCAAACCGGAATAGACCAGCTCCAACCGGTTTTGACCGGCTCAAATCGGACCAGAGCAGCACAAACCGATTTTGACCAGCTCAAACCAGACTCAAACAGGACCAGACTGGCTCAAACCGGTTTTGACCGGGTCAACCCCGACCAGACCGGCTAAAACTGGTCCAGACTGGCTCAGACCAACTTTGACCGGCTCAAAGCGAACCAGACCGGCTCAACCGGATCAAACTGGACCAGACCGGCTTAAACTGGATCAAACCAGACCAGAGCAGCTATTAGATCGTCTCAAACCGGTTTTTGATCTGCTCAATATGGACCAGAACGGCTCAAACCGGTTTTGACTGTCTCAAACCGGACCAGACCGTCTCAAACTGGACTCAAAACGGACAAGAACGGATCAAACCGGTGTTGACCTGCTCAAACCTGACTCAAACTGGACCAGAACGGCTCAAACCGGTGTTGACCAGCTCAAACCGGACTCAAACCGGACCAGACTGGCTCAAACCGGTTTTGAACGGCTCAAACCAGACCATACCTGCTCAAACGAATCAAGCCGGACAAGACCGGCTTAAACCGGATCAAACCGGCCCAGACCGGCTCAAACCGGTTTTGACCGGCTCAAATCGGACCAGAGCAGCACAAACCGAATTTGACCAGCTCAAACCAGACTCAAACAGGACCTCACCGGCTCAAACCGGTTTTGACAAGTTCAAACCCGACCAGATCAGCTGAAACTGGACGAGACCGCCTCAAACCGGTTTTGACCAACTCAAACCCGTCCAGACCGGCTAAAACCGGAACAGACCGGCTCAAATCCGTTTTGACCGGCTCAAAGCGCACTGGACCGCCTCTAACCGGTTATGACCGGCTCAAACCGCACTCAAACCTGACCAGACCGTCTCAAACTGGTGTTGTCCGGCTCAAACCGGACTCAAACCGGACCAGACCAGCTCAAACCGGTTTAGACGGGCTAAAACCGGACTCAAACCGGTCCAGACCGTCTCAAACCCGTTTTGACTGGCTCAATCCCGACCAGTCCGGCTGAAAGAGGACGAGAGCGGCTCCAACCGGTTTGGACCGGCTCAAACCAGACCAGACTGGCTCAACCAGAAGAAAGCGGACCAGACCGGCTCAAACCGGATCAAACCGGACCAGAACTGCTGAAACCGGATCAAAACGGACCAGACTGGCTCAAACCAGTTTTCATTGGCTCAAACCCGACCAGACCATCTGAAATCGGAGCAGACTGGCTCAAACTGGTTTTTAACTGCTGAAACCCTACCAGACCGGCTAAACCCAGAGCAGACCCGTTCAAACCGGTCTCAAACTGGAATAGACCGGCTCAAACTGGTTTGGACCAGCTCAAATTGGACCACAGCAGCACAAACCGATTTTGACCGGCTCAAACCAGACTCAAAGAAGACAAGACCGGCTCAAACCGGTTTTCACCGGCTCAAACCCGAACAGACCGGCTGAAACCGGACGAGACCGGCTGAAACCGGTTTGGACCGGGTCAACCCCGAACAGACCGGCTAAAACAGGACCAGCCTGGCTCAGACCAGTTTTGACCGGCTCAAACCAAACCAGACTGGCTCAACCAGATCAAAACGGACCAGACCAGCGTAAACTGGATCAAACCGGACCGGACTGGCTCTTACACCATCTCAAACCGGTTTTGATCCACTCAATACGGACCAGAACGACTCAAACCGGTTTTGACCGGCTAAACCGGAGCAGATCGGCTCAAACCAGACTCAAACAGGACCAGGACGGATCAAACCGGTGTTGACCGCCTCAAACCGGACTCAAACCGGACCAGACTGTCTAAAAACCCGTTTTGACCGGCTCAAACCGGTTTTGACCAGCTCAAACCAGACCAAACCGGCTCAAACCAGGCCAGACCGGCTCAAACCCGTTTTAAGAGGCTCAAATCGGTTTTCAGCTGCTCAAACCACACCAGACCGGCTGAAACCGGTTTTGACTGGCTAAAACCGGTTTTGACCGGATGAGACCAGATCAAACCGAATCACATGGGCCCAGACAGGCTAAAACCGGATCAAACCGGACAAGACCTTCTCAAACCGGATCATACCAGACCAGACTGGCACAAACGGGCTCAAACCGGCTCAAAACGAACCAGAACAGCCCAGACAGGCTAAAACCGTGCTAAACTGGCACAATCAGATTTCCACTGGCTCAAACCAGACCAGACCGGCTCAAACCAGACCAGACTGGCTCAAACCGGTTTTGACCAGCTCAAACCAGAACAGACCGGCTCAAACCGGTTTTGACCGCATGAGACAGGATAAAACCGGACCAGACCGGCTCAAACTGGATGAAACCGCACCAGACCGGCCCAAAACAACTGAAGCTGGAACAAACCGGACCAGACCGGGCGGAACTGGCTAAATCCGGGCCACAAACCGGTTTTGACCGGATCAAACCAGACCATACCGACTCAAACCGGTTTTGACCGGCTAAAAGCGGTTTTGACCAGACCAAACTGGACTCGACCGGCCCAGACCAGCTGAAACCAGATCAGACCGGACCAGACCGGCCCAGACCGGCTAAAACCGGGCCACAAACCGGTTTGTACTGGCTCAAACCAGACCAGACCTGCTGAAACCGGGTTTCACCGGCTCAAACCAGACCAGACTGGCTCAAACTGGTCAAGACCGGCTCAAACCGGTTTTGACCGGATGACACCGGATCACACCAGACCAGATCGGCTCACACCGGATCAAACCGGACCAGACTGGCCCAGACCGGCTGAAACCGGATCAAACCGGACTACACCGGCCCAGACCGGCAATAACCGGGCCAGACAGGCTCAAAGCGGTTTTGACCGGCTCAAACAGGACCAGACCGGTTCAAACCGGTTTTGACTGGCTCAATCCGGTTTTGACCGGCTCAAACCACTCCAGACCGGCTAAAACCGGTTTTCACTGGCTCAAACCGGTTTTGACCTGATTAGACCGGATCAAACCGAACCAGATCGGCTCAGACAGGCTCGAATCGGTTTAGACTGGTTTCAACCAGACCAAAACTGCTCAAACGGTTTTGACCGGCTCGAACCGGTTTTGACCAGGTGAAACAAGACCAGACCGACTGAAACTGGTTTTGACCGACCTGAGCCAGTTTTGAACGGCTCAAACCAGTCCAGAACGGCTCAAACGAGACCAGACCGGCTCAAACCGGTTTTGACCGGCTCAAAGCGGTTTTGACCGGATAAAACCAGACTCGACTGCCCGAGACCAGGTGAAACCGGATCAAACCGAACCAGACTGACCCAGACCGGCTAAAACCGGGCCACAAACCGGTTTTGACAGGCTCATACCAGACCAGACCGGCTCAAACCGGTTTTGACTGGCCTGAACCGGTTTTGACCAGCTCAAACCAGACCAGACCGGCTCAAACCTGACCAGAACGGCTCAAACCGCTTTTGACCAGATGACACCGGATCAAACAGGACCAGCCTGGCTCATACCGGATCAAACCGGACCAGGCAGGCCCAGACCGGCTGAAACCGGATCAAACCACACCAGACCAGCCCAGAACGGCTTAAATCAGGCCAGACCGGCTCAAACCAGTCCAGACCAGTTCAAACCAGTTTTGACTGGCTCAATCCGGTTTTGACCAGCTCCAACCGGTTTTGAACGGCTCAAACTACTCCAGACCGGCTAAAACGTGTTTTTACCGGCTCAAAACTGTTTTGACCTGATTAGATCGGATCAAACCAGACCTGACTGGCTCAGACAGGCTCGAATCGGTTTTGACTGGCTTCCACCAGACCAAACTGGCTCAAACCGATTTTTAAAGGCTCGAACCAGTTTTGACTAGCTCAAACCAGACCAGACCGGCTCTAACCAGACCAGACCGGTTCAAACCCGTTTTGACCAGCTAAAACCGGTTTTGACCGGATGAGACCGGATCAAACCGAATCAGACCAGCCTAGACCGGCTAAAATCGGATCAAACCAGATCAGACCGGCCTAGACCGCCTACAACTGGGTCACAAAACGGTTTTGACTGGTTCAAACCAGACCAGACTGGCTCAGATCGGTTTTGACCGACCTGAGCCGGTTTTGAACGGCTCAAACCAGACCAGACCGGCTCAAACCAGACCAGACCGGTTCAAACCTGTTTTGACCGGCTCAAATCAGACCAGACCAGCTCAAACCGGATCAAACGGGACCACACCGGCCCAGACCGCCTAAAACCGGGCCAAACCGGCTCAAACTTATTTTGACCCGCTCAAACAAGACCAGACTGGGTTGAACCTGTTTTGACCGGCTCAAACCAGATCAGACCGGCTCAAACCGCTTTTGACTGGATTAGACCGGATGAAACCGGACCAGACCTTCTGAAACTGGATCATACCGGACCAGACTGGCAGAAACCAGCTCAAACCGGCTCAAACCGAACCAGACCGGCTCAGACAGGCTAAAACCGGGCCAAACCGGCTCAATCAGGTTTTGACCGGCTCAAACCAGACCAGACCGGCTCAAACCAGACCAGACTGGATCAAACCGGTTTTGATCGGCTCAAACCACACCAGACCCACTCAAACCGGCTTTGACCAGATGATACAGGATAAAACCGGACCAGATCGGCTCCAACCGGATGAAACCGCACCAGACGGGCCCAGAACAGCTGAATCCGGAGCAAACCGGACCAGACCAGCCCAGACCGGCTCAAACCGATTTTGACGAGCCTGAACCGGTTTTGGCCAACTCACACCAGACCAGACCGGCTCAAACCGGTTTTGACCGGCTCAAACCTGACCAGACGGGCTCAAACCGCATCAAACGGGACCACAACGGCCCAGAACGCCTAAAAACGGGCCAAACCGGCTCAAACCTATTTTGACCCGCTCAAACCACACCAGACCGGCTCAAACCGGTTTTGACCGGATTAGACCGGATCAAAACGGACCAGACCTTCTCAAACTGGATCATACTAGACCAGACTGGCACAAACCGGCTCAAACCAGCTCAAACCGAACCAGACTGGCTCAGACAGGGTAAAACCAGGTCAAACCGGCTCAATCAGGTTTTGACCGGCTCAAACCAGACCAGACCAGCTCATACAACACCAGACTGGATCAAACCAGTTTTGACCGGCTCAAACCAGACCAGACCCGCTCAAACCGGTTTTGACCAGATGAGACAGGATAAAACTGGACCAGATCGGCTCCAACCAGATGAAACCGCACCAGACCGGCCCAGAACAGTTGAAGCCAGAGAAAACCGGACCAGACCGGCCCAGAACGGCTGAAACCGCTTTTGACCAGCCTGAGCCGGTTTTGGCTGACTCAAACCAGACCAAACCAGTTGAAACCGTACCAGAACGGCTCATACCGGTTTTGAACTGTTCAAACCACACCAGACCGACTGAAACCGGTTTGGAACGGCTAAAACCGGGTTTGACCGGATGAGACCGGATCAAATCGAATCAGACCGGCCAAGAACAGCTAAAATCGGATCAAACCAGAGCAGACCGGCTCAAACCAGACCAGACCGGCTCAAACCGGTTTTGACTGGATGACAACGGATCAAACCGGACCACACCGACTCACACTGGATCAAACCGGTCCACACAGGCACAGACAAGCTGAAACCGGATCAAACCGTACCAGACCATCCCAGACTGGCTAAAACCGGGCCAGACCAGCTCAAACTTGTTTTGACCGACTCAAATCAGACCAGACAGGTTCAAATCGGTTTTGACTGGCTCAATCCGGTTTTGACCGGCTCAAACCGATATTGACCGGCTCAAACCACTCCAGAACGTCTAAAACCGTTTACCACTGGCACAAACCGGTTTTGACCTGAATAGACCGGATCAAACCGGACCAGACAGCTCAGACAGGCTCGAATCGGTTTTGACTGGCTTCAATCAGACCAAACCGGCTCAAACCCGTTTTGACGGTCTCGAACCGGTTTTGACCGTCTCAAACCGGTTTTGACCTACTCAAACCACACCAGACCAGCTGAAACCGGTTTGGACCGGCTAAAACCGGGTTTGACCGGATGAGACCGGTTCAAACCAAATCAGACCGGCCCAGACCGGCTAAAATCGGATCAAACCGGACCAGACCAGCCCAGACCTCCTAAAACTGGGCCACAAACTGGTTTTCACCGGCTCAAACCAGACCAGACCGGCTCAGACAGGCTCGAATCGGTTTTGACTGGCTTCAGCCAAACCAAACTGGCTCAAACCGGTTTTGACAGGCTCGAAGTGGTTTTGACCATCTGAAACCAGACAAGACCGGCTCAAACCAGACCAGACTGGCTCAAAACGGTTTTGACCTGCTCAAACCACACCAGACCGGCTGAAACCGGTTTTGACCGGCTAAAACCGGTTTTGACCGGATGAGACCGGATCAAACCGAATCAGACCGGCCCAGACCAAATGAAATCGGATCAAACCGGACCAGACCGGCCCAGACCGCCTAAAACTGGGCCACAAACCGGTTTTGACCCGTTCAAACCAGACCAGACCGGCTCAAACCGGATTTGACTGGCTTAAACCAGACCAGACCGGCTCAAACCGGTTTTGACCGTCTCAATGCATTCCAGACCGGCTAAAACCAGTTTTCAACGGCTCAAACCGGTTTTGACCTGATTAGACCGGATCAAACCGGACCAGACCGTCTCATACAGTCTCGAATCGGTTTTGACTAGCTTCAACCGGACCAAACCGGCTCAAACCGGTTTTGAATGGCTCAAACCAGACCAGACTGGCTCAAACCGGTTTTGACCTGCTCAAACCGCACCAGACCGGCTGAAACCGGTTTTGACCGGCTAAAACTGGCATTTAATGGATGACACCGGATCAAACCGAATCAGACTGGCGCAGACTGGCTAAAATCGGATCAAGCCAGGGCAGACTGGCCCAGACCACCTAAAACTGGGCCACAAACCGATTTTGACCGGCTCAATCCAGGCCAGACTGGCTCAAACCGGTTTTGACCGGCCTGAGCCGGATTTGACCGTCTCAAACCCGACCAGACTGGCTCAAACCGGACCAGACAAGCTCAAACCAGTTTTGACCGGATGACACGGATCAAACCGGACTCGACTGGCTCACACCGGATCATACCAGACCAGACAGGCACAGACCGGATGAAGCCGGATCAAACCAGACCAGACCGGCCCAGACTGGCTAAACCCGGGGCAGACCGGCTCAAACCTTTTTTGACCGGCTCAATCCAGACCAGACCGGCTTAAACCTGTTTTGACCGGCTCAAACCAGACCTGACTGGCTCAAACCAGACCAGACCGGCTCAAACCGATTTTGACCAGATGAGACCAGATCAAACCGTATCAGATTGGCCCAGACCGGCTAAAATCGGATCATACCGGAGCAGACCGGCCGAGACTGCCTAAAACTGGGCCACAAACCGGTTTTGACCGGTTCAAATCAGATCAGACCGGCTCAAACCGGTTTTGACCGACCTGAGCCGGTTTTGACCTGGTCCGGTATGAGTCCACTTTGAGATGGTCAAACCCGGTTTGAGCCAGTCTTGTCCAGTTTAAGCCAGTCTGGTCGGATCGGACTCGGTCATCACCGGTTTGAGCCGGTCTACTACGGTTTGATCTGGTTTAAGCCTGTCTGGTTTTGTTTGATCCGGTTGAGCCGGTCTGGTCTGGTTTGAGCCGGTCGAAACCAGTTTGAGCCGGTCTGGTCAGGTTTGAGTCCGGTTTGAGCCGGTCAACACCGGTTTGAGCCGTTCTGGTCTGGTTTCAGTCCGGTTTGAGCTGATCTGGTACTGGTCCGGTTTGAGCCGGGCAAAACCGGTTTGAGCATTCTGGTCTGGTTAGAGTCCGGTTTGAGCTGGTCAACAGCAGTTTGAGCCAGTCTGGTGCAGTTTGAGTCCAGTTTGAGACGATCAAACCCGGTTTGAGCCATTCTGGTCCAGTTTAAGCCAGTCTGGTTGGATCTGAGTTGGTCATCACTGGTTTGAGCCTGTCTGCTCCGGTTTGATCTGGTTTAAGCCTGTCTGGTTCGGTTTGATCCGGTTTAAGCCTGTCTGGTTCGGTTTGATCCGGTTGAGCCGGTCTGGTCCAGTTTGAGCCGGTCAAAACAGTTTGAGCTGGTCTGGTCCGGTTTGAGTCCGGTTTGAGTCCGGTTTGAGCTGGTCAAAACCAGTTTGAGCCGTTCTGGTCCGGTTTGAGTCTGGTTTGAGCTGATCTGGTCCCTTGACCCGGTCAAAAACGGTTGGACTTGGTCTGGTCAGGTTTGAGTCCGGTTGCAGCCCTTCAACACCAGTTTGAGACGGTCTGGTTTGGTTTGAGTCCAGTTTGAGCTGATCATAACCGGTTTGAACCGGTCTGGTCTGCCTTGAGCCGGTCAAAACCGGTTTGAGTCGGTCTGGTCCAGTTTGATCCAGTTTAACCCGGTCTGGTTCGGTGTGATCCGGTTGAGCCGATCTGGTCCGGTATGAACCGGTCAAAACCGGTTTGAGCTGGTCTGGTCCGGTTTGATCCGTTTAGAGCCAGTCTGGTCCGGTTTGATCTGGTTTGAGCCGGTCAATATCGGTTTGAGTCCGGTTTGAGCCGGACAAAACCGGATTTAGCGGGTCCAGCCGGTCTGGTCCGGATTGATCCGTTTTGAGCAGGTCTCGTCTGGTTTGACTCAGTTTTAGTCAGTGCGGTCCAGTTTGAGCCGATTTGAGCCGGTCTGGTCCAGTTTGAGTCTGATTTGAGCTGGTCAAAACTGGTTTGAGCCAGTCTGCTCCTGTTTGAGTTGGTCAAAACCGGTTTGAGACGGTCTGGTGCGGTTTGAGTCCAGTTTGAAGCGGTCAAAACCAGTTTGAGCCGGTCTGGTCCGGTTTGATCCGATTAGAGCCGGTCTTGTTGGGTTTGAGCTGGTCAAAACCGGTTTCAGCCGGTCTGGTCCAGTTTGAGTCCGGTTGGAGCCGGTCAACAACAGTTTGAGATGGTCTGGTCCGGTTTGAGATTGGTTTGAGCTGGTCATAACCGGTTTGAGCCGGTCTGGTCCAGTTTGAGTCCGGTTTGAGCCGGTCTGGTCCGGTTTGAGCCGGTTTTAGCTTTCCTGGTCCGGTTTGAGTCCAGTTTGAGCCGGTCAAAACCGCTTTGATCCGGTTTAAGCCGGTCTGGTCCGGTTTGAGATGGTAAAAACCGGTTTGAGCTGGTCTGGTGTGGTTTGAACCAGTTGAGCCGGTCTGTCCTGGTTTGAGCCGGTCAAAACCGGTATTAGCTAGTCTGGTCCGGTTTGAGTCCGGTTTGAGCCGTTCAACACCGGTTTGAGAGGGTCTGGTCCGGTTTGAGTCCCGTTTGAAATGGTCAACACTGGTTTGAGCCGGTCTGGTCTGGTTTGAGTCCGGTTTTAGCAGGTCAACACCGATTTGAGCCGGTCTAAGAGCCGGTCTGGTCCGGTTTGATCTGGATTGTGCGGGTCTCGTCTGGTTTGAGCCGGTCAAACCCGGTTTGAGCCGGTCTGGTCCGGTTTGAGTCTGGATTGAGCCGGTCAACACCGGTTTCAGAGGGTCTGGTCCGGTTTCAGTCTGGTTTGAACCGGTCAACACCGGTTTGAGCCTGTCTGGTAAGGTTTGAGTCCCGTTTGAGCCGGTGAAAACTGGTTTGAGCCTGTCTAAGAGCCGGTCTGGTCCGGTTTGATCTGTTTCAAGTCGGTGTGGTCCAGTTTGATCCCATTGAGTTGGTCTGGTCTGGTTTGAGCTGGTCAAAATCGGTTTGAGCCGGACTGGTCCAGTTTGAGTACGGTTTGAGATGGCCAACACCGGTTTTAGCCGGTCTGTTCCGGTTAGAGCCGGTCTGGTCCGTATTGAGCCGAGCAAAACCGGTTTGAGACGGTCTAAGAGCTGGTCTGGTCTGGTTTGATCCGGTTTGAGCCGGTCAAAACCTGTGTGAGGCGGCCTGGTCCGGTTTGAGTCTGGTTTGAGCCGGTCAACACCGGTTTGAGCCGGTCTGGTCTGGTCCGCTTCGAGTCCGGTTTGAGCCGGTCAAAACCGGTTTGAAACGGTCTGTTCCACTTTGAGTCGGTCAAAATTGGTTTGAGCCTGTCTCGTCTGGTTGGATCCGGTTTGTGCCTGTCTGTTCCGGTTTGAGCCTGTCAAAATTGGCTGAAACCGGTCAAACTGGACCAGGTCGGCTCAAACCGGCTAAAACCGGTTTTGACCGGCTGAAACCGGATCAGACCGCCTCAAAACGGTTTTGACCAGCTCAAATCAGAACAGACCAGCACAAAAACCGGTTTGATTCGGTTTGAGCCTCTCTGGTCCGGTATGAGCTGGTCAAAACCGGTTTCAGCCGGTCTGGTCCGGTTTGATCCGGTTGAGCCTGTCTGGTCTGGTTTGAGCTGGTCAAAACTGGTTTGAGCCGGTTGGTCCGGTTTAATCCGATTTGAGACGGTCTGGTCCGGTTTGAGTCCGGTTTGAGCCGGTCTGGTCCGGTTTGAGAAGGTCTGGTCCATTGTGAGTCCGGTTTGAGCCAGACAAACACGGTTTGAGCCGGTCTAGTTCGCTTTGAGCTGGTAGAGCTGGTCTGGTCTGGTTTGAGCCGGTGAAAACAGGATTCAGCCGGTCTGGTCCGGTTTGATCCGGTTTGATCCGGTCTGGACCAGTCTGAGCCGGTCTGGTCTGGTTTGATCCGCTCAAACCGGTTTGAGCCGGTCTGGTGCGGTTTGAGCCGGTGTGGTCGGGTTTGAGCCGGTCTGGTCCGGTTTGAGTCCGTTTTAAGCCAGTCAAACCCGGTTTGAGCCAGTCTGGTCTGGTTTAAGCCTTTCTGTTCGGGTCTGTGCCGGTCAATACCGGTTTGAGCTGGTCTGGTCCGGTTTGATCTGGTTTAAGCCTGTCTAGTCCTGTTTGATCTGGTTGAGCCGGTCTGGTCCGGTTTGAGCTGGACAAAACCGGTTGGAGCCGGTCTGGTCCGGTTTGGGACCGGTTTGAGGCGGTCTACACCGGTTTGATCCGGTCTGGTCCGGTTTGAGTCTGGTTTGAGCCGGTCTGGTTCTGGTTCGTTTTGAACTGGTGAAAACCGGTTTGAGCCAGTTTGGTCCGGTTTGAGTCCGGTCTGAGCCGGTCAACACCGTCTTGACCCGGTCAAGTCCGATTTGATCTGGTTTAAGCCGGTCTGGTCCGTTTTGAGCCGGTTGAGCCGGTCTGGTCCGGTTTGAGCTGGTCAAAACCGGTTGGAGCTGGTCTGGTCCGGTTTGGGTCCGTTTTGATTCAGTCAAAACCTGTTTGAGCCGGTCTGGTTCAATTTGAGCCGGTCAAAACATGTTTTAGCTGGTCTAAGAGCCAATCTGGTTCGTTTTGATCCTGTTTGAGCTGGTCTGCTCCGGTTTGAGCCATTCAAAACCGGTTTGAGCCGGCCTGGTCCGATTTGAGCTTGTCTGGTCTGGTTTGAGTCCGGTTTGAGCCGGACAACCCCGGTTTGAGCCGGTCTGGTCTGCTTTGAGCCGGTTGAGCTGGTCTAGTCTGGTTTGAGACAGTAAAAACTGCGTTCAGCCGGTCTTGTCCTGTTTGATTCGGTTTGAGCCGGTCTGGTCTGGTTTGAGCTGGTCAAAACCGGTTTGAGCCGGTCTGATCCGGTTTGAGCTGGTGTGGTCGGGTCTGAGGCGGTCAAAACCGGTTTGAGCCGGTCGGGTCCGGTATGAGTCCGGTTTGAGACGGTCAAACCCGGTTTCAGCCAGTCTGGTCCAGTTTAAGCCAGTCTGGTCAGATCTGAGCCGGTCAACACCGGTTTAAGCCTGTCTGGTCTGGTTTGATACGGTTTAAGCCTGTCTCATTCGGTTTGATCCGGTTGAGACAGTCTGGTCCAGTTTGAGCCGGTCAAAACCAGTTTGAGCCTGTCTGGTCCGGTTTGAGTCCGGTTTGAGCAGGTCAACTCCGGATTGAGCCGTTCTGTTCCGGTTTGAGTACGGTTTGACCCGATCTGGTCCTGGTCCGGTTTGAGCTGGTCAAAACAGGTTTGAGCCGGTCTGGTCCGATTTAAGCCAGTCTGGTCCGGTTTGAGTCCGGTTTGAGCCGGGCAAAACCGGTTTGAGCCATTCTGGTCCGGTTGGAGTCCGGTTTGAGCTGGTCAACAGCGGTTTGAGTCGGTCTGGTCCGGTTTGAGTCCAGTTTGAGGCGGTCTGGCCTTGGTCCGGTTTGAACCGGTGAAAACCGGTTTGAGCCAGACTCGTCCGGTTTCAGCCAGTTAAAAGTGGTTTGAATCCAGTTTGAGCTGGTCAAAACCGGATTGAGCCGGTCTGGTTCGGTTTGAGCCCGTTTTGAGCCGTTCAAAACCGGTTTGAGTCGGCCTGGTCCGCTTTGAGCTGGTCAAAACTGGTTTGAGTCCGGTTTGAGCCGGTCTGGTCCAGTTTGATCCCCTGAGTGTGCACTCCCCTGAGTGAGCGCACACGTGAGTGGGCACTCCGCTTTGTGAGCGCCTCCCTGAGTGTGCACTCCACTGAGTGTGCACCCGTCTGAGTGAGGACTCCCCTGAGTGTGTACTCAACTGAATGAGCACTCCCCTGAGTGTGCACTCCTCTGAGTTCGCACTCTCCTGAGTGAGGACTCCCCTGGGTGTGCACTCCCCTGAGTGTGTGCTACCCTGAGATTTCGCTCCCCTGAGTTTGCACTCTTTTGAGTGAGGACTCCCCGGAGTGTGCACTCCCCTGAGTGTATGCTCACCTGAGCGTGCACTGCGCTGAGTGTGCGCTCCCCTGAGTGAGCACTCCCCTGTGTGTGCATACCCATGAGTGTGCGCTCCCCTGAGTGTGCTCTCCCCAGTGTGTGCGCTGCCATGAGTGAGCGCTCCCCTGAGTGCGAACTCTCCTGAGTGTGCACTCGCCTGGGTGAGGACACCCCTGAGTGTGCACTCCCCTGAGTGTGAACTCGCCTGAGTGTGGATCCCCCTGAGTGTGCACTCCACTGATTGAGCAGTCCCCTGAGTTTACACTCCCCTGAGTTTGCGCTCCCTTGAGATTGCGCTACCCTGAGTGTGAACTCCCCTGAGTGAGCGCTCCCCTGAGTGCGCACTAACCTGAGTGTGCACTCGACTGAGTGAGGACACACCTCAGTGTGCACTCCCCTGAGTGTGAACTCGCCTGTGTGAGGACTTCGCAGAGTGAGCACTCTCCTGAGGGGGTACTCGTCTGAGTGATGACTCCCCTGAGTGTGCACTCCTCTGAGTTCGCATTCTCCTGAGTGAGGACTCCCTTGAGTGTGCACTACCCTGAGTGTGCACTCCCTTGAGTGTTCGCTCCCCAGGGAGTGCACTTCCCTGAGTTCGCACTCTCCTGAGTGACGACTCCCCTGAGTGTGCACTCCCCTGAGTGTGGGCTCACCTGATTGTGCACTCCCCTGAGTGAGCGCTCTCCCCGGTGAGGACACCCCTGTGTGTGCACTCCCCTGAGTGAGCACTCCTCTTAGTTCGCACACTCTTGAGTGAGGACTCCCCTAACTGTCCACCCCCCAGTGTGTGCACTCCCTTGAGTGTGCACTCCCCTGAGTGTGCACTCCCCTGAGTGAGCGCTCACCTGAGTAAGGATTACTCTGAGTGGGCACTCCCCGGATTGTGAACTCGCCTGAGTGAGGACTCACCAGAGTGAGCGCTCTCCTGAGGGGGTACTTGTCTGAGTGATGACTCCCCTGAGTGTGCACTCCCCTGAATGAGCACTCCCCTGAGTGAGCGCTCCCCTGAGTGTGAACTCCCCTGAGTGTGCACTCACCTGAGTAAGGACTACTCTGAGTGGGCATTCCCCTGAATGTGCACTCTCCTGAGTGAGGACTCCCCTGAGTGTGCACTCCCCTGAATGAGCACTCCCCTGTGTGTGCGCTCACCTGAGTGGGCTCTCCCCAGTGTGTGCACTCCCCTGAGTGTGCACTCTCCTGAGGGAGGACTCACCTGAGTGTGCACTCCCCTGAGTGAGCACTCCCCTGAGTGTGCACTCCACTTAGTTTGCACTCTCCTGAGTGAGGACTCCACTGAGTGTGCAATTCCCTGAGTGTGCGCTCCTTTGAGTGTGCACTCCCCTGAGTGAGTGCTCCCCTGAGTGTGCTCTCACCTGAGAGTGCACTCGCCTGAGTGAGGACTACTCTGAGTGTGCACTCCTCTGAGTGTGCACTCGCCTGAGTGAGGACTCCCCTGAGTGTGCTCTTCCCTGTGTGAGCACTCACATCAGTGGCCACTCCCCTGTGTGAGCGCTCCCCTGAGTGTGCACACCCCTGTGTGTGCACTCCCTTGAGTGAGGACTCCCGTGAGTGTGCACTCCCCTGAATGAGCACTCCCTTTCGTGTACACTCTCCTGAGTGAGCCAGTGAAACCCGGTTTGAGCCAGTCTGGTCTGGTTTAATCTGGTCTGGTCGGGTCTGAGACGGTCAACGCCGGTTTGAGGCGGTCTGTTCCGGTTTGATCCCGTTTAAGCCGGTGTGGTCCAGTGTGATCCGGTTCAGCCGGTCTGGTCTGGTTTGAGCCGGTCAAAACCGGTTTGAGCCGGTCTGGTCCGGTTTGATCCAGTGTGATCCGTATTGAGCCGATCAAAACCGGTTTGAGATGGTCTAAGAGCCGGTCTGGTCCGGTTTGATCCGATTTAAGCCGGTCTGGTCTGGTTTGAGCTGGTAAAAACCGATTTGAGCCGGTCTGGTCCAGTGTGATCCGGTTTGTGCCGTTCTGGTCGGGTTTGAGCCAGTAAAACCGGCTTGAGACGGTCTGGTCCGGTTTGAGTCCTATATGAGCCAGTCAAAACCTGTTTGAATTGGTCTGGTACGGTTTGAGTCTGGTTTGAGCCGGACAAACCCGGTTTGTGCCGGTCTGGTCCGCTTTGAGCTGGTTGAGCTGGTCTGTTCTGGTTTGAGCCGGTGAAAACCACTTTCAGCCGGTCTGGTCCAGTGTGATCTGGTTTGAGCCGGTCTGGTCCAGTTTGAGCCGGTCAAAACCGGTTTGAGCCGGTCTGGTCCGGTTTTAATCCGGTTTGATACGGTCAATACCGGTTTGAGCTGTTCTGGTCCGGTTTTAGCCGATTTGAGCCGGTCTGGTCTGGTTTGAGCCGGTCATAACCGGTTTGAGCCGGTCGTGTCTGGTTTGATCCAGTTTTACCTGGTGTGGTCCAGACTGAGCCGGTCTCGTCTGGTTTGAGCCAGTCAAAACTGGTTTGAGGAGGTCTGGTCCGGTTTGAGCTGGTGTGATCGGGTCTGAGGTGGTCAAAACCGGTTTGACCCGGTCTGGTCCGGTATGAGTCCGGATTGAGATGGTCAAACCCGGTTTGAGCCAGTCTGGTCCAGTTTAAGCTGGTCTGTTCGGATCTGAGCCAGTCAACACTGGTTTGAGACGGTCTGGTCCGGTTTGATCCGGTTTAAGCCTGTCTGGTTCAATTTGATCTGGTTGAGCCATTCTGGTCCGGTTTGAGCCGGTCAAAAGCAGTTTGAGCCCATCGGGTCTGGTTTGAGCCGGTTTGAGCCGGTCAACACCGGTTTGAGCCGTTCTGGTCTGGTTGGGGTCCGCTTTGAGCATCTGGTCCTGGTCCGGTTTGAGATGGGAAAAACCGGTTTGAGCCGTTCTGGTCCGATTAGAGTCCGCTTTGAGCCGGTCAACAGCGGTTTGAGCTGGTCTGGTGCAGTTTGAGTCCAGTTTGAGGCAGTCTGGCCTTGGTCCGGTTTGAACCGGTGAAAACCGGTTTGAGCCGGACTCGTCCGGTTTAAGCCGGTGAAAACCGTTTTGAGCCGGACTCGTCCGGTTTGAGCCGGTCGAAACCAGTTTGAGCCGGTCTGCTCCTGTTTGATCCGGTTTAAGCCGGTCTGGTCCGGTTTGATCCGGTTGAGCCGGTCTGGTCCGGATTGAGCCGGTCAAAACCTGTTTGAGCTGGTCTGGTCCGGTTTGATCCGGTTCAAGGCGATGTGGTCCAGTTTGACCCCATTGAATTGGTCTGCTCTGGTTTGAGCCGGTCAAAACCGGTTTGAGCCAGTGTGGTCCAGTTTGAGTATGGTTTGAGACAGTCAACAACGATTTTAGCTGGTCTGGTCCGGTTAGAGCCGGTCCGGTCCGTATTGAGCCAATCAAAACTGGTTTGAGACGGTCTAAGAGCCGGTCTGGTCCTGTTTGATCCAGTTTGAGCCGGTCCAATGCAGTTTGATCCGGTCTGGTCCGGTTTGATCCGGTTTTTGCCGTTCTGTTCGAGTTTGAGCCAGTAAAAACCGGTTTGAGCAGTTCTGGTCCTGTTTGATCTGGTTTGAGCCGGTGTGGTCCGGTTTGAGCCGGTCAAAACGGGTTTGAGCCGGTCTGGTCCGGTTTGAGTCCCGTTGGAGCCGGTCAACACCAGTTTGAGACGGTCTGGTCCGGTTTGAGTCGGGTTTGAGCTGGTCATAACCGGTTTGAGCCGGTCTGGTCCAGTTTGAGTCTGGTTTGAGACAGTCTGGTCCGGTTTGAGCCGGTTTTAGCTCTCCTGGCCCGGTTTGAGTCCAGTTTGAGCTGGTCAAAACCGGTTTGATCCGGTTTAAGCCGGTCGGTTCCGGTTTGGGACGGTGAAAACCGGTTTGAGCCAGTCTGGTCCGGTTTAATCTGGTTTGAGCCAGTCTGGTCCGATTTGAACCGGTTGAGCCGGTCTGTTCTGGTTTGAGCCGGTCAAAACCGGTTTTAGCTAGTCTGCTCCGATTCGAGTCCGGTTTGAGCCGTTCAACACCAGTTTGAGAGTTTCTGGTCCGGTTTGAGTCCAGTTTGAACCAGTCAACACCGGTTTGAACTGGTCTGATCCGGTTGGAGTCCGGTTTGATCCCATCAAAACCAGTTTGAGCCAGTCTAAGAGCCGGTCTGCTCCGGTTTGATCTGGTTTTAGCGGGTCTCGTCCGTTTTGAGCCTGTCTGGTCTGGTTTGAGTCCGGTTTGAGCTGGTCAAATCCATTTTGAGCCAGTCTGGTTCGGGTTAAGCCAGTCTGGTCGGGTTTGAGCCGGTCATCACCGGTTTGAGCCGGTCTGGTCCGGTTTGATCCGGTTCAAACCGGTGTGGTCCAGTTTGATCCCATTGAGTTGGTCTGGTCTGCTTTGAGCTGGTGAAAACCGGTTTGAGCTGGTGTGGTCCAGTTTGAGTACGGTTTGAGACGGTCAACACCGGTTTTAGCCGGTCTGGTCCGGTTAGAGCCGGTCTGGTCCGTATTGAGCTGATCAAAACCAGTTTGAGATGGTCTAAGAGCCAGTCTGGTCCGGTGTGATCCGGTTTATGCCGGTCTGGACCAGTTTGAGCCAGTCTGGTCTGGTTTGAGCCGGTCCAAACTGGTTTGCGCCAGTCTGGTCTGGTTTGATCCGGTTTGTGCCGTTCTGGTCGGGTTTGAGCCGGTCCAAACCGGTTTGAGCTGGTCTGGTCCGCTTCGAGTTCGATTTGAGCCGGTCAAAACCGGTTTGAGGCTGTCTGGTACGGTTTGAGTCCGGTTTGAGTGGGACAAACCCGGTTTGACACGGTCTGGTCCGGTTTTAGCCGGTTTGAGCTGATCTGGTCCTGTTTGAGCCGGTTTTAGCTTGCCTGGTCTGGTTTGAGTCCGGTTTGAGCCGGTCAAAACCGGTTTGAGACGTTATGGTCCGTATTGAGCTGGTCAAAACCGGTTTGATCTGGTTTAAGCCGGTCTGGTCCGGTTTGAGATGGTGAAAACCGGTTTGATCCGGTCTGGTCCAGTTTGAACCGGATGAGCCGGTCTGTTCTGGTTTGAGCCAGTCAAAATCGGTTTTAGCTAGTCTGGTCCGGTTTGAGTCCGGTTTGAGCCGTTCAACACCGGTTTGAGAGGGTCTGGTCCGGTTTGAGACGGTGAAAACTGGTTTGAGCTTGTCGGGTCTGGTTTGATCTGGTTTGAGAATCTCTGGTCTGGTTTGAGCAGGTCAAAACTGGTTTGAGCCAGTCTTTTCCGGTTTGAGTCCGGTTTGAATCGGTCAACCTGGTTTGAACCAGTCTGGTCCAGTTTGAGTCGGTCTGGTCGGGTTTGAGCCAGTCTGGTCGGGTTTGAGCCGGTCTGTTTGGGTTTGCGCCGGTCTGGTCTGGTTTGATCCGGTTTGTGCCATTCTGCTCGGGTTTGAGCCGGTCCAAACCAGTTTGAGCTGGTCTGGTCCGGTTTGAGTCTGATTTGAGCCGGTCAAATCCGGTTTGAGGCTGTCTGGTACGGTTTGAGTCCGGTTTGAGCCGGACAAAACCGGTTTGACCTGGTCTGGTCCGGTTTTAGCTGATTTGAGCCGATCTGGTCCTGTTTGAGCCGGTTTTAGCTTGCCTGGTCCAGTTTGAGTCCGGTTTCAGCCGGTCAAATCCGTTTTGAGCCAGTCTGTTCCGGGTTAAGCCAGTCTGGTAGGGTTTGAGCCGGTCATCACCGGTTTTAGCTGGTCTGGTTCGGTTAGAGCCTGTCTGGTCCATATTGAACCGATCATAACCAGTTTGAGATGGTCTAAGAGCCGGTCTGGTCCGGATTGATCTGGTTTGAGCCAGTCCAAACCGGTTTGAGCCGGTCTGGTCCGGTTTGATACGGTTTGTGCCGTTCTGGTCAGGTTTGAGCCGGTTAAAACCGGTTTGATCTGGTCTGGTCCGGTTTGAGTCCGATATGAGCCGGTCAAAACCGGTTTGAGGCGGTCTGGCATGGTTTGTGTCCGGTTTGAGCCGGTCCAAACCGGTTTGAGATGTTGTGGTCCGTATTGAGCCGGTCAAAACTGGTTTGATCTGGTTTAAGCCAGTCTGATCCGGTTTGAGACGGTGAAATCCTGTTTGAGCCGGTCTGGTCCGGTTTAATCCGGTTTGAGCCGGACTGGTCCGGTTTGAACTGGTTGAGCCGGTCTGTTCTGCTTTGAGCCTGTCAAAACTTGTTTTACCTTGTCTGGTCCGGTTTGAATCCGGTTGTAGCCGGTCAACACAGGTTTGAGAGGGTCTGGTCCGATTTGAGTCCTGTTTGAACCGGACAACACCGGTTTGAGCTGGTGTGGTCTGGTTTGAGTCTGGTTTGAGCCGGTCAAAACGGGTTTGAGCCTGTCTAAGAGCCGGTGTGGTCCGGTTTGATCTGGTGTGAGCGGGTCTCATCCGGCTTGAGCTGGTCAAACCCGGTTTGAGCTGGTCTGGTCTGGTTTGAGTCCGGTTTGAGCTGGTAAAACCCTTTTTGAGCCAGTCTGTTCCAGGTTAAGCCAGTCTGGTCGGGTTTGAGCAGGTCCAAACCGGTTTGAGCCGGTCTGGTTCGGTTTGATCCGGTTTCTGCCGTACTGGTCGGGTTTGAGCTGGTAAAAACCGGTTTTAGCCGGTCTGGTCCAGTTTGTGTCCGATATGAGCCGGTCAAAACCTGTTTGAGGTGGTCTGGTACGCTTTGAGTCTGGCTTGAGCTGGACAAGCCCGGTTTGACCTGGTCTGGTGCGGTTTTAGCCGGTTTGAGCTGGTCTGGTACGGTTCGAGGCGGTTTTAGCTTGCCTGGTCCGGTTTGAGTCTGGTTTGAGCCGGTCATAAGCGGTTTGAGACGTTATGGTTCATATTGAGCCGGTCAAAACCGGTTTGATTCTTTTTAAGCCGGTCTGGTACGGTTTGAGACGGTGAAAACCGGTTTGAGCCGGTCTGGTCCGGTTTAAGCCGGTTTGAGCCAGTCTGGTCCGCTTTCAACCGGTTTAGCCGGTCTGTTCTGGTTTGAGCCGGTCAAAACCGGGTTTAGCAATTCTGGTCCGGTTTGAGTCCTGTTTGAGCCATTGAACACCGGTTTGAAGGGGTCTGGTCCAGTTTGAGTCCGGTTTGAACTGGTCAACACCGGTTTTAGCCGGTCTGGTCCAGTTTGAGTCCGGTTTGAGCCGGTCAAAACCGGTTTGAGTCAGTTTGGTCTGGTTTAAGCCAGGCTGTTCAGGTTTGAGCTGGTCAACACCGATTTGAGCCCGTCTGGTCCGGTTCAATCCAGTTTAAGCCGGTCGGGTCCGGTTTGATCCGGTTGAGCTGGTCTGGACTGGTATGAGCCGGTCAAAATCGGTTTGAGCCGGTCTGGTTCAGTTTGAGTCCGGTTTCAGATGGTCTGGTCAGGTTTGAGATGGTGAAAACCGGTTTGAGCTGGTCTGGTCTGGTTTGATCCGGTTTGAGCCTCTCTGGTTCGGTTTGAGTAGGTGAAAACCGGTTTGAGCTGGTCTTTTTCGGTTTGAGTCCGGTTTGAATCAGTCAAAACCGGTTTGAACCGGTCTGGTCCAGTTTGAGCCAGTCTGGTCGGGTTTGAGCCGGTCTGGTCGGGTTTGAGCCTGTCTGTTTGGGTTTGGGCCGATCTGGTCTGGTTTGAGCTGGTTTGAGCCGGTTGGGTCCGGTTTGATCCCGTTGAGCCGGTCTGGTCTGGTTTGAGCTGGACAAAACCGGTTTGAGATGGTCTGGTCGGGTTTGATCCGGTTTAAGCCTCTCTGGTCCGGTTTGATCTGGTTGAGCCGGTCTGCTCCAGTTTGAGCCGGTCAAAACCGGTTGGAGACTGTCTGGTCCAGTTTGGGTCCGGTTTGAGCCGGTCTGATCCGGTTTCACTCCGGTTAAGCGGGTCTGCTCCGACTTGAGCCAGTCAAAACCGTTTTCAGCCGGTCTGGTCCGGTCTGAGGGTGGTGTGAGCTGGTGTGGTCCGGTTTAGGTCGGTCTGGTCGGGATAGAGCCGGTCAAAACCATTTTCAGTCGGTCTGGTCACGTTTGAGTCCGGTTTGATCCGGTCAAAACCGGTTTGAGCTGGTCTGGTCCGGTTTGAGTCCGGTTTGAGCTGGTCAAAACTGGTTTCAGACGGTCTGGTCCAGTTTGAGTCCTGTTTGAGCCGTTCAAAACCGGTTTGAGGAGGTCTGGTTCGATTTGAGTCTGTCAAAACCTGTTTGAGCTGGTCTAAGAGCCGGTCTGGTCGGGTTTGATCAGGTTTGAGCCGGTCAAGCCTGGTTTGAGCTGGTCTGGTCCAGTTTGAGCCGGTGTGGTCGTATTTGAGCCGGTCAAAACCGTTTTGAGCCGGTGTTCTGGTTTGAGTCCAGTTTGAGCTGGTCAAACCCAGTTTGAGACAGTCTGGTCCGGTTTAAGCCTTTCTCTTTGGGTCTGAGCCGGTCAACACCGGTTTGAGCCGGTCTGGTCCACTTTCATCCGGTTTAAGCCTGTCTGGACCGGTTTGATCCGCTTGAGCCGGTCTGTTCCGGTTTGAGCTGGTCAAAACCGGTTGGAGTCGGTCTGGTCCGGTTTCGGTCCGGTTTGAGCCGGTCTACCCCCGTTTGAGCCGGTCTGGTCCGGTTTGAGTCTGGTTTGAGCCGGTCTGGTCCTGGTTCGTTTTGAGCTGGCAAAAACCGGTTTGAGCTGGTCTCATCTGGTTTGAGCCAGTCAAAACCGATTTGAGCCGGACTGGTCTGGTTTGAATCCGGTTTGAGCCGTTCAACACCGGTTTGAGCCAGTCTGGTCTGGTTTGAGTCCGGTCTGAGCCGATCAACACCAGCTTCAGCCGATCTGTTCCGGTTTGATCCGGTTTAAGCCGGTCTGGTCTGGTTTGATCCGGTTGAGGCGGTCTGGTCCGGTTTGAGCCGGTCAACACCGGTTTGAGCCAGTCTGGTCCGATTTGAGCTGGTCAAAACATGTTTGAGCTGGTCTAAGAGCCGGTCTGCTCCGGTTTGAGCCAGTCAAAACCGGTTTAAGCTGGTCTCGCCCAGTTTGATCCGGTTGAGCCGGTCTGGCCCGGTTTGAGCTGGTTTGAGCTTTTCTGGTCCGGTTTGAGCCGGTATGGTCCGTGTTGAGCCGGTCAAAACCAGTTTGATCCGTTTTATGCCGGTCTGGTACGGTTTGAGCCAATTGAGCCTGTCTGGTCTGGTTTGAGCCGGTCGAAACCGGTTTGAGCCGGTCTAGGCCGGATTGAGTCCAGTTTGTGCCGGTCTGGTCCGGTTTCAGTCTGGTTTGAGCCGGTGAAAAACGATTTGAGCCGGTCTGATCTGGTTTAATCCGGTTTGAGCCGGTCTGGTCCGGTTTGTACTTGTTGAGCCGGTTTGGTCCGGTTTGAGCTGGTCAAAACCGGTTGGAGCCAGTCTGGTCTGGTTTCAGTCTGGTTTGAGCCGGTCTACACCCGTTTGAGCCGGTCTGGTCCGGTGTGAGTCTGGTTTGAGCCGGTCTGGTTCTGGTTCGTTTTGAGCTGGTGAAAACCGATTTGAGCTGGTCTCGTCTGATTTCAGCCAGTGGAAAACGATTTGAGCCGGACTGTTCCGGTTTCAATTCGGTTTGAGACGTTCAACACTGGTTTGAGACAGTCTGGTCCGGTTTGAGTCCTGTCTGAGCCGGTCAACACCGGCTTCAGCCGGTCTGGTCCGGTTTGATCCGGTTAAACCTGTCTGGTCCGGTTTGATCCGGTTGAGCCGGTGTGGTCCAGTTTGAGCTGGTCAAAACCCGTTGGAGACGGTCTGGTCCGGTTTGGGTCTGGTTGGAGCTGGTCTACACCGGTTTGAGCCGGTCTGGTCCCGTTTGAGTCTGGTTTGAGCCGGTCTGGTCCTGGTTCGTTTTGAGCTGGTGAAAACCGGTTTGAGCCAGTCTCGTTCGGTTTGAGCCTGTCTAAAGGTGTTTGAGCCCGATTGTTCCGGTTTGAATCCAGTTTGAACCGTTCAACACTGGTTTGAGACGGTCTGGTCCGGTTTGAGTCCAGTCTGAGCCGGTCAACACCGGTTTGAGCCGGTCTGGTGCGGTTTGATCCGGTTTAAGCCGGTCTGGTCCCATTTCAGCTGGTCAAAACCAGTTGGAGCCGGTCTGGTTCGGTTTGAGCCGGTCTGGTCGGATTTGAGCCGATCAAAACATGTTTGAGCTGGTCTAAGGGCTGGTCTGGTCCGTTTTGATCCTGTTTGAGCCTGTCTGCTCTAGTTTGAGGCAGTCAAAACCGGTTTGAGCCGGTCTGGTCTGATTTGAGCTAGTCTGGTCTGGTTTGAGTCCGGTTTGAGGCAGACAAACCCGGTTTGAGCCAATCTGGTCCGCTTTGAGCCGGTTGAGCTGGTCTGGTCCGGTTTGAGTCCAGTTTGATACGGTCAAGACCGGTTTGTGCCGGTCTGGTACGACTTTAGCCGGTCAAATCCGGTTTGAGCCGTTCTGGTCGGGTTTGAGCAGGTCAAAACCGGTTTCTGCCTGTCTGGTCCGGTTTGTGTCTGGTTTGAGCCAGTCAACATCGGTTTGATCCGGTCTGGTCCGGTTTGAGTCCGGATTGAGACGGTCAGGTCCTGGTCCAGTTTGAGCCAGTCAAAACCGGTTTGAGCCGATCGGGTCCGGTTTGAGTCCTGTTTGAGCCAGTCAAAACCGGTTTGAGCCGGTCTGGTCTGGTTTGATCCGGTTTGAGCGGTTCTGGTCTGGTTTGGTCCGGTTTGATCCGGTCTGGTCCGCTTTGATCTGGTTGAGCCTGTATGATCTGGTATGAGCCGGTCCAAACTGGTTTGAGCCGGTCTGGTACGGTTTGAGTCCGGTTTGAGACGGTTTGGTACTCGTCCGGTTTGAGCTGGAGTTAGGGTTAGGGTTAGGGTTAGGGTTCAAAGGGATCCAAAATATCAGTTTTCGTTTTCACCTAGAAATCTATGGGCTTCCAAATATCCCTTTGAATATTACACAAGAACAGTCTTAGCGAACGGCTTCTGGAGTGCAATGCTGTAACTCTGTGAGATGAATTCACAGAACACAAAGCAGTTTCTCAGAAAGCTTCTTTCCTGTTTTTTTCTGAGGATATTTCCCTTTTCACCATAGCACTCCATGGGCTTCCAAATATCACTTTGCAAATTCCACAAGAGCACTCATAGCGAAAGGCTTCTTGAGGCAAAGCTGTAACTCTGTGAGATGAATTCACAGATCACAAAGAAGTTTCTCAGAAAGCTTCTTTCTCATTTTGATCGGAGGATATTTCCTTTGGCCCTATAGTCTTCAAAGGGATCCGAAATATTAATTCTCAGATTCCACAAAAATAAGGGTAGCAAACAGCTCCACGAAATACAGGTGTAACTCAGTGAGTGGAAGTCACACATCACGAAAGAGTTTCTCACAAAGTTTCTTTCCAGTTTTTATTTGAGGATAACTTCTTTTTCACCATAAGCCTCTATGGGCTTCCAAATATCCCTTTGCAAGTTCCACAAGAACAGTCTTAGCGAACGGCTTCTGGAGGGGAAAGCTCTAAGTCTGGGAGGTGAATTCACAGAACACAAAGCAGTTTTCTCAGAAAGCTTCTTTCCAGTTTTTATCTGAGGATATTACCCTTTTCACCATAGCCCTCCATGGGCTTGAAAATATCACTGTGAAATTCCACAAGAACAGTCTTAGAGAAAGGCTTCTTGAGGGGAAAGCAGTAACTCTGTGAAATGAATTCACAGATCACAAAGAATTTTCTCAGAAAGCTTCTTTCTCATTTTGATCGGAGGATATTTCCTTTGGCCCTATAGTCTTCAAAGGGATCCGAAATATCAGTTCTCAGATTCCACAGAAATAAGGCTAGCCAACAGCTCCACGAAATAAAGCTGTAACTCAGTGAGTGGAATTCTCACATCACAAAGCAGTTTCTGAGAAAGCTTCTTTCCAGTTTTCATCTGAGGATATTTTCTTTTTCACCATAGGCCTCTATGGGCTTCCAAATATCCCTTTGCAAATTCCACAAGAACAGTCCTAGCGAATGGCTTCTGGAGGGGAAAGCTGTAACTCTCGGCGATGAATTCACAGAACTCAAAGCAGTTACTCAGAAAGGTTCTTTCCTGTTTTTATCTGAGGATGTTTCCCTTTTCACAATAGCCCTTCATGGGCTTCCAAATATCACTTTGAAAATTCCACAAGAAGAGTCTTAGAGAAAGGCTTCTTGAGGGGAAAGGTGTAACTCTGTGAGATGAATTCACAGATCACAAAGAAGTTTCTGAGAAAGCTTTTTCTCCTTTTGATCGGAGGATATTTTCTTTGGCCCTATAGTCTTCAAGGAATTCGAAATATCAGTTCTCAGATTCCACAGAAATAAGGTTAGCAAACAGCTCCATGAAATACAGCTGTAACTCAGTGAGTGGAAGTCACACATCACAAAGCAGTTTCTCAGAAAGCTTCTTTCCAGTTTTCATCTGAGGATATTTTCTTTTTCACCATAGGCCTCTATGGGATTCCAAATATCCTTTTGCAGATTCCACAAGAACAGTCTTACCGAACGGCTTCTGGAGGGGAAGGCTGTAACTCTGTGACATGAATTCACACAACACAAAACAAACTCTCAGAAAGCTTCTTTCTAGTTTTTATCTGAAGATATTTCCCTTTTCACCATAGCCCTCCATGGACATCCAAATATCCCTTTGCCAATTCCACAAGAACAGTCTTAGAGAAAGGCTTCTTGAGGGGAAAGGTGTAACTCTGTGAGATGAATTCACAGATCACAAAGAAGTTTCTCAGAAAGCTTCTTTCTCATTTTGATTGGAGGATATCTCCTTTGGC
Source organism: Chlorocebus sabaeus (assembly GCF_047675955.1). NCBI lineage: Eukaryota > Metazoa > Chordata > Mammalia > Primates > Cercopithecidae > Chlorocebus > Chlorocebus sabaeus. The sequence goes on from NW_027327635.1 coordinate 56,119, forward strand.
CCTATAGTCTTCAAAGGGATTCAAAATATCAGTTCTCAGATTAGACAGAAATAAGACTAGCACACAGCTCCACGAAATACAGCTGTATCTCAGTGAGTTTAATTCACACATCACAAAGCAGTCTCTCAGAAAGCTTCTTTCCAGTTTTCATCTGAGGATAATTTCTTTTGCACCATAGGCCTCTATGCACTTCCATATATCCCTTTGTAAATTCCACAAGAACAGTCTTAGCGATCGGCTTCTGGAGGGGAAAGCTGTAACTCTGGGAGATGAATTCACAGATCTCAAAGAAGTTTCTCAGAAAGCTTCTTTCCAGTTTTGATCTGAGGATATTTCCTTTTTCACCATAGACCTCTATGGGCTTCCAAATATCATGTTGGAAATTTCACAAGAACAGTCTTAGCGAAAAGCTTCTTGAGGGAAAAGCTATAACTCTGTGAGATGAATTCATAGGTCACCACGAAGTTTCTCAGAAAGCTTCTTTCTCATTTTGATTGGAGGATATTTCCTTTAGCATTATAGTCTTCAAAAGGATCCGAAATATCAGTTATCAGATTCCACAGTAATAAGGCTAGCAAACAGCTCTATGACATACAGCTTTAACTCAGTGAGTGGAAGTAACACATTACAGAGCAGTTTCTCAGAAAGCTTCTTTCCAGTTTTTATCTGAGGATATTTCCCTTTTCACCATAGCCCTCCATGGTCTTCTAAATATCACTCTGCAAATTCCTCAAGAACAGTCTTAGCGAAAGGCTTCTTGCGGGAAAAGCTGTAACTCTGTGAGATGAATTCACAGATCAGCACAACGTTTCTCACATAGCTTCTTTCTCATTTTGATCAGAGGATATTTCCTTTGGCCCTATTTTCTTCCAAGGGATCCGAAATATCAGTTCTCAGATTCCATGAAATAAGTCTAGAAAACAGCTCAACGAAATACAGCTGTAACACAGTGAGGGGAAGTCATACATCACAAACCAGTTTCTAAGGAAGCTTCTTTCCAATTTTCATCTGAGGATATTTTCTTTTTCACCATAGGCCTCTATGGGCTTCCATATATCCCTTTGCAAATTCCACCAGAACAGTCTTAGCGAACGGCTTCTGGAAGAGAAACCTGTAACTCTGAGAGATGAATCCACAGAACACAAAGTCGTTTCTCAGAAAACTTCCTTCCAGTTTTTATCTGAGGATATTTCCCTTTTCACCATAGCCCTCCAGGGGCTTCCAAATATCCCTTTGCATATTCCACAAGAACAGTCTTAGCGAACGGCTTCTGGAAGGGAAAGTTCTAATTCTGGGAGATATATTCACAGAACACGAAGCAGTTTCTCAGAAAGCTTCTTTATGGTTTTTGTCTGAGTATATTTCCCTTTTCACCACAGCCTTCCTTGGGCTTCCATATGTCCCTTTGAAATTCCAGAAGAGCCTTACCGAAAGGCTTCTTAGGGGAAAGCTGTAACTCTGTGAGATGAATTCACAGATCACAAAGCAGTTTCTCAGAAAGCTTCTTTCTCATTTTCATCGGAGGATATTTCTTTTGGTCCTATAGTCTTCAAAGAAATCCGAAATATCAGTTCTCAGAATCCACAGAAATAAGGCTAGCAAACAGTTTCATGAAATACAGCTGTAACTCAGTGAGTGGAAGTCACACATCACAAAGCAGTTTCTCATAAAGCTTCTTTCCAGTTTTCATCTGAGGATATTTTCTTTTCCACCGTAGTCCTCTTTGGGCTTCCAAATATCCCTTTGCAAATTGCACAAGAACAGTCTTAGCGAACGACTTCTGGAGGGGAAAGCTGTAACTCTCAGAGATGAACTCAAAGAACACAAAGCAGTTTCTCAGAAAGCTTCTTTCCAGTTTTTATCTGAGGTATTTCACTTTTCACCTAGACCTCCATGGGCTTCCAAATATCACTTTCAAATTTCACAGGAACAGTCTTAGCGAAAGGTTTTTTGAAGGGAAAGCTGTAACTCTGTGAAATGAATTAACAGATCACAAAGTAGTTTCTCAGAAATCTTCTTTCTCATTTTGATCGGAGGATGTTTCCTTTGGCCCTATAGTCTTCCAAGGGATCCGAAATATCAGTTCTCAGAATCCACAGAAATTAGGCCAGCAAACAGCTCCACAAAATACAGCTGTAACTCAGTGAGTGGACGTCACACATCACAAAGCAGTTTCTCAGAAAGCTTCTTTCCAATTTTCATCTGAGGATATTTTCATTTTCACCATTGGCCTCTATGGGCTTCCAAATATCCCTTTGCAAATTCCACAAGAACTGTCTTAGCGAACAGCTTCAGGAGGGCAAAGCTGTAACTCTGTGAGATGAATTCACAGAAAACAAAGCAGTTTCTCAGAAAGTTTCCTTCCAGTTTTTATTTGAGGATAACTTCTTTTTCACCATAGGCCTCTATGGGCTTCCAAATATCCCTTTGAAAATTCCACAAGAACAGTCTTAGTGAACGGCTTCTGGAGGGGAAAGATGTAACTCTGTGAGATGAATTAACAGAACAGAGTGCAGTTTCTCACAAAGCTTCTTTCCAGTTTTAAACTGAAGATGTTTCCTTTTTCACCATTGCCCTCTATGGGCTTCCATATATCACTCTTCAAATTCCACAAGAACAGTCTTAGCGAAAGGCTTCTTTAGGGGAAAGCTGTAACTCTGTGAGATGAATTCATAGATCACAAAGAAGTTTCTGAGAAAGCTGCTTTCTCCTTTCGATCGGAGGATATTTCCTTTGGCCCTATAGTCTTCAAAGGATCCGAAATATCAGTTCTCAGATTCCACAGAAATAAGGCTAGCACACAGCTCCATGAAATACAGCTGTAACTCAGTGAGTGAAAGTCACACATCGCAAAGCAGTTTCTCAGAAAGCTTCTTTCCAGTTTTTTTTTTTTTTTTTTTTTTTTTGAGACGGAGTCTCGCTCTGTCTCCTCTTTCCAGTTTTCATCTGAGGATATTTTCTTTTTCACCATAGGCCTCTGTGCGCTTCCAAATATCCCTTTGCAAATTCCACAAAAACAGTCTTAGCGAACGGCTTCTGGCGGGGAAAGCTGTAAATCTGGGAGATATATTCACAGAACACAAATCATTTTCTCAGAAAGCTTCTTTCCAGTTTTTATCTGAGGATATTTCCCTTTTCACCATAGCCCTCAATGGGCTTCCGAATATCACTTTGCTAATTTCACAAGAACAGTCATAGTGAAAATCTTCTTGAGGGGAAAGCTATAACTCTGTGAGATGAATTCACAGGTCCCAAAGAATTTTCTCAGAAAGCTTCTTTCTCATTTTGATTGGAGGATATTTCCTTTAGCATTATAGACTTCAAAGGGATCTGAAATATCAGTTCTTAGATTCCACAGAAATAAGGCGATCAAACAGCTCTACGACATACAGCTTTAACTCAGTGAGTGGAAGTGACACATCACAAAGCAGTTTCTCAGAAAGCTTCTTCCCAGTTTTTATCTGAGGATATTTCTTTTATCACGGCCTTATAGTCTTCAAAGGGATCCGAAATATCATTTCTGAGATTCCACAGAAATAAGGCTAGCAAACAGCTCCAGGAAATACAGCTGTAACTCAGTGAGTGGAAGTCATACATCACAAAGCAGTTTCTGAGAAAGCTTCTTTCCAGTTTTCATCTGAGGATATTTTCTTTTTCACCATAGGCCTCTATGGGCTTCCAAATATCCTTTTGCAGATTCCACAAGAACAGTCTTACCGAACGGCTTCTGGAGGGGAAGGCTGTAACTCTGTGACATGAATTCACACAACACAAAACAAACTCTCAGAAAGCTTCTTTCTAGTTTTTATCTGAAGATATTTCCCTTTTCACCATAGCCCTCCATGGACATCCAAATATCACTTTGCAAATTCCACAAGAACAGTCTTAGAGAAAGGCTTCTTGAGGGGAAAGGTGTAACTCTGTGAGATGAATTCACAGATCACAAAGAAGTTTCTCAGAAAGCTTCTTTCTCATTTTGATTGGAGGATATTTCCTTTGGCCCTATAGTCTTCAACGGGATCCAAAATGTCAGTTCAAAACCGGTTTGAGCCTTTCTGGTCCGGTTTGAGTCTGCTTTGAGCCTTTAAAACCTGGTTTGAGCCATTCTGGTCCGGTTTGATCAGGTTTGAGCCTGTCTGGTCTGGTTTGAACCGTTCTGGTCCAGTTTGAGTCCGGTTTGAGCCGGTCAACACCGGTTTGAGCCGGTCTGATCCAGTTTGAGTCCAGTTTGAGCCGGTTAACACCGGTTTGAGCCGGTCTGCTCCAGTTTGAGTCCGATTTGAGCCGGTCAATACCGGTTTGAGCCGGTCTGGTCCCGTTTGAGCCGGTCGAAGAGCCAGCCTGGTCCGGTTTGATTCAGTTTGAACTGGTCTGGTCCGGTTTTAGTCAGTCTAACCCGGTTTGAGCCGTTCTGGTCCGATTTGAGCCCTGTTTGAGCCAGTCTAGTCCTGTTTAAGCCAGTCTGGTCGGGTTTGAGCCGGTCAACCATGGTTTGAGCCTGTCTGGTCCGGTATGATCCGATTGAGCTGGTCTTGCCTGATTTGAGCCGGTATGGTCTGGTTTGAGCCGGTCAACACCGGTTTGAGCCGGTCTGATCGCTTTGAGTCCGGTTTGAGCAGGTTAACACCGGTTTGAGCCGCTCTCATCCTGTTTGAGTCCGATTTGAGCCGGTGAATACCAGTTTGAGCCGGTCGGGTCCGGTTTGATCCCGTTGAGCCTGTCTGCTCTGGTTTGAGCCGGACAAAACCCGTTTGAGCCGGTTGGTCCGGATTGATCCGGTTTGAGATGGTCTGCTCTGGTTGGAGCCGGTCAAACAGTTTTCAGCTGGTCTGGTCTGGTTTGAGACCGGTTTGAGCCGGTCTGGTCCAGTTTGAGACAGTTTGAGACGGTCTGGTCCGTTTTGATCCGACTTGAGCCGGTCTGGCCCGGTTTGAACCGGCGGGATCAGGTTTGAGCCGGTGAAACCCGGATTGAGCTGATGTGCTCCGGTTTGAGCCAGTAAAATCCTGTTCGAGCCGGTCTGGTCTGGTTTGAGCCGGATTGAGACGTTCTGGTCCAGTTGGAGCCGGCCCAAACCGGTTTGAGCAGGTATGGTGGAGTTTGAGCCCGGTTTGAGCCAGTATGCTCCTGGTCCGGTTTGAGCCGATCAAAACCGGTTTGAGCCGGTCTAGTACGGTTTGAGTCCGGTTTCAGCTGGTCTGTTCCGGTTTGAGTCCAGTTTGAGCCGGTCAAAACCGGTTTGAGTCGGTCTGGTCCAGTTTGTGCTGGTCAAAAACGGTTTGAATCTGGTTTGAGGCAGTCAAAATCGGTCTGAGGGAGTCTGTTTCGATTTGAGCCTGTCAAAACCTGTTTGAGCTGGTCTAAGGGCCGTTCTGGTCGGGTTTGATCAGGTTTGAGCCGGTCAAGCCCAGTTTGAGCTGGTCTTTTCCGGTTTGAGCCGGCCAAAACCGGATTCAGCAGTTCTAGCCGGTCTCGTGCAGATTGATCCGTTTTGATCCGGTCTCGTCCGGTTTGAGTCCGGTTTGAGCCGGTAAAAACTGGTTAGAGCCGGTCTGGTCCGGTTTGATCTGGTTTCAGCCGGTCTGGTCTTGTTTGAGGTGGTCAAAAACGGTTTGAGCTGTTCTAAGGGCAGGTCTGGTACGGTTTGATCCGGTTTGAGCGTTTCTAGTCCGGTTTGAGCCGTTCAAACCCGGTTTGAGCCGGTTTTGTCCGGTTTGAGTCCTGTTTGAGTTGGTCAAAGCCGGTTTGAGCCAGTATGGTCCGCTTTGAGCCAGTCTGGTCGGTTTTGAGCCAGTCAAACCCAGTTTGAGCCGGTCTGGTCCAGTTTGAGTCCGGTCTGAGCCGGTCAAAGCAGGTTTCAGCCAGTCTGGTCCGGTTTGAGCCAGTCTGGCCGGGATTGAGCCGGTCAACACCGATTTGAGCCCGTCTGGTCCGGTTTGATACGGTTTGAGCCTGTCTGGTCCAGTTTGAGCCGGTCAAAACCGGTTTGAGCCGGTCTGGTCTTGTTTGAGCCGGTCAAAACCGTTTTCAGCCAGTCTGGTCCGGTTTGAGTCCGGTTTGAGATGGTCTGGTCCGGTTTGAGCCGGTTTTAGCTCGCCTGGTCCGGTTTGAGTCCGGTTTGAGCCGGTCAAATCCGGTTTGAGACATTATGGTGCGTGTTGATCCGGTCAAAATTGGTTTGATCCGGTTTAAGCCGGTCTGGATCGGTTTGAGCCGGTGAAAACCGGTTTGAGCTGGTCTTGTTCGGTTTAATCCGGTTTGAGCCGGTCTGGTCCGGTTTTAACTTGTTGAGCCGGTCTGTTCTGGTTTGAGCCGGTCAAAACGTGTTTTAGCTAGTCTGGTCCGGTTTGAGTCCGGTTTGAGCCGGTCAACACTAGTTTGAGCCAATCTGGTCTGCTTTGAACCGGTCAACACCGGTTTGAGCCGGTCTGGTCCGGTTTGAGTCCGGTTTGAGCCGGTCAAAACCGGTTTGAGCTGGTCTAAGAACCGGTCTGGTCCAGTTTGATCCGGTTTGAGCGAGTCTGGTCCGGTTTGAGGTGGTCAAACCCGGTTGGAGCCGGTCTGGTCCTGTTTGAATTCAGTTTGAACTGGTCAAACCCGTTTTGAGCTGGTCTGGTCCTGTTTAAGCCAGTCTAGTCGGGTTTCAGATGGTCAACACTGGTTTTAGCCGGTGTGGTCCGGTTTGAGCCGGTCTGGTCCATATTGAGCCGATGAAAACCGGTTTGAGACGGTCTAAGAGCCGGTGTGGTCCGGTTTGATTCGGTTTAAGCAGGTCTGGACCGGTTTGAGATGGTCTGGTCAGGTTTGAGCCGGTCCAAACCGGTTTGAACCAGACTAGTGGTTTGATCCGGTTTGTGCCATTCTGGTCGTGTTTGAGCCGGTCAAAACCGGTTTGAGCCGATCTGGTCCGGTTTGAGTCTGATTTGAGCCGGTCAAAACCGGTTTGATGCTGTCTGGTACGGTTTGAGTCCGGTTTGAGCCGGACAAAACTGGTTCGACCTGGTCTGGTCCGGTCTTAGCCGGTTTGAGCCGATCTGGTCTGGTTTGAGACGGTGAAATCCGGTTTGAGCCGGTCTGGTCCAGTTTCAGCCAGTCGACACCGGTTTGAGCTGGTCTGGTGCGGTTTTAGCTGATCCGGTCGTGTTTGATCCGGTCAAAACCGGTTTGAGTCAGTCTGGTCCGGTTTCAGCCGGTCTGGTAGGGTTTGGGCCGGTCAAACTCGGTTTGAGCCGGTCTGGTCCGGTTTGAGTGCTGTTTGAGCCAGTCAAAACCGGTTATTGCTTGTCTGGTCTGATTTGAGGTGGTCAAAACCGGTTTGAGCCGGTCTGGTACGGATTAATATGGTTTAAGCAGGTCTGGTCCGGTTTGAAATGGTTTGAGCCGGTCTGGCCTGGTTTGAGCCTGTCAACACCGGTTTAAGCCGTTCTGTTCTGGTTTGATCCGGTTGAGCTGGTCTGGTCTGGTTTGAGCCGATCCTAACTGGTTTCAGCCTGTCTGCTCCAGTTTGAGCCGGTGAAAACCGGTTGAGCCGGTCTGGTCCGGATTGAGCTGGTGTAATCCTGTTTGAGCCGGTCTGGTCCGGTTTGATCCCCTGAGTGTGCACACCCCTGAGTGAGCACTCACCTGAGTGGGCACTCCGCTTTATGAGCGCCTCCCTGAGTGTGCACTCCCCTGAGTGTGCCGTGGTCTGAGGGAAGACTCCCCTGAGTGTGTACTCCCCTGAATGAGCACTCCCGTGAGTGTGCACTCCTCTGAGTTCGCACTCTCCTAAGTGAGGACATGGCTGAGTGTGAACTCCTCTGAGTGTGCACTCCCCTGAGTGAGCGCTCCCCTGAGTGTGAACTCCCCTGAGTGTGCACTCGCCTGAGTGAGGACTACTGAGTGTGCACACCCCTGAGTGTGAACTCGCCAGAGTGAGGACTCCCTTGAATGTGCACTCCCCTGAGTGCGCCCTCCCCTCAGTGTGGACTCGCCTGGGTGAAGAGACCCCTGAGTGTGCACTCCCCTGAGTGTGCACTCCCCTGAGTGTTCACTCCTCTGAGTGAGTGCTCCCCTGAGTGTGCCCTCCTTTGAGTTTGCACTCTCCTGAGTGAGGACTCCCCTGAATGTGCACTCCCCTGAGTGTGCGCTCCCCTGAGTGTGCACTCCCCTGAGTGAGGACTCAACTCAGTGCGCATTATCCTGAGTGTGCACTCCCATGAGTGAGCGCTCTCCGGAGTGTTCACCCGCTTGTGTGAGGACTCCCCTGAGTGTGCACTCCCCTGTGTGTGCGCTCACTTTAGTGGAAACTCCCCTGTGTGAGCGCTCCCCTGAGTGTGCCCTCCCCTGAGTGTGCGCTCCCCTGAGTGTGCACTCTCCTGAGTGTGTGCTCCCCTGAGTGTGCGCTCCCCTGCGTGAGCGCTCCACAGTGTGTGCTCTCCCCTGAGTGTGCACTCGCCTGAGTGAGGACTCCACTGAGTGCGCACTATCCTCAGTGTGCACTCCCCTGAGTGAGCGCTCCCCTGAGTGTGGAACATTTTGAGCCGGTCTGGTCCGGATTGATTCCTGTTTGAGCCGGTCAACAACGGTTTGAGCCGGTCTGCTCTGGTTCGAGTCCAGTTTGAGCCGGTCAAAACCGGTTTTTGCCGGTCTTGTCCGATTTGAGACGGTCAAATCTGGTTTGAGCCGGTCTAAGTGCCGGTCTGGTATGGTTTGATCCGGTTTGAGCGGGTCTGGTCTGGTTTGAGCCGGTCAAACCTGGTTTGAGCCAGTCTGGTCCGGTTTGAGTCCTGTTTGAGCCAGTCAAACACGGTTTGAGCCAGTCTGGTCCGGATTAAGCCAGTCTGGTCGGGTTTGTGCCGGTCAACACCGGTTTGATACAGTCTGGTCCGGTTTGATCCGGTTTAAAATGGTCTGGTCCGATTTGAGCCGGTCTGGTCCATATTGAGCCGATCAAAACTGGTTTGAGAAGGTCTAAGAGCCAATCTGGTCCAGTTTGATCCGGTTTAAGCCGGTCTCGTATGTTTTGAGCTGGTCCAAACCGGTTTGAGCCGGTCCGTTCCCGTTTGATCCAGTTTGTGCCAGTCTGGTCGGGTTTGAGCCGGTCAAAACCCGTTTTAGCTGGTATAGTCCGGTTTGAGTCCGATTTGAGCCGGTCAAAACCGGCTTGAGGCGGTCTAGTTCGGTTTGAGCCGATCAAAATCGGTTTGAGAAGTTCTGGTCAGGTTTGAGTCTGGTTTGAGCCGGACAAAACCGGTTTGACCCGGTCTGGTCTGGTTTTAGCCGATTTGAGCCGGTCTTGTCTGGTTTGAGCCAGTCAAAACCGGTTTGGCCAGTGTGGTCCAGTTTGAGATGGTCAACACCAGTTTGAGCTGGTCTGGTCCGGTTTGATCCGATTTCAGCCGGTCTGGTACGCACTGAGCCGGTCTGGTCCGGTTTGAGCCGGTCAAATCTGGTTTGAGCCGCTCTGGTCCTATTTGAGCTGGTCAAAACCGGTTTGAGCCGGTCTAAGAGCCAGTCTCATCCGGTTTGTTCCGATTTGAGCCGGTCTGCTCTGGTTTGAGCCAGTCAAAACCTGTTTGAGCCGGTCTGGTCCCGTTTGAGATGGTCTGGTCTAGTGTGAGTCCGGTTTGAGCCGGACAAACACGGTTTGAGCCGGTCTAGTCCGCTTTGAGCTGGTTGAGCAGGTATGGTCTGGTTTGAGCCGGTGAAAATAGGATACAGCCGGTCTGGTCCGGTTTGATCCGGTTTGATCTGGTCTGGTCCGTTCCGAGCTGGTGTGGTCCGGTTTCATCCGGTCAAACCGGTTTGAGCCGGTTGGGTGTAGTTTGAGCCGCTGTGGTCGGGTTTGAGCTGGTCTGGTCTGGTTTGAGTCCATTTTGAGCCAGTCAAACTTGGTTTGAGCCAGTCTGGCCCGGTTTAAGCCTTTCTGTTCGGGTCTGAGCCAGTCAACACCATTTTGAGGCCGTCTGGTCTGGTTTGATCCCTTTTAAGCCTGTCTGGTCCGATTTGATACGGTTGAGCCGGTATGGTCTGGTTTGAGCTGGTCAATACCGGTTGGAGCCGGTCTGGCCTGGTTTGGGTCGGTTTGAGCCGGTCTACACTCGTTTGAGCCGGTCTGGTCCCCTTTGAGTCTGGTCTGAGCCGGTCTGGTCCTTGTTCGTTTTGAGCTGGTGAAAACCGGTTTGTGCTGGTCTCGTCCGGTTTGAGCCAGTCGAAACAGATTTGAGCCGAACTGGTCCGATTTGAAACCGGTTTGAGCCGTTCAACACCGGTTTGAGCCGGTCTGGTCCGGGTTGAGTCCGGTCTGAGCCGGTCAACACCGGTTTGAGCCAGTCTGGTCCGGTTTGATCCGGTTTAAGCCCGTCTGGTCCGATTTGATCTGGTTTAGCCGGTCTGGTCTGGTTTCAGTCGGTCAAAACCGGTTTGAGCCGGTCTGGTCCGATTTGAGCTGGTCAAAACATGTTTGAGCTGGTCTAAGAGGCGGTCTGGTCCGTTTTGATCCTGTTTGAGCCGGTCGGTCAGGTTTGAGCCAGTCAAAGCCGGTTTGAGCCGGTCTGGTCCGTTTGAGCCGGTTGAGCTAGTCTGGTCTGGTTTGAGCCGGTGAAAACCGCTTTCAGCTGTTCTGGTCCGGTTTCATCTGGTTTGAGCCGGTCTGGTTTGGTTTGAGCTGGTCAAAACCGGTTTGAGCCGGTCTGGTCCGGTATGAGTCCGGTTTCAGACGGTCAAACCTGGTTTGAGCCAGTCTGGTCCAGTTTAAGCCGGTCTGGTCGGATCTGAGTCGGTCATCACCAGTTTGAGCCTGTCTGGTCCAGTTTGATCCGGTTTAAGCCTGTATGGTTCGATTTGATCCGCTTTAAGCCTATGTGGTTTGGTTTGATCCGGTTGAGCCGGTCTGGTCCAATTTGATTTGGTTGAGCCGGTCTGGTCCAGTTTGAGCTGGTCAAAACCGGTTTGAGCCGGTCTTGTCCGATTTGATACGGTCAAAACATGTTTGAACTGGTCTAAGAGCCGGTCTGGTCCCTTTTGATCCTGTTTGAGCCGGTCTGCTTTGGTTTGAGCCAGTCAAATCCTGTTTAAGCCGGTCTGGTCCGGTTTGTGCCGGTTTGAGCCGGTCTGGTCCGGTTTGATCCGGTTGAGTCGGTCTGTTCTGGTTTGAGCCAGTCAAAACCAGTTTGAGCCGGTCTGGTCCGGTTTGATCCGGTTCAAGCCGGTGTGGTCCAGTTTGATCCCATTGAGTTGGTCTGGTTTGGTTTGAGATGGTCAAAATGGTTTGAGCCGGTCTGGTCCAGATTGAGTACGGTTTGAGATGGTGAACAACGGTTTTAGCCAGTCTGGTCCGGTTAGAGCCTGTTTGGTCCGTATTGAGCTGATCAAAACCAGTTTGAGACGGTCTAAGGGCCGGTCTGGTCCGGTGTGATCCGGTTTGAGCCGGTCCAAACCGGTTTGAGCCTGTCTGGTATGGTTTGATCCGGTTGGTGCCGTTCTGGTCTAGTTTGAGCCGGTAAAAACCGGTTTTATCCGGTCTGGTCCGGTTTGAGTCCGGTTTGAGCCCGTCAAAATCGGTTTGAGCCAGTCTGGTCCGGTTTGATCCGGTTTGAGCCGGTCTTGTCCAGTTTGAGCTGGTCAAAACCGGTTTGGGCCGGTCTGGTTCGGACTGAGTCCGGTTGGAGCTTGTCAACACCAGTTTGAGCCGGTCTGCTCCAGTTGAGTCCGGTTTGAGCCGGTCAAAACCGGTTTGATCCGGTTTAAGCCTGTCTGGTTCGGTTTGATCCGGTTGAGCCAGTCTGGTCCGGTTTGCCTGTCAAACCCAGTTTGAGCCAGTCTGGTCCGGTTTGAGTCCGGTTTGGGCCGGTCAACACCGGTTTGAGCCATTCTGGTCCGGTTTGAATCCGGTTTGAGCCGATCTGGTCCTGGTGCGGTTTGAGTCAGGCAAAGCCCGTTTGAGCCATTTTGGTCCGGTTAGAGTACGGTTTGAGACGGTCAATAGCAATTTAATCCGGTCTGGTCCGGTTTGAGTCCAGTTTGAGGTGTTCTGGCCTTGGTCCGGTTGACACCAGTGAAAACTGGTTTGAGCCGGACTCGTACGGTTTGAGCCGGTGAAAACCGGTTTGAGCCGGACTCGTCCGGTTTGAGCCGGTCGAAACCGGTTTGAGCTGGTCTGCTCCTGTTTAATCTGGTTTAAGATGGTCTTGTCCGGTTTGATCCTGTTGAGCCGGTCTGGTCAGCTTTGAGCTGGTCAAAACCGGTTGGACTTGGTCTGGTCCGGTTTGAGTCCGGTTGGAGCCGGTCAACAGCTTTTTGAGATGGTCTGGTCTGGTTTGAGTCCGGTTTGAGCTGGTCATAACCGGTTTGAACCAGTCTGGTCCGCTTAGAGCCGGTCAAAACCGATTTGAGACGGTCTGGTCTGGTTTCATCCGGTTTGAGCCTGTCTGGTCCAGTTTGAGCCGGTCAAAACTGGTTTGAGTCGGTCTGGTCTTGTTTGAGCTGGTCAAAACCGTTTTCAGCCGGTCTGGTCCGGTTTGAGTCTGGTTTGAGCCGGACAAACCCGTTTTGAGACAGTCTGGTCCGCTTTGATCCGGTTGAGCTGGACTGGTCCAGTTTGAGCTGGTCAAAACCGGTTTGAGCCAGTCTGGTCCGATTTGAGCTGGTCAAAACATGTTTGAGCTGGTCTAAGAGCCGATCTGGTCCGTTTTGATCCTGTTTGAGCCGGTCTGCTCCGGTTTGAGCCAGTCAAAACCGGTTTGAGCTGGTCTGGTGTGGTTTGAATTCGGTTTGAGCCGGTCAAAACTGGTTTGAGCCGGTCTGGTCCGGTTTAATCTGGTTTGAGCCAGTCTGGTTCGGTTTTAGCTGGTCAAAACCGGTTTGAGCCGGTCTGCTCCGGTTTGACTCTGGTTGTAGCCAGTCAACACCATTTTGAGACGGTCTAGTCCTGTTTGAGTCTGGTTTGAGCTGGTCATAACCGGTTTGAGCCGGTCAGGTCAGGTTTGAGTCCGGTTTGAGCCGGTCTGGTCCGGATTGAGCCAGTTTTAGCTTGTCTGGTCCGGTTTGAGTCCGGTGAGTCGGTCAAAACCGGTTTGAGACGTTATGGTCCGTATTGAGCGGGTCAAAACCGGTTTGATCCGGTTTAAGCTGTTCTGGTCCGGTATGAGACAGTCCAAACATTTTTGGACCATACTGGTCCGGTTTGATCCGGTTTGTGCCATTCTGGTCGGGTTTGAGCCAGTCAAAAGTGGTTTGAGCCGATCTGGTCGGGTTTGAGTCCGATTTGAGCCATTCAAAACCGGATTGAGGCGGTCTGGTACGGTTTGAGTCCGGTTTGAACCAGACAAAACTGGTTTGACCCGCTCTGGTCTAGTTTTAGCCAGTTTGAGCCAGTCTGGTCTGGTTTGAGCTGGTGAAAAACGGTTTGAGCCGGTCTGGACCAGTTTGAGCCTGTCGACACCAGTTTGAGCCGGTCTATTTCGGTTTTAGCCGATCCGGTTGTGTTTGAGCTGGTCAAAACTGGTTTGAGTCGGTCTGGTCCGGTTTGATCCCCCGAGTGTACACTCCCCTGAGTGAGCGCTCACCTGAGTGGGCACTCCGCTTTGTTAACATCTCCCTGAGTGTGCACTCCCCTGAGTGTGCACTTGTCTCAGTGAGGACTCCCCTGAGTGTGCACTCCCTTGAATGAGCACTCCCCTTCATGTACACTCCCCTGAGTGAGCCAGTCAAACCCGGTTTGAGCCAGTCTGGTCCGGTTTAAGCCGGTCTGGTCGGGTCTGAGCCGGTCAACGCCCGTTTGAGGCGGTCTGGTCCAGTTTGATCCGGCTTAAGCCGGTGTGGTCCGGTGTGATCCGATTGAGCCGGTCTGGTCCGGTTTGAGCCGGTCAAAACCGGTTTGAGCCGGTCTGGTCCGGTTTGACCCGGTTTGAGCCGGTCTGGTCCGGTTTGACCTGGTTTGAGCCAGTCAATATCGGTTTGAGTCCGGTTTGAGCCGCCCAAAACCGGATTTAGTGGGTCTAGCCAGTCTGGTCCGGATTGATCCGTTTTGAGTCGGTCTCGTCCGGTTTGATGCGATTTTAGTCCGTGTGGTCCAGTTTGAGCCGGTTTGAGCCAGTCTGTTCCCGTTTAAGTCCAATTTCAGCCGGTCAAAACTGCTTTGAGCCGGTCAGCTCTGGTTTGAGTTGGTGAAAACAATTTTGAGACGGTCTGGTCCGATTTGAGTCCGGTTTGAGCTGGTCAAAACCGGTTTGAGCCCGTCTGGTCCGCTTTGATGCGGTTTGAGCCCGTCTGGTCCGGTTTGAGCAGTTCAAAACCGGTTTGAGCCGGTCTAAGGGCAGGTCTGGTACAGTTTGAGTCCGGTTTGAGCCAGTCAGCACTAGTTTGAACCAGTCTGGTCTGGTTTGAACCGGTCAACAACGCTTTGAGCCGGTCTGGCCTGGTTTGAGTCCGGTTTGAGCCGGTCAAAACCGGTTTGAGCCGGTCTAAGAGCCGGTCTGTTCTGGTTTGATCTGGTTTGAGCACGTCTGGTCTGGTTTGAACTGGTCAAACCCGGTTGGAGGCGGTCTAGTCCAGTTTGAATCCGGTTTGAACCGGTCAAACACGTTTTGAGCCAGTCTGGTCCGGTATAAGCCAGTCTGGTTGGGTTTCAGATGGTCAACACCGGTTTTTGCCGGTCTGGTCCAGTTTGAGCCGGTCTGGACCTGTTGAGCCGATCAAAACCGGTTTGAGACAATCTAAGAGCCGATCTGGTCCAGTTTGATCCAGTTTAAGCCGGGCTGGTCCGGTTTGAGCCGGTCCAAACCGGTTTCAACCAGACTGGTATGGTTTGATTCGGTTTGTGTCATTCTGGTCGGTTTTGAGCCAGTCAAAAGCGGTTTGAGCCGATCTGGTCCGGTGTGAGTCCGATTTTAGCTGGTCAAAACCGGCTTGAGGCGGTCTGGTATGGTTTGAGTCCTGTTTGTGCCGGACAAAACTGGTTCGACCCGGTCTGGTCCGGTTTTAGCCGGTTTGAGCTGGTCTGGTCTGGTTTGAGACGGTGAAAACCGATTTGAGCCGGTCTGGTCCAGTTTGAGCCGGTCGATAACGGTTTGAGCCGGTCTGGTGTGGTTTTAGCCAATCCACTCGTGTTTGAGCCGGTCAAAACCGGTTTGAGTCAGTCTGGTCTGGTTTCAGCCGTTCTGGTCGGGTTTTGGCCGGTCAAACCCGGTTTGAGTCGGTCTGGTCCCGTTTGATTCCGGTTTGAGCCAGTCAAAGCTGGTTTGAGCCAGTCTGGTTTGGTTTGAGCCAGTCTGGTCGGGTTTGAGCCGGTCAACACCGATTTGAGCCCGTCTGGTCCGGTTTGATCCGGTTTAAGCCATCGGGTCTGGTTTGATACGGTTGAGCCGGTCTGTACTGGTATGAGCCGGTCAAAATCGGTTTGAGGCTGTCCGGTCCAGTTTGAGTCCGGTTTGAGATGGTCTGGTCTGGTTTGAGCCGGTGAAAACCGGTTTGAGCCGTTCTGGTCCGTATTGAGCCGATCAAAACCGGTTTGAGACCGTCTAAGAGCCGGTCTGGTCTGGATTGATCTGGTTTAAGCCAGTCTAGACTGGTTTGAGCCAGTCTGGTACTGTTTGAGCCGGTCCGAACCGGTTTGAGCTGGTCTGGTTCGGTTTCATCCGGTTTTTCCCGGTCTGGTCGGGTTTGAGCCGGTCAAAACCGGTTTCAGCCGGTCTGGTCTGGTTTGAGTCCGATTTGAGCCGGTCCAAACCGGTTTGAGGTGGTCTGGTATGGTTTGAGCTGTTCTGGTCCGGTTTCAGTCTGGTTTGAGCCAGACAAAACCGGTTTGAGCCGGTCTGGTCCGTATTGAGCCAGTCGAAACCGGTTTGAGACAGTCTACTAGCCGTTCTGATCTGGTATGATCCGGATTGAGCCAGACTGGACGGGTTTGAGCCGGTCAAAACCTGTTTGAGCCGGTCAGGTCCGGTTTGAGTCAGATTTGAGCCAGTCAAAACCGGTTTGGGCCGGTCTGCTCCGGTTTCAGCTGGTCAAAACCGGTTTGAGACGGTGTGGTCCGGATTGAGTCCGATTTGAGCTGGACAAAAGCGGTTTGAGACGGTCTGGATCGGTTTGGTCCGGTTTGAGCCGGTCTGGTCCGGTTTGAATGCGGTTGGAGCTGGTCAACACCATTTTGAGACGGTCTGGTCCGGTTTGAGACCAGTTTGAGCTGGTCATAACTGGTTTGAGCCGGTCTGGTCCGCTTTGACCCAGTGAAAACCGGTTTCAGCTGGTCTGGTCCGGTTTCACCCGGTTTTAGCCTGTCTGGTCCAGTTTGAGCCGGTCAAAACAGGTTTGAGTCGGTCTGGTCCTGTTTGAGCCGGTCAAAACCGTTTTCAGCCGGTCTGTTCCGGTTTGAGTTCGGTTTGAGCCGGTCTGATCTGGTTTGAATCCGGTTTGAGCCGGTCAAAACCGGTTTGAGACGTTATGGTCCGTATTGAGCCGGTCAAAACCGGTTTGATCCGGTATAAGCCGGTCTGGTCTGGTTTGAGTCCGGTTTGAGCCGGTGAAAACTGGTTTGAGCAGGTCTTGTTTGGTTTAATCCGGTCTGAGCCGGTCTGGTCCGGTTTGAACCGGTTGAGCTGGTCTGTTCTGTTTTGAGCCGGTCAAAACGTGTTTTAGCTAGTCTGGTCCGGTGTGAGTCCGGTTTGAGCCAGTCAACACCCGTTTGAGCCAGTCTGGTCTGGTTTGAACCGGTCAGCACCGGTTTGAGCCGGTCTGGTCGGGTTCGAGTCCAGTTTGAGTTGGTCAAAACCGGTTTGAGCCGGTCTAAGGGCCGGTCTGGTCCGGTTGGATCCGTTTTGAGTGGGTCTGGTCCAGTTTGAGCCGGTCAAACCCGGTTGGAGTAGGTCTGGTATGGTTTGAATCCGGTTTGAACCAGTCAAACCCGTTTTGAGCCAGTCTGGTCCAGTTTAAGGTAGTCTGGTCTGGTTTCAGATGGTCAACACCAGTTTCAGCCGGTCTGGTCCAGTTTGAGCTGGTATAGTCCGTATTGAGCTGATCAAAACCGGTTTGAGATGGTCTAATTTCCCGTCTGGTTCGGTTTTATCTGGTTTAAGCGTGTCTGGACCGGATTTTGCCGGTCTGGTCCGTTTTGAGCTGGTCCAAAATGGATGAACCCGACTGGTTCGGTTTGATCCGGTTTGTGCCATTCTGGTCGGTTTTGAGCCGGTCAAAACTGGTTTGAGCCGATCTGGTCTGGTATGAGTCCGAATTGATCCGGTCAAACCCGGTATGAGGCGGTCTGGTAGGGTTTGAGTCCAGTTTGAGCCAGACAAACCTGGTTCGACCCGGTCTGCTCCGGTTTTAGCCGGTTTGAGCCGGTCTGGTCTGGTTTGAGCCGGTGAAAACCGGTTTGAGCCAGTCTGGTCCTGTTTGAGCCGGTCGACACCAGTATGAGCTGGTCTGCTGTGGTTTTAGCCGATCCGGTCATGTTTGAGCCGTTCAAAACTGGTTTGTGTCGGTCTGGTCCGGTTTCAGCCGGTCTGGTCAGGTTTTGGCAGGTCAAAACCGGTTTGAGCCATTCTGGTCCGGTTTGAGTGTGGTTTGAGCCAGTCAAAACCGGTTAGTGCCTGTCTGGTCTGATTTGAGGTGGTCAAAACCGGTTTGAGCTGGTCTGGTATGGATTAATCCGGTTTAAGCTGGTCTGGTCCTGTTTGAACCGGTTTGAGCCGGTCTGATCTGGTTTGAGCCGGTCTGGCCCGGTTTGAGCCTGACAACACCGGTTTAAGCCGGTATGGTCCGGTTTGATCCGGTTCAGCTGGTCTGGTCTGGATTGAGCCGATCCTAGCCTGTTTCAGCCGGTCTGCTCCAGTTTGAGCCGGTCAAAACCGTTTGAGCCGGTCTGGTCCATATTGAGCTGGTCAAATCCTGTTAGAACCGGTCATGACCGGTTTGATCCCCTGAGTGTGCACTCCCCTGAGTGAGCGCTCACCTGAGTGGGCACTCCGCTTTGTGAGTGCCTCCCTGAGTGTGCACTCCCTGAGTGTGCCGTCGTCTGAGTGAGGACTCCCCTGAGTGTGTACTCCCCGAATGAGCACTCCCCTGAATGTGCACTCCTCTGAGTTCGCACTCTCCTAAGTGAGAACCCGGCTGAGTGTGAACTTGCCAGAGTGTGCGCTCCCCAGGGTGTGCGCTCCCCTGAGTGAGCACTCCCCTGAGTGAGCGCTCTCCTGAGTGGGCACTCTCCTGAGTGTGCACTCGCCTGAGTGAGGACTACTGAGTGTGCACACCCATGAGTGTGAACTCGCCTGAGTGAGGACTCCCCTGAGTGTGCACTCCCCTGAGTGTATGCTCACCTGAGTGTGCATGCCCCTGAGTGCGCACTCCCCTGAGTGTGCACTCGCCTGAGTGAGGACACCCCTGAGTGTGCACTTCCCTGAGTTAGCACTCCGCTGAATGTGCACTCCTCTGAGTTCGCACTCTCCTGAGTGAGGACTCTCCTGGTGTGCACTCCCCTCTGTGTGCGCTCCCCTGAGTGTGCACTCCCCTGAGTGAGAGCTCCCATGAGTGTGCACTCCCCAGAGTGTACACTCACCTGAGTGAGGACACCCCTGAGTGTGCACTCCTGTTAGTTCTCACACTCCTGAGTGTGGACGCCACTGAGAGCGCACTCCCCTGAGTTTGCACTCCCTGAGTATGCACTCCCCTGAGTGAGCGCTCCCCTGAGTGTGCTCTCACCTGAGAGTGCACTCATCTGAGTGAGTACTCCCCTGAGTGTGCTCTCCCCTGAGTGAGGACTTCCCTGAGTGCGAACTCCCCTGAGTGTGCACTCCCCTGGGTGAGGACTCCCATGAGTGTGCACTCCACTGAATGAGCACTCCGCTGAGTGTACACTCCCCTGAGTATGATCTCCCCTGAGTGCGCACTCCCCTGAGTGTGCGCTCGCCTGGGTGAAGACACCCCTGAGTGTGCACTCCCTTGAGTGTGAACTCGCCTGAGTCAGGCTCACCTGAGTGTGAACTCCCCTGAGTGGGTGCTCTCCTGAAGGGGCACTCGCTTGAGTGATGACTCCTTTGGATGAGCCCTCCCCTGTGTGTGCACCCCTCTGAGTTCGCACTCTCCTGAGTGAGGACTTCCCTGAGTGTGTACTCCCTGATTGTGCACTCCCCTGAGTGAGCGCTCCCCTGAGTGCGCACTCCCCTGTGTGTGCACTCCCCTGGGTGAAGACACCCCTGAGTGTGCGCTCCCCTGAGTGTGCACTCCCCTGAGTGTGCACTAGCCTGAGTGAGGACTACTGAGTGTGCACACCCCTGAGTGTTCCTTCCCCAGGGTGTACACTCCCCTGAGTGTGCACTCCCCTGAGTGAGTGGTCCCCTGAGTGTGCACTCCCCTGAGTGTGCACTCGCCTGAGTGAGGACACCCCTGAGTGTGCACTCCCCTGGGTTAGCACTCCGCTGAGTGTGCACTTCGCTGAGTTCACACTCTCCTGAGTGAGGACTCCCCTGGTGTACACTCCCCTGCCTGTGCGCTCCCCTGAGTGTGCGCTCCCTTGAGTGTGTGCTCCCCTGAGTGTGCGCTCCCCTGAGTGTGCACTCCCCTTAATTCACATTCTCCTGAGTGAGGACCCCACTGAGTGTGCACTCCCCTGAGTGAGCACTCCCCTGAATGTGCACTCCTCTTAGTTCACTCTCCTGAGTGAGGACGCCACTGAGAGTGCACTGCCCTGAGTGTGCTCTCCCCTGTGTGTGCACTCCCCTGAGTGAGCGCTCCCCTAAGTGTGCGCTCCCCTGAATGTGAACTCGCCTCGGTGAAGACACCCCTGAGTATGCACTCCCCTGAGTGTGAACTCGCCTGATTGAGGTTCCCCTGAGTGAGCGCTCTCCTGAGGGGGCACTCGCTTGAGTGATGACTCCTTTGAGTGTGCCCTCCCCTGAGTGTGCACTCTTCTTAGTTTGCACTCTCTTGAGTGAGGACTTCCCTGAGTGTGGACTCCCCTGAGTGTGCACTCCCCTGAATGTGCACTCCCCTGAGTGTTCACACCCCAAGGTGTGCACTCACCTGAGTGTGTGCTCCCCTGAGCGTGCACTCCCCTGAGTGAGTGCTCCCATGAGTGCACACTCCACTGAGTGTGCACTCGCCTGGGTGAAGACACGCCTGAGTGTGCACTCCCCTGAGTGTGCATTCCCCTGGGTGTTCACTCCCCAGGGTGTGCACTCCCTTGAGTTTGCACTCCCCTGAGCGTGAAATCCCCTGAGTGAGCGCTCCCCTGAGTGCGCACTCCCCTGAGTGCGGACTCATCTGTGTGAAGAGACCCCTGAGTGTGCACTCCCCTGAGTGTGCACTCCCCTGAGTGTTCACTCCCCAGGGTGTGCACTCCCCTGAGTGAGCGCTCCCCTGAGTGTGCACTCCTCTGAGTTTGCACTCTCCTGAGTGAGGACTCCCCTGAGTGTGCCCTCCCCGAGTGAGCACTCCCCTGAGTGTGCACCCCTCTGAGTTTGCACTCGCCTGAGGGAGGACTCCCCTGAGTGTACATTCGCCTTGGTGAGGACACCCCTGAGTGTGCACTCCTCTCATTTCGCACTCTCCTGAGTGAGGACTCCCCTGAGTGTGGATTCCCCTGGGTGTGTGCTCACCTGAGTGTGCACTCACCTGTGTGAGTGCTCCCCTGAGAGTGCACTCCTCTGTGTGTGCACTCGCCTGAGTGAGGACACTCCTGTGTGTGCACTCCACTGAATGTGCACTCCCATGAGTGTGCACTCCTCTGAGTTCACACTCTCCTGAGTGAGGACTCCTGTGAGAGTGCACTCCCCTGAGTGAGGGCTCCCCTGAGTGTGCACTCGCCTGAGTGAGGACTACTCTGAGTGTGCACTCACCTGAATGAGTACCCCCTGAGTGTGCACTCCCATGTGTGAGCACTCACCTGGGTGGGCACTCTCCTGCGTGAGCGTTCCCCTGAGTGTGCACTCCCCTGTGTGTTCACTCCCCTGCATGAGGACTCCCCTGAGTGTGCACTCCCGTGAATGAGCACTCCCCTGAGTGTACACTCCCCTGAGTGTGCACTCCCCTCAGATTGCACTCCCCTGAGTGTGCACTCCCCTGAGTGTATGCTCACCTGAGTGTGCACGCCCCTGAGTGTGCACTCCTCTGAGTGTGCACTCGCTTGGGTGAGGACACCCCTGAGTGTGCACTCTCCTGTGTGAGCTCTTCCCTGAGGGTGCACTCCTCTGAGTTCGCACTCTCCTGAGTGAGAACACCCCTGGGTGCGCACTCTCCTGAGTGTGCACTCCCCTGAATGTGTGCTCCCCTGAGTGTGCACTCCCGTGAGTGAGCTCTCCCCTGTGTGTGCACTCCCCAGAGGGTGCACTCGCTTGAGTGAGGACTCTACTGAGTGTGCACTCCCCTGAGTGAGCGCTCACCTGAGTGGGCACTCCCCTTTGTGAGCGCTTCCCTGAGTGGGCATTCCCCTGATTGTGGACTCGCCTGAGTGAGGACTCCCCTGGGTGTGCACTCCCCTGAATGACCACTCCCCTGAGTGTGCACTCCTCTGAGTTTGCACTCTCGTGAGTGAAGACTCGGCTGAGTGAGCACTCCCCTGAGTGTTCGCTCCCCTGAGTGTGCTCTCCGCTGAGTGTGCACTCCCCTGAGTGTGCACACCCCTGAGTGTGCACTACCCTGAGTGTGCACTACCCTGTGTGTGCACTCCCCTGAGTGTGCACTCCCCTGAGTGCGTGCTCACCAGAGTGTGCGCTCCAATTTGTGAGCACAACCCTGAGTGCGCACTCCCCTGAGTGTGCACTCTCCGGGGAGAGGACACCCCTGAGTGTGCACTCCCCTGAGTGAGCACTCCCCTGAGTGTGCACTCCTCTGAGTTTGAGCCGGTCAAAACCGGTTTGAGACGGTCTGTTCCAGTTTGAGTCTTGTTTGAACTGGTGAAAACCATTTTCAGCTGGTCTGGTCCGGTTTGATCCGGTTTGAGCCTGTCCTGTCCATTTTGAGCCGGTCAAAACCGGTTTGAGCCAGTGTGGTCTGGTTTGATCCGGTTGAGCCTGTGTGGTCTGGTTTGAGCCGGTCATAACTGGTTTAAGCCGTTTGGACCGCTTTGATCCGGTTAAGACGGTCTGGTCCTGTTTGCACCGGTCAAACCCGTTTTCAGCCGGTCTGGTCCGGCTTGAGTCCGGTCTGAGCCGGTCTGGTCCTGTTGGAGCTTGTATGAGCCGGTCGGGTCTGGTTTGATCCGATTAGAGCTGGTCTGGCCAGGTTTGATCCGGTCTGGTCTGGTTTCAGCTGGTCAAAACGGGTTTGAGCCCGTCTGGTTTGGTTTTAGCCACTCTGGTTTGGTTTTAGCCGGTCTGGTCGAGTTTGAGCCAGTCAAAACCGGTTTGAGCCGGTCTGGTCCGATTTAAGCTGGTTTGAGCCGGTCCCAACCCTTTTCAGACAGTGTGGTCCGGTTTGAGTCCAGTTTGAGCCGCTCAAAACCGGTTTGATCCGGTCTGGTCCAGTTTGATCTGGTTTGAGCCGGTCTGGTCCGGTTTGATCCGGTTTGAGCCGGTCTGGTCTGGTTTGATCTGGATGAGCCGTTCTGGTCTGGTTTGAGCCAGTCTAAACCGGTTTGAGCTGTTCTGGTCCGGTTTGATTTCGGTTTGAGCCGGTCAACACCGCTTTTAGCCGGTCTGGTCTGGTTTGAGTCCTGTTTGAGCTCGTCAACAATAGTTTGAGCCGGTCTTGTCCGGTTTGAGTCCGGTTTGAGCCGGTCAAAACCCGTTTGAGCCGGTCTGCTCCGTATTTAGCCAATCAAAACGGTTTTGACCCGGTCTAAGATCCGGTCTGGTCCGGTTTGATCTGGTCGAGCCAGTCTGGTCTGGTTTGAGCCAGTCAAAACCTGTGTGAGACGGTCTGGTCTGCTTTGAGCCCATCTGGTCGGGTTTCAGCCAGTCTAAGAGCCGGTCTGGTCCGGTTTGATCCGGTTGAGCCGGTCTGGTCTGGTTTGAGCCGGTCCAAACCGCTTTGAGACGGTCTGATCGGGTTGGGGTCGGTCAAAACCGGTTTGTGCCAGTCTGGTGAGATTTGAGACTGTGAAAACCGGTTTGAGCCGGTCTGGTCCAGTTTGAGGCGGTCAAAACCGGTTTGAGAACGGTTTGGGCCATTCCAAAGCGGTTTGAGCTGGTCTAGTTCGATTTGAGCCAGTTAAAACCGGTTTGAGCCGGTCTAATATGTTCGAAACAGGTTGGAGCCCGTCTGCTCCGGTTTGATCCGGTTTGAGCCAGTCTGGTCTGGTTTGATCTGGTTGAACCGGTCTGGTGTACTTTGAGCCGATCAAAACCGGTTTGAGCCGTTCTGGTCCAGTGTGAGTCCGGTTTGAGCCGGTCAAAACTGGTTTCAGTCGGTCTGGTCCGTATTGAGCCGGTCAAAACCGGTTTGAGCCAGTGTAAGAGCCCGTCTTGTCGGGTTTGATCCGGTTTGTGCCGGTCTGGTTGAGTTTGAGCCGGTCAAAACCGATTTGAGCCGGTCGTGTCTGGTTTGAGTCTGTTTTGAGCCGGTCTGGTCCGGTTTGAGTCCAGTTTGAGCCGGTCAAAACTGGTGTGATGCGGTCTGGTCCGGATTGAGCCGATGAAAACCGGTTTGAGTCCGGTTAGATCCGATTTGAGCCGGTATGGCCCGGTTTGAGCCTGTCTGGTCTGGTATGAGCCGGTCAAAATTGGTTTGAGCCAGTCTGGTCCGGTTTGAGCCAGTCTGGCCGGGTTTGAGCTGTTCAAAACCGGTTGGAGCCAGTCTGGCCTGGTTTGAGCCAGTCAAAACCGGTTGGAGCCGGTCTGGTCCGGTTTGATCCGGTTCAAGCCGGTCTGGTCCGATTTGGTCCAGTTGAGCCGGTCTGGTCCGGTTTGAGATGGTCAAAACAGGTTGGAGCCTGTCTGGTCCGGTTTGGGTCCGGTTTGAGTCGGTCTACACCCGTTTGAGCCAGTCTGGTACGGTTTGAGTCCGGTTTGAGCCGGTCTGATCCTGGTCCAGTTTGAGCCAGCCGAAAACGGTTTGAGCTGGTCTGGTCCGGCTTCAGTCCATTTTGAGCTGGTCAACACCGGTTTGAGCCAGTCTGTTCCGAATTGGGTCCGGTTTGAGCCAGTCAAACCCGGTTTGAGCCGGTCTGGTCCGGTTTTAGCCAATCTGGTTGGTTTTCAGCCGCTAAAAACTGGTATGAGCCGGTCTGGTCCGGTTTGAGTCCGGTTTGATATGGTCAAAACCGGTTTGTGCCGGTCTGGTACGACTTTAGCTGGTCAAATCCGGTTTGAGCCGTTCTGGTCAGGTTTGAGCAGGTCAAAACTGGTTTCAGCCTGTCTGCTCCAGTTTGAGTCCGGTTTGAGCCAGTCAACATCGGTTTGATCCGGTCTGGACCGGTTTGAGTCCGGATTGAGACGGTCTGGTCCTGGTCCGGTTTGAGCCGGTCAAAACCGGTTTGAGCCGGTAGGGTTCGGTTTGAGTCCGGTTTGAGCTGGTCAAAACACGTTTGAGCCGGTCTGGTCTGGTTTGATCCGGTTTGAGCGGTTCTGGTCTGGTTTGATCCGGTTTGATCCGGTCTAGTCCGCTTTAATCTGGTTGAGCCTGTATGGTCTGGTATGAGCCGGTCCAAACTGGTTTGAGCTGGTCTTGTCTGGTTTGAGTCCGGTTTGATCCAGTTAAAGCCGGTCTGGTCCGGTTTGATTTGGTTTAGCCGGACTGGTCTGGTTTGACATGGTCAAAACCGGTTTGAGCAGGTATGGTCCGGTTTGAGTCTCGTTTGAGACGGTCTGGTCTGGTATGAGCCCATCAAAACCGGTTTGAGCCTGTCTGGTCCGTATTGAGACGATGAAAACCTGTTAGAGACGGTCTAAGAGCCGGTCTGGTCCAGTTTGATCTGGTTTAAGTGGGTCTGATCTGGTTTGATCCAGTTGAGCTGGTCTGGTTCGGTTTGAGCTGGTCAAAACCGGTGTGAGCCGGTCTGGTCCGGTTTGAGTCCAGTTTCAGCCGGTTAACGCCGGTTTGAGCCGGTCTGGTCCGGATTCAGTTTCGTTTGAGCTGGTCAAAAGCAGTTTGAGCCGGTCTGCTCCGATTTGAGTCCGGTTTGACCCGGTCAAAAACGGGTTGTGCCTGTCTGCTCCGATTTGAGCTGACCAAAACCGGTTTGAGCCGGTCTAAGAGCCAGTCTGGTCTGGTTTGATCCGATTTGTGTCTGTCTGGTCCGGTATGAGCTGGTCAAATCCGGTTTGAGCCGGTCTGTTCATGTTTCAGTCCAGTTTGAGCCGGTCGAAACCGGTTTCAGCCGGTCTAGTCCGGTGTGAGCTGGTCAAATCCTGTTTGAGCCGTTCTGGTCTGGTTTGAGGCAGTTTGAGCCGGTCTGTTCCGGTTTGATCCGGTTGAGCTGGTCTGGTCTTTTTTGAGCTGGTCAAAACCGGTTTTAGCCGGTCTGGTCTGGTTTGATCCGTTTGAGCCCGTTTGGTCTGGTTTGAGCTGGTCAAAACCGGTTTGAACTGGTCTGGTCCGGTTTGATCCCCTGAGTGTGCACTCCCTGAGTGAGCACTCACCTGAGTGGGCACTCCGCTTTGTGAGCGCCTCCCTGAGTGTGCACACCCTGAGTGTGCACTCGTCTGATTCAGGACTCGCCGAGTGTGTACTCCCCTGAATGAGCACTCCCCTGAATGTGCACTCCTCTGAGTTCGTACTCTCCTGAGTGTGGACTCCCCTGAGTGTGCACTCCCCTGAGTGTGTGCTGCCCTGAGATTTTGCTCCCCTGAGTTCGCACTCTCCTTAGTGAGGACTCCCCTGAGTGTGCAGTCCCCTGAGTGTATGCTCACCTGAGTGTGTACTCCCCTGAGTGGGCACTCACCTGAGTGTGCACTCGCCTGAGTGAGGACACCCCTGAGTGTGCACTCCCCTGAGTGAGCACTCCGCTGAGTGTGCACTCCTCTGAGTTCGCACACTCCTGAATGAGGACTCCCCTGGTGTGCACTCCCCTGAGTGTGTGCTCCCCTGAGTGTGAGCTCCTCTGAGTGTGCACTCCCCCAAGTGAGCACTCCCCTGTGTGTGCACTCTCCTGAGTGTACACTCGCCTGAGTGAGGACTCCCCTTAGTGTGCACTCCCCTGAGTGATCATACCCGAGTGTGCACTCTGCTTAGTTCACACTCTCCTGAGTGAGGACTCCACTGAGTGTGCACTCCCCTGAGTGTGTGCTCCCCTGAATGTGCACTCCCCTGAGTGTGTGCTCCCCTGAGTGTGTTCTCACCTGAGAGTGCACTTGCCTGAATGAAGACTACTCTGAGTGTGCACTCCCCCGAGTGTGCACTTGCCTGTGAGGGAACTCCCCTCAGCGTGCTCTCCCCTGTGTGAGCACTCCTCTGAGTGTGCACACCCCTGAGTGTGCACTCACCTGAGTGAGGTCTCCCTTGAGTGTGCACTCCCCTGAATGTGCACTACCCTGAGTGTGCACTCCTCTGAGTTCGCACTCACCTGAGTTAGGACTCGCCTGAGTGTGCACTCTCCTGAGTGTTTGCTCCCCTGAGATTGCGCTCCCCTGAGTGTGCGCTCCCCTGAGTGAGCACTTCCCTGAGTGCGAACACCCCTGAGTGTGCCCTCGCGTGGGTGAGGACACCCCTGTGTGATCACTCCCCTGAGTGTGAACTGGCCTGAGTGAGGACTCCCCTGAGTGTGCACTCCACTGAATGAGCACTCCCCTGAGTGTACACTCCCCTGAGTGTGCTCTCCCCTGAGTGTGCACTCCCCTGACTGAGCGCTCACCTGAGGGGCACTCCCTTGAGTGATGACTCCTTTGAGTGAGCCCTCCCCTGAGTGTGCACTCCTCTGAGTTTGCACTTTCCTGAGTGAGGACTTCCCTGAGTGTGCACTCCCCTGAGTGAGTGCTCCCCTGTGTGCGAAGTCCCCTAAATGTGCACTCGCCTGGGTGAGGACACCCCTGAGTGTGCACTTCCCTGAATGTGAACTCGCCTGAGTGAGGTACCCCTGAGTGTGCACTCCACTGAATGAGCAATCCCCTGAGTGTACACTTCCCTGAGTGTGCGCTCTCCTGAGTGTGCACTCCCTTGTGTGTACACTCCACTGAGTGGGGCTCCCCTGAGTGTGCACTCCCCTGAGTGAGCACTCTCCTGAGGGGGCACTCGCCTGAGTGATGACTCCCCTGAGTGATCACTCCCCTGAGTGTGCACTCCTCTGAGTTTTCACTCTCCTGAGTGAGGACTCCCCTGAGTGTGCACTCCCCTGGGTGTGCACTCCCATGTGTGAGCGCTCACCTGAGTGGGCACTCTCCTGCGTGAGCGTTCCCCTGAGTGTACACTCCCCTGTGTGTGCACTCTCCTGAATGAGCACTCCCCTGAGTGTACACTCCCCTGAGTGTGTGCTCCCCTGAGATTGCGCTCCCCTGAGTGTGCACTCCCCTGAGTGAGCTCTACCCTGAGTACACACTCCCCAGGGTGTGCACTTGCCTCGGTGAGGACACCCCTGAGTGTCCACTCCCCTGAGTGGGCACTACACTGTGTGAGCGCTCCCCTGAGTGTGCACTCCCCTGAATGAGCACTCCCCTGAGTGCGCACTCCCCTGAGAGTGCACTCATCTGACTGAGGACACCCCTTAGTGTGCACTCTCCTGAGTGAGCACTCCCCTGACTGTGCACTCCTCTGAGTTCGCACTCTCCTGAGTAAGAACTCCCCTGGGTTTGCACTCTCCTGAGTGCGCACTCCCCTGAGTGTGCACACCCCTGTGTGAACTCTCCCCTGTGTGTGCACTCCCCTGAGGGTGCACTCGCTTGAGTGAGGACTGTACTGTGTGTGCACTCCCCTGAGTGTGCACTCCCCTGAGTGAGCGCTCACCTGAGTGGGCACTCCCGTTTCTGAGTGCTTCCCTGAGTGGGCATTCCCCTGAGCGTTTATTCTCCTGAGTGCACGCTCTGGTAGAGTTTGAGTGCGGTTTGAGCCTGTCAAAACTGGTTAGTGCCGGTCTGGTCCGATTTGAGCCGGCCACAACCGGTTTGAGCCGGTCTGGTATGGTTTAATCCGGGTGAAGCTGGCCTGGTCCGGTTTGATCCAGTTTGAGCCGGTCTGCTCCGGTTTGAGCCGGTCTCTCCCGGTTTGAGCCTATCAAAACCGGTTTAAGCTGGTCTGGTCCGGTTTGATCTGGTTGCACCGGTCTGGTCTGGTGTGATCCATTCCTAACTGGTTTCAGCTGGTCTGGTCCGCTTTGAGCTCTTCAAAACCGGTTAGAGCAGGTCTTGTCCGATTTGATCCGGTTTGAGCGTGTGTGATCTGCTTTGAGCCGGTCAAAAGCGGTTTGAGCCGGTCTGGTCCAGTTTGAGCCGGTCAAAACCGGTTTGAGCCGGTCTGGTCCGGTTTGAGCCGGTCAAAACTGGTTTGAGATGGTCTGGTCCGGTTTGAGTCCGGTTTGAGCCGGTCACAGCCGGTTTGTGCTGGTCTGGTCCGATTTGAGCCGGTCAACACCGGTTTGAGCCGGTCTGGTCCGGTTTGATATGGTTTAAGCCTGTCTGGCCTGGTTTGATTCGGTAGAGCTGGTATGGTCTGGTTTTAGCCGGTCTGGTCGAGTTTGAGCCGGTCAAAACCAGTTAGAGTTGGTCTGGTTCGGTTTGAGTCCGGTTTGAGACGGTCTGGTCCGGTTTTAGCCGGTCAAAACCGGTTTGAGCTGTTCTGGTCCGTATTGAGCGGATCAAAATCGGTTTGAGACGGTCTAAGAGCCAATCTGGGGTGGTTTGATCCGGTTTAAGCCGGTCTGGTCCGGTTTGATCCAGTTGAGCTGGTCTGGTTCGGTTTGAGCCGGTCAAAACTGATGTGAGCCAGTCTGGTCCGGTTTTAGCCGGTCTGGTTGGGTTTGAGCTGGTCAAAACCGGTTTCAGCTGGTCTCATCCGGTTTCACCCGGTCTGATGGGGTTTGAGCTGGTCAAAACCGGTTTGAGCCGATCTGGTCCTGTTTGAGTCTGGTTTGAGCCGGTCAAAATCGGTTTGTTCTGCTCTGGTCCGATTTGAGCTGGTCAAAACCGGTTTGAGCCGGTCTACTCCGGTTTGAGTCCGGTTTGAGCCGGTCTACTCCGGTTTGAGTCCGGTTTGAACCGGTCTGTTCCGGTTTTAGCCGGTCTGGTCGTGTTTGAACTGGTCAAAACCGGTTTGAGCCTGTCTGGTCCGGTTTCAGCCGATCTGGTCCGGTTTGATCCAGTTTAAGCCGGTCTGGTCCGGTTTGATCCGGTTGAGCCGGTATGGTCTGGTTTGAGCCGGTGAAAAACCGTTTGAGCTGGTCTGGTCCGGTTAGAGTCTGGATTGATCCGGTCTGGTCCAGTTTTAGCCGTTCTGGACGGGTTTGAGCCGGTCAAAACGGGTTTGAGCCTATGAGGCCCGGTTTCGGCCGGTCTCGACTGGTTTGATCCGGTTTAAGCAGGTCTGGTCCGGTTTGACCTGGTTGAGCCGGTATGGTGTGATTTCAGCCGGTCAAATCCAATTTGAGCCGCTCTGGTCTGGTTTGAGTCCGGTTTGAGCAGGTCAAAACCAGTTTGAGCCGGTCTTGTCTGTATTGAGCCGGTCAAAACCGGTTTGAGGTGGTCTAAGTGCCGGTCTGGTCCGTTTTGATCCGGTTAGTGCTGGTCTCGTCTGGTTTGAGCCGGTCAAAACAGGTTTGAGCAGGTCTGTTCCGGTTTTAGCCGGTCTGGTGGGGTTTGTTCCAGTCAAAACGGGTTTGAGACGGTCTTGTCCGGTTTGAGTCCGTTTTGAGCCGGTCAAAACCTGTTTGAGCCAATCTGGTCTGGTTGGAGTCCGGTTTGAGCCGGACAACAACAGTTTGAGATGGTCTGGTCCGGTTTGAGTGAGGTTTTAGCCGGTCATAACCGGTTAGAGCCGGTCTAGTCTGCTTTGAGCTGGTCAAAACCGGTTTGAGCCGGTCTGCTCCGGTTTGATCCGGTTTGAGCGGTTCTGGTCCGCTTTGATCCGGTTTGAGCCGGTCTGGTCTGCTTTGATCTGGTTGAGCCAGTCTGGTCTGGTTTGAGCCGGTCCAAACCGGTTTGAGCCGGTCTCGTCCGGTTTCAGCCAGTCTGGTCGGGTTTGAGCCGGTCAAAACGGGTTTGAGACGGTCTGGTCCGGTTTGAGTCCGGTTTGAGCCAGTCAAAACCGGTTTGAGCCGGTCTGGTCCGGTTTGAGTCCAGTTGGAGCCAGACAACACCAGTTTGAGACGGTCTGGTCCGGTTTGAGTGCAGTTTGAGCCGTTCATAACCGGTCAGAGCCCGTCTAGTCCGCTTTGAGCCAGTCAAAACCAGTTTGAGCCGGTCTATTCCGGTTTGAGTCCAGTTTGAACAGGTCTGGTCGGGTTTTAGCTGGTCTGGTAGGGTTTGAGCCAGTCAAAACCGGTTAGAGCCTGTCTGGTCCGGTTTCAGACGGTCTGGCCACGTTTGAGCCGGTCAAAACCGGTTTGTGCCAGTCTGGTCCGATTTGACCCGGTCAAAACCGGTTTGAGCCGGTCTCGTCCCATTTCAGCCGGTCTGGTCAGGTTTGAGTACGATTTCAGCCAGTCAAAAGCTGTTGGATCCGGTCTGGTCCGGTTTCATTCAGTTTGAGCCGGTCTGGTCCGGTTTGAGCCACTCTAATCCGGTTTCAGCCGTTCTGGTCTGGTTTGAGTCTGGTTTGAGCCGGCAAACACTGTTTGAGCCAGTCTGGTTCAGGTTAAGCCAGTCTGGTCGGGTTTGAGCCGGTCAACCCTGGTTTGAGTCGTTCTAGTCCAGTTTGATCTGGTTAAAGGCGGTCTGGTCCGGTTTGATCCGGTTGAGCCCATCTTTTCTGGTTTGACCCGGTCAAAACGGGTGTGAGCTGGTCTGGTCAGGTTTGATCTGGTCTAAGAGCCGGTCTGGTACGGTTTGATTTGGTTTGATTCGGTGTGAGCCGGTCTGGTCCGGTTTGATCCGGTAGAGCCGGTCTGGGCTTTTCTGAGCTGGTCAAAACCGGTTTGAGCCGGTCTGCTCCGATTTGAGCTGGTCAAAATCGTTTTCAGCCGGTCTGGTCCAGTTTGAGTCCGGTTTGCGCTGGTCTGGTCCGGTTTCAGCTGCTCAAAACCGGTTTGAGCTGGTCTGGTCCGTTTTGATCCGGTTTGAGCCAGTCTGGTCCGGTTTGAGCCGTTCTGGTCCAGTTTGAGTCTGGTTCGAGCCAGTCAACATCGGTTTGAGGCGGTCTGGTCCGGTTTGAGTCCGATTTGAGCCGGTCAACACATGGTTTGAGCTGGTCTGGTCCGGTTTGAGTCCGATTTGAGCCGGTCAAAACCGGTTTGAGCTGGTCTGGTCTGGTTAGAGCCAGTCTAACCCGGTTTGAGACGTTCTGGTCCGGTTTGAGTCTGGTTTGAGCCGGTCAAACCCTGTTTGAGCCAGTCTGGTTTGGTTTTAAGCCAGTCTGGTCCGCTTTGATCCGGTTTGATTCTGTCTGGTCCGGTTTGAGCTGGTCAAAACAGGTTTGAGCCGGTCTGTTCTGGTTTGAGTCCAATTTGAGCCGGTCAAAACTGGTTGAGCCGCTCTGGTGCAGTGTGAGCTGGTCAGATCCTGTTTAAGCCGGTCTGGTGCGGTTTGAGCCGGTTTGAGCTGGTCTGGTCCGGTTTGATCCGGTAGAGCAGGTCTGGGATTTTTTGAGCTGGTCAAAACCGGTTTGAGCCAGTCTAGTCCGGTTTGATCCGGTATGATGCAGTGTGGTCCGATTTGAGCCGGTCAAAACCGGTTTGAGCCGGTGTGGTCCGGTTTGATCTGGTTTAAGCCAGTCTGGTCCAGTTTGATCTGGTTGAGCCGGTATGGTCTGGTTTTAGCCAGTCAAACCCGGTTTGAGCGGGCCTGTCTTGTTTGAGTCCAGTTTGAGCTGGTTAGCACCGGTTGGAGCCGGTCTTGTACAGTTTGAGTCCAGTTTGAGGTGGTCAACACCAGTTTGAGCCGGTCTGGTCCGGTTTGAGTCCGGTTTGAGACGGTCTATGGTCCGGTTTTTAGCCGGTCAAAACCGGTTTGAGGCGTTCTGGTCCGTATTGAGTGGATCAAAACCGGTTTGAGACGGTCTAAGAGCCAATCTGGGCCGGTTTGATCCAGTTTAAGCCGGTCTGGTCCGGTTTGATCCGGTTGAGCCAGTCTGGTTCGGTTTGAGCCGGTCAAAACTGATGTGAGCCAGTCTGGTCCAGTTTTAGCCGGTCTGGTTGGGTTTGAGGGGTCGAAACCGGTTTCAGCCAGTCTGGTCTGATTTCACCTGGTGTGGTTGGGTTTGAGCTGGTCAAAACCGGTTTGAGCCGATCTGGTCCTGTTTGAGTCGGTTTTGAGCCGGTCAAAATCGGTTTGTGCTGCTCTGGTCCGATTTGAGCCGTTCAAAACCGGTTTGAGCCGGTCTACTCTGGTTTGAGTCCGGTTTGAACAGGTGTGGTCCGGTTTTAGCCGGTCTGGTCGGGTTTGAGCCAGTCAAAACCGGTTTGAGCCTGTCTGGTCCGGTTTCGGCCGATCTGGTCCTGTTTGATCCGGTTTAAGCCGGTCTGGTCCGGTTTGATCATGTTGAGCCGGTATGATCTGGTTTGAGCCGGTGAAAACCCATTTGAGTGGTTCTGGTCCGGTTTGAGCCGGTAAACAACGGTTTGAGCCAGTCTGGTCTGGTTTGAACCAGTCAACACCGGTTTGAGCCAGTCTCGTCGGGTTTGAGTCCGGTTTGAGCCGGTCAAATCCGGTTTGAACCGGTCTAAGGGCCGGTCTGGTCCGGTTTGAACCGTTTTGAGCGAGTCTGGTCCGGTTTGAGCTGGTCAAACCCGGTTGGAGAAGGTCTGGTATGGTTTGAATCCGTTTTGAACAGGTCAAACCCGTTTTGAGCCAGTCTGGTCCGGTTTAAGGCAGTCTGGTTTGGTTTCAGACGGTCAACACCGGTTTTAGCCGGTCTGGTCCTGTTTGAGCCGGTCTGGTCCATATTGAGCCGATCAAAACCGGTTTGAGATGGTCTAAGAGCCGGTCTGGTCCGACTTGATCCAGTTTAAGCGGGTCTGGACTGGTTTTTGCCGGTCTGGTCCGGTTTGAGCCGGTCCAAACCGGTTTGAACCAGACTGGTAAAGGTTTGATCCAGTTTGTGCCATTCTGGTCGGGTTTGAGCCGATCAAAACCGAATTGAGCCGATCTGATCCGGTATGAGTCTGAATTCAGACGGTGAAACCCGGTATGAGGCGGTCTGGTAGGGTTTGAGTCCGGTTTGAGACAGACACACCAGGTTCGACCCCTGTCTTGTCTGGTTTTAGCCGGTTTGAGCCAGTCTGGTCTGGTTTGAGCAGGTGAAATCCGGTTTGAGTGGGTCTGGTCCAGTTTGAGCCGGTCGACAACAGTTTGAGCCGGTCTGGTGCGGTTTTAGCCGATCCGGTCGTGTTTGAGCCGTTCAAAAACCGGATTGAGTCGGTCTGCTCCGGTTTCAGCCCGCTCTGGTCGGGTTTGGGCCTGTCAAAACCGGTTTGAGCCAGTATGGTCTGGTTTGAGTACGGTTTGAGCCAGTCAAAACCGGTTAGTGCCTGTCTGGTCCGATTTGAGGCGGTCAAAACCGGTTTGAGCCAGTCTGGTACGGATTAACCCGGTTTAAGCCAGTCTGGTTCCTGTTTGGACCGGTTTGAGCCGGTCTGATCCGGTTTGAGCCGGTCTGGCCCGGTTTGAGCCTGTCAAAACCGGTTTAAGCCGGTCTGGTCCTGTTTGATCTGATTCAGCTGGTCTGGTCTGGTTTGAGCCGATCCTAACCAGTTTCAGCCGGTCTGCTCCAGTTTGAGCCGGTCAAAACCGGTTGAGCCGGTCTGGTCTGGATTGAGTTGGACAAATCCTGTTTGAGCCAGTCTGGTCCGGTTTGATCCCCTGAGTGTGCACTCCCCTGAGTAAGCGCTCACCTGAGGGGCACTCCGCTTCGTGAGCGCCTCCCTGAGTGTGCACTCCCCTGAGTGTGCCATCGTCTGAGTGAGGAATATCCAGAGTGTGCACTCCCCTGAATGAGCACTCCCCTGAGTGTGCACTCCTCTGAGTTCGCACTCTCCTAAGTGAGGACCCGGCTGAGTGTGAACTCCCCTGAGTGTGCGCTCCCCAGATTATGCACTCCCCTGTGTGTGCACTGCCCTGAGTGAACCCTCCCCTGAGTGGGCACTCCCCTGTGTGTGCACTCGCCTGAGTGAGGACTACTGAGTGTGCACAGCCATGAGGTGAACTCACCTGAGTGAGGACTCCCTTGAGTGTGCACTCCCCTGAGTGTATGCTCACTTGAGTGTGCACGCCCCTGAGTGAGCACTCCCCTGAGTGTGCACTCGCCTGAGTGAGGACACCCCAGGGTGTGCACACCCCTGAGTGAGCACTCTGCTGAATGTGCACTCCTCTGAGTTCGCACTTTCCTGACCGAAGACTCTCCTGGTGTGCCCTCCCTGAGTGTGCACTCCCCTGAGTGTACACTCACCTGAGTGAGGACACCCCTGAGTGTGCACTCCCCTGTGTGAGCACTCCCCTGAGTGTGCACTCCTGTTATTTCACACTCTCCTGAGTGAGGATGCCACTGAGAGTGCACTCACCTGAGTGTGCGCTCCCCTGAGTGTGCACTCCCCTGAGTGAGCGCTCCCCTGAGTGCGCTCTGACCTGAGATTGCACTCGCCTGAGTGAGGACTCCCCTGAGTGTGCTCTCCCCTGAGTGTGCTCTTCCCTGAGATTGCGCTCCCCTGAGTGTGCACTCCCCTGAGTGAGCACTACTCTGAGTGCGAACTCTCCTGCGTGTGCACTACCCTGGGTGAGGACACACCTGAGTGTGAACTCCCCTGAGTGTGAACTCACCTGAGTGAGGACTTCCCTGAGTGTGCACTCCACTCCACTGAATGAGCACTCCCCTGAGTGTACACTCCCCTGAGTGTGCTCTCCCCTGTGTGTACACCCCCCTGAGTGTGCACTCGCCTGTGTGAAGACACCCCTGGGTGTGCACTCCCCTGAGCATGAACTCGCCTGAGTGAGGCTCCCCTGAGTGTTATCGCCCCTGAGTGAGTGCTCTCCTGAGGGGGCACTCGCTTGAGTGATGACTCCTTTGGGTGAGCCCTCCCCTGTGTGTGCACCCCTCTGAGTTTGGACACTCCAGAGTGAGGACTTCCCTGAGTGTGCACTCCTCTGAGTGTGCACTCCCCTGAGTGAGCGCTCCCCTGAGTGCGCACTCCCCTGTGTGTGCACTCCCCTGGGTGAAGAAACCCCTGAGTGTGCACTCCCCTGAGTGTGCACTCCCCTGAGTTTGTACTTCCCTGAGTGTTCCTTCCCCAGGGTGTGCACTCCCCTGAGTGTGCGCTCCTCTGAGTGTGCAATTCCCTGAGTGAGTGCTCCCCTGAGTGTGCACACCCCTGAGTGTGCACTCGCCTGAGTGAGGACTACTGAGTGTGAACTCGCCTTAGTGAGGACTCCCCTGAGTATGCACTCCCCTGAGTGCATGCTCACCTGAGTGTGCACTCCCCAGAGTGTGCACTCCCCTGAGTGTGCACTCGCCTGAGTGAGGACACCCCTGAGTGTGCACTCCCCTGAGTGTGAACTTGCCTGAGTGAGGACTCCCCTGGGTGTGCACTCCACTGAATGAGCACTCCCCTGAGTGTACACTCCCTTGAGTGTGCTCTCCCCTGAGTGTGCACTCCCCTGAGTGAGCACTCCCCTGAGTGTTCACTCTTCAGGGTGTGCACTCCCCTGAGTGTGCACTCCCCTGAGTGTGCACTCCGCTGAGTGTGCACTCGCCTGGGTGTAGACACCCCTGAGTGTGCACTCCCCTGAGTGTGCACTCCCCTGAGTGTTCACTCTTCAGGATGTGCACTCCCCTGAGTGCGCACTCCCCTGAGTGTGCACTCGCCTGTGTGAAGGCACCCATGAGTGTACACACCCCTGAGTGTGCACTCCCCTGTGTGTTCCCTCCCCAGGGTGTGCACTCCCCTGAGTGTGCGGTTCCCTGAGTGTGCACTCTGCTGAGTGAGCGCTCCCCTGAGTACACACTCCCCTAAGTGTGGACTCGCCTGGGTGAAGATGCTCCTGAGTGTGCACTCCCCTGAGTGTGCACTCCCCTGAGTTTTCACTCCCCAGGGTGTGCACTCCCCTGAGTGAGTGCTCCCCTGAGTGTACACTCCTCTTAGTTTGCACTCTCCTGAGTGAGGACTTCCCTGAGTGTGCCCTACCCTGAGTGTACGCTCTCCTGAGTGTGCACTCCCCTGAGTGTGTACTCCCCTGAGTGTGCACTTCCCTGAGTGAGCACTCCTCTGAGTGTGCACTGCCCTGAGTGTGCACTCGCCTGAGTGAGGACTACTGAGTGTGAACTCGCCAGAGTGAGGACTCCTCTGAGTGTGCACTCCCCTGAGTGCATGCTCACCTGAGTGTGCACTCCCCTGAGTGCACATTCCCCTGAGTGTGCATTCGCCTGAGTGAGGACATCCCTGAGTGTGCACTCCCCTGAGTGTGAACTTGCCTGAGTGAGCACTCCCCTGAGTGTGCACTCCCTGAGTGTGCTCTCTCCTGAGTGTGCACTACCCTGAATGTGCAGTCGCCTGAGAGAAGACTCCCCTTAGTGTGCAGTCCCCTGAATGAGCACTCCGCTGTGTGTGCACTCCTCTGAGTTCGCACTCTCCTGAGTGAGGACTCCCCTGACTGTGCACTCCCCTGAGTGTGCGCTCCCTTGAGTGTGTGCTCCCCTGAGTTTGCATTCCTTTGGTGCGCACTCCCCTGAGTGCACACTACCCTGAGTGAGTGCTCCCCTGAGTGAGAACTCTCCTGAATGTGCACTCGCCTGAGTGAGGGCTCCCGTGAGTGAGCACTCCCCGGAGTGTGCACTCCCCTGAGTTCGCACTCTCCTGAGTGAGGACTACCCTGTGTGTGCACTCCCCTGAGTTCGCAGTCTCCTGAGTCAGGACTCCCCTGAGTGTGCCCTCTCCTGGGTGTGCGCTCCCCTGAGATTTCGTTCCCCTGAGTGTGTGCTCCCCTGAGTGAGAACTTCCCTGAGTGCGAACTCCCATGTGTGTGTACTCACCTGTGTGAAGACACCCCTGGGTGTGCACTCCCCTGAGCGTGAACTTGCCTGAGTGAGGCTCCCCTGAGTGTGATCGCCCCTGAGTGAGCGCTCTCCTGAGGGGGCACTCGCTTGAGTGATGACTCCTTAGGGTGAGCCCTCCCCTGTGTGTGCACCCCTCTGAGTTTGCACACTCCAGAGTGAGGACTTCCCTGAGTGTGCACTCCCCTGAGTGTGCACTCCCCTGAGTGAGCACTCCCCTGAGTGCGCACTCCCCTGAGTGTGCACTCCCCTGGGTGAAGAAACCCCTGAGTGTGCACTCCCCTGAGTGTGCACTCCCCTGAGTTTGCACTCCCCTGAGTGTTCCTTCCCCAGGGTGTGCACTCCCCTGAGTGTGCGCTCCTCTGAGTGTGCAATTCCCTGAGTGAGTTTTCCCCTGAGTGTGCACTCCCCTGAGTGTGCACTCGCCTGAGTGAGGACTACTGAGTGTGATCTCGCCTGAGTGAGGATTCCCCTGAGTGTGCACTCCCCTGAGTTTGCACTCGCCTGAGTGAGGACACCCCTGAGTGTGCACTCCCCTGAGTGTGAACTTGCCTGAGTCAGGACTCCCCTGAGTGTGCACTCCACTGAATGAGCACTCCCCTGAGTGTACACTCCCTTGAGTATGCTCTCCCCTGAGTGCGCACTCCCCTGAGTGAGCACTCCCCTGAGTGTTCACACTTCAGGGTGTGCACTCCCCTGAGTGTGCGCTCCCCTGAGTGTGCACTCCGCTGAGTGTGCACTCGCCTGGTGTAGACACCCCTGAGTGTGCACTCCCCTGAGTGTTCACTCTTCAGGATGTGCACTCCCCTGAGTGTGCGCTCCCCTGTGTTCGCACTCCCCTGAGTGTGCACTCGCCTATGTGAAGGCACCCCTGAGTGTACACTTCACTGAGTGTGCACTCCCCTGAGTGTTCCCTCCCCAGGGTGTGCACTCCCCTGAGTGTGTGCTCCCCTGAGTGTGCACTCCGCTGAGTGAGTTCTCCCCTGAGTACACACTCCCCTGAATGTGGACTCGCCTGGGTGAAGAGATCCCTGAGTGTGCACTCCCCTGAGTGTGCACTCCCCTGAGTTTTCGCTCCCCAGGGTGTGCACTCCCCTGAGTGAGCACTCCCCTGAGTGTACACTCCCCTCAGTTTGCACTCTCCTGAGTGAGGACTCCCCTGAGTGTGCCCTACCGTGTGTGTACGCTCCCCTGAGTGTGCACTCCCCTGAGTGTGCACTCCCCTGAGTGAGGACTTCACTGAGTGCACACTATCCTGAGTGTGCACTCCCATGAGTGAGCGCTCTCCTGAGTGTGCACTCGCCTGTGTGAGGACTCCCCTGAGTGTTCAATCCCCTGAGTGTGTGCTCACTTTCCTGGAAACTCCCCTGAGAGCGCTCCCCTGTGTGTGCACTCCCCTGAGTGTGCGCTTCCCTGAGTGTGCACCTCTCTGAGTGAGCGCTCCTCTGAGTGCGCACTCCCCTGAGTGTGCACTCGCCTGAGTGAGGACTACTGAGTGTGAACTCGTCTGAGTGAGGACTCCCCTGAGTGTGCACTCCCCTGAGGGTGAACTTGCCTGAGTGAGGACTCCCCTGAGTGTGCACTCCCCTGAGTGTGCTCTCCCCTGAGTGTGCACTACCCTGAATGTCCACTCGCCTGAGTGAAGACTCCCCTTAGTGTGCAGTCCCCTGAATGAGCACTCCGCTGTGTGTGCACTCCTCTGAGTTCGCACTCTTCTGAGTGAGGACTCCCCTGAGTGTGCACTCCCCTAGGTGAGCACTCCCCGGAGTGTGCACTCCCCTGAGTTCGCACTCTCCTGAGTGAGGACTACCCTGTGTGTGCACTCCCCTGATTTCGCAGTCTCCTGAGTCAGGACTCCCCTGAGTGTGGCCTCTCCTGGGTGTGCGCTCCCCTGAGATTGCGTTCCCCTGAGTGTGCGCACCCCTGAGTTAGCACTCCCTGAGTGCGAACTCCCCTGAGTGTGCACTCCCCTGAGTGTGAACTCACCTGAGTGAGGACTCCCCTGAGTGTGCACTCCACTGAATGAGCACTTCCCTGAGTGTACACTCCCCTGAGTGTGCTCTCCCCTGAGTGAGCACTCCCCTGAGTGAGCGCTCCCCTGGGTGCGCACTCCCCTGAGTGTGAACTCGCCTGGGTGAAGACACCCTTGAATGTGCACCGCGCTGAGTGTGAATTCGCCTGAGTGAGGCTCCCCTGAGTGTGCCCTCGTTTGGTTTGAGCCGATCTCGCCGGTTTGAGCCGGTGTGGTCCGATTTGTTCCGGATTAATCCAGTCTGGTCCGGTTTCATCCGGTTGAGCCGGTCTGGTCTGGTTTGAGCTGGTCAAAACTGGTTTGAGCTGGGCTCTTCCGGTTTGATCTGGTTTAAACTGGCCTGGTCTGGTTTGATTAGTTTGAGCCCGTATGGTGTGGTTGGAGCTGGTCTGGTCTGGTTTGAGTCCAGCTTGAGCCGGTCAAAACCGGTTTGAGCCGGTCTGGTCCGCTTTGATCCGGTTTTATGCCAGTCTGGTCCGGTTTGATCTGGTTGAGCCGGTATGGTCTGGTTTGAGCCGGTCAAACCCGGTTTGAGGCGGTCTACTCCTGTTTGAGTCCGTTTGGAGCTGGTCAAAACCGGTTTGAGCCGGTCTTGTCCAGTTTGAGTCCGGTTTGAGGTGGTCAACACCGGTTACAGCCGGTCTGGTCCGGTTTGAGTCCGGTTTGAGACGGTCTGGTGCGGTTTTAGCCGGTCAAAACCTGTTTGAGCCGTTCTGGTCCGTATTGAGCGGATCAAAACCGGTTTGAGACGGTCTAAGAGCCAATCTGGGCTGGTTTGATCCGGTTTAAGCCGGTCTGGTCCGATTTGACCCAGTTGAGCCGATCTGGTTCGGATTGAGCCGGTCAAAACTGATGGGAGCCAGTCTGGTTCGGTTTTAGCCGGTCTGTTTGGGTTTGAGCCGGTCAAAACCGGTTTCAGCCGGTTTCATCCGGTTTCACCCCGTCTGATTGGGTTTGAGCTGGTCAAAACCGGTTTGAGCCGATCTGGTCCTGTTTGAGTCTGGTTTGAGCCGGTCAAAATCGGTTTGTGCTGCTCTGGTCCAATCTGAGCTGGTCAAAACCGGTTTGAGCCGGTCTACTCCGGGTTGAGTCCGGTTTGAACCGGTCTGGTCCGGTTTTAGCCGGTCTGTTCGGGTCTGGTCCGGTTTGAGCAGGTCAAACCCGGTTGGAGAAAGTCTGGCATGGTTTGAATCCTGTTTGAACATGTCAAACCCGTTTTGAGCCTGTCTGGTCCGGTTTAAGGCAGTCTGGTTTGGTTTCAGACGGTCAACACCGGTTTTAGCCGGTCTGGTCGGGTTTGAGCCGGTCAAAACCGGTTTGAGCCTGTCTGGTCCGGTTTTGGCCGATCTGGTCCTGTTTGATCCGGTTTAAGCCGGTCTGGTACGGTTTGATCCAGTTGAGCCGGTATGGTCTGGTTTGAGCCGGAAAAACCCGTTTGAGCCGGTCTGGTCCAGTTTGAGTCTGGTTTGAACTGGTCTGGTCTGGTTTTAGCCATTCTGGAAGGTTTGAGCAGGTCTGGTCCGATTTGATCTGGTTGAGCTGGTATGGTGTGATTTGAGCCGGTCAAAACCGGTTTGAGCCGCTCTGGTCCGGTTTGAGCCCGGTTTGAGCAGGTCAACACCAGTTTGAGCCGGTCTGGTCCATATTGAGCCAGTCAAACCGGTTTGAGCTGCTCTAAGTGCCGGTCTGGTCCATTTTGATCCGGTTTGTGTTGTTCTCGTCTGGTTTGAGCCGGTCAAAACAGGTTTGAGCAGGTCTGTTCCGGTTTTAGCCGGTCTAGTCGCGTTTGTTCCATTAAAAGCGGGTTTGAGACGGTCTTGTCCGGTTTGAGTCCGTTTTAAGCCGGTTAAAACCTGTTTGAGCCGATCTGGTCCGGTTGGAGTCCGGTTTGAGCCGGACAACAACATTTTGAGACGGTCTGGTCCGGTTTGAGTGCGGTTTGAGCTGGTCATAACCGGTTAGAGCCAGTCTAGTCTGCTTTGAGCCGGTCAAAACCGGTTTGAGCCGGTCTGGTCCGGTTTGATCCGATTTGAGCGGTTCTGGTCTGGTTTGATCCAGTTTGAGCCGGTCTGGTCCGCTTTGATCTGGTTGGGCCAGTCTGGTCTGGTTTGAGCCGGTCCAACCGGTTTGAGCCGGTCTCGTCCAGTTTCAACCGGTCTGGTCAGGTTTGAGCCGGTCAAAACGGGTTTGAGACGGTCTGTTCCGGTTTGAGTCTGGTTGGAGCCGGTCAAAACCGGTTTGAGCCGGTCTGGTCCGGTTTGAGTCCGGTTTGAGCCAGACAACACCAGTTTGAGACGGTCTGTTCCAGTTTGAGTGTGGTTTGAGCCGTTCATAACCGGTCAGAGCCCGTCTAGTCCACTTTGAGCTGTTCAAATCCGGTTTGAGGTGCTCTGGTCCGGTTTGAGCCCGGTTTGAGCAGGTCAACACCAGTTTGAGCCGGTCTGGTCCATATTGAGCCGGTCAAACCGGTTTGAGCTGGTCTAAGTGCCGGTCTGATCCGTTTTGATCCGGTTTGTGTTGTTCTCATCTGGTTTGAGCCGGTCAAAACAGGTTTGAGCAGGTCTGTTCCGGTTTTAGCCGGTCTAGTCGCGTTTGTTCCGTTAAAAACGGGTTTGAGACGGTCTTGTCCGGTTTGAGTCCGTTTTAAGCCGGTTAAAACCTGTTTGAGCCGATCTAGTCCGGTTGGAGTCCGGTTTGAGCCGGACAACAACATTTTGAGACGGTCTGGTCCGGTTTGAGTGCGGTTTGAGCTGGTCATAACCGGTTAGAGCCAGTCTAGTCTGCTTTGAGCCGGTCAAAACCGGTTTGAGCCGGTCTGGTCCGGTTTGATCCGATTTGAGCGGTTCTGGTCTGGTTTGATCCAGTTTGAGCCGGTCTGGTCCGCTTTGATCTGGTTGGGCCAGTCTGGTCTGGTTTGAGCCGGTCCAACCGGTTTGAGCCGGTCTCGTCTGGTTTCAACCGGTCTGGTCAGGTTTGAGCCGGTCAAAACGGGTTTGAGACGGTCTGTTCCGGTTTGAGTCTGGTTGGAGCCGGTCAAAACCGGTTTGAGCCGGTCTGGTCCGGTTTGAGTCCGGTTTGAGCCAGACAACACCAGTTTGAGACGGTCTGTTCCAGTTTGAGTGTGGTTTGAGCCGTTCATAACCGGTCAGAGCCCGTCTAGTCCACTTTGAGCTGTTCAAATCCGGTTTGAGCCGGTCTGGTCCGGTTTTGGCCGGTTTGCACGGGTTTGAGCCGGTCAAAACCGGTTTGAGCCGGTCTATTCCGGTTTGAGTCCGGTTTGAACGGGTCTGGTCCGGTTTTAGCCGGTCTGGTATGGTTTGAGCCAGTCAAAACCGGTTAGAGCCTGTCTGGTCCGGTTTCAGACGGTCTGGTCACGTTTGGGCCGGTCAAAACCAGTTTGTGCCAGTCTGGTCCGATTTGACCTGGTCAAAACCGGTTTGAGCTGTTCTCGTCCCTTTTCAGCTGGTCTGGTCGGGTTTGAGTCCGATTTCAGCCAGTCAAAAGCTGTTGGATACGGTCTGGTCCGGTTTGAGCCGGTCTAAGAGCCGCTCTGGTCCGGTTTGATTCGGATTGAGCCGGTCTGGTCCGGTTTGAGCCAGTCTAACCCGGTTTGAGCCGTTCTGGTCCGGTTTCAATCTGGATTGAGCCGGTCAAACACTGTTTGAGCCAGTCTGGTTAGGTTTAAGCCAGTCTGGTCGGGTTTGAGCCGGTCAACCCTGGTTTGAGCCGTTCTAGGCCGGTTTGATCCGGTTAAAGCCGGTCTGGTCCGTTTTGATCCGGTTGAGCCTGTCTGTGCTGGTTTGACCCGGTTAAAACCAGTGTGAGCTGGCCTGGTCAGGTTTGATCTGGTCTAAGAGCCGGTCTGGTACGGTTTGATTCGGTTTCAGTCGGTTTGAGTCGGTCTGGTCCGGTTTGATCCGGTAGAGCCGGTCTGGGCTTTTCTGAGCTGGTAAAAACCGGTTTGAGCCGGTCTGGTCCGATTTGAGCCGGTCAAAATCGTTTTCAGCCAGTCTGGTCCGGTTTGAGTCCGGTTTGAGCTGGTCTGGTCCGGTTTCAGCTGCTCAAAACCGGTTTGAGCCGGTCTGGTCCGTTTTGATCCGGTTTGAGCCAGTCTGGTCCGGTTTGAGCTGTTCTGGTCCAGTTTGAGTCTGGTTCGAGCCAGTCAACATCGGTTTGAGCCGGTCTGGTCCGGTTTGAGTCTGATTTGCGCCGGTCAAAACCGGTTTGAGCCGGTCTGGTCCGGTTAGAGCCAGTCTAACACGGTTTGAGTCATTCTGGTCCGGTTTGAGTCTGGTTTGAGCCGGTCAAACCCTGTTTGAGCCAGTCTGGTTCGGTTTAAGCCAGTCTGGTCCGGTTTGATCCGGTTTGATTCTGTCTGGTCCAGTTTGAGCTGGTCAAAACAGGTTTGAGCCGGTCTGTTCCGGTTTGAGTCCAATTTGCGCTGGTCAAAACCGGTTTGAGCCGTTCTGGTCTGTATTGAGCGGATCAAAACCGGTTTGAGACGGTCTAAGAGCCGGTCTTGGCTGGTTTGATCCAGTATCAGCCGATCTGGTCCGGTTTGATCTGGTTGAGCCTCTCTGGTTCGGTTTGATCCGATTTGACCTGGTCTGGTGCGGTTTCAGCTGGTCAAAACCGGTTTGAGCCGGTCTGGTCCGTTTTGAGCCGGTTGGAGCCTGTCTGGTCGGGTTTGAGCCCTTCTGGTCGGGTTTGAGTCTGGTTCGAGCTGGTCAACACCGGTGTGAGCCGGTCTGGTCCGGTTTGAATCAGATTTGAGCTGGTCAACACCAGTTTGAGCCGGTCTGGTCCAGTTGAGTCCGATTTGAGCC
Source organism: Chlorocebus sabaeus (assembly GCF_047675955.1). Classification (NCBI taxonomy): domain Eukaryota; kingdom Metazoa; phylum Chordata; class Mammalia; order Primates; family Cercopithecidae; genus Chlorocebus; species Chlorocebus sabaeus. The sequence continues at coordinate 99,946 of NW_027327635.1, forward strand.
GGTCAAAACAGGTTTGAGCCGGTCTGTTCCGGTTTGAGTCCAATTTGACTCGGTCAAAACCGGTTTGAGCTGGTCTGGTCCGGTTTGAGTCCGGTTTGAGATGCTCTGGTTCGGTTTGAGCCGGTCATAACGGGTTTGAGCCGTTCTGGTCCGTATTGAGCCGATCAAAACCAGTTTGAGACTGTCTAAGGGCCGATCTGGTCCGGTTTGATCTGGTTTGATTCTGTCTGCTCCGGTTTGAGCTGGTCAAAACAGGTTTGAGCCGGTATGTTCCGGTTAGAGTCCAATATGAGCCGGTCAAAATCAGTTTGAGCTGCTCTGGTCCGGTGTGAGCTGGTCAAATCCTGTTTAAGCCGGTCTGGTGCGGTTTGAGCCAGTTTGAGCCGGTCTGGCCCGGTTTGATCCGGTAGAGCCGGTCTGGGCTTTTTTGAGCAGGTCAAAACCGGTTTGAGCCAGTCTGGTCCGGTTTGATCCGGTTTGATGCGGTCTGGTCCGATTTGAGCCGGTCAAAACCGGTTTGAGCCGGTCTGGTGCAGTTTGTTCCGGTTTAAGCCGGTCTGGTCCGGTTTGATCTGGTTGAGCCTGTCTGGTTCGGTTTGATCCGATTTGAGCCGGTCTGGTCCGGTTTCAGCTGGTCAAAACCGGTTTGAGCTGGTCTGGTCCGTTTTGAACTGGTTTGAGGCTGTCTGGTCGGGTTTGAGCCCTTCTGGTCGGGTTTGAGTCTGGTTCGAGCCGGTCAACACCGGTGTGAGCCGGTCTGGTCCGGTTTGAATCAGGTTTGAGCTGGTGAACACCAGTTTGAGCCGGTCTGTTCCGGTTTGAGTCCAATTTGAGCCGGTCTAAACCGGTTTGAGCCGCTCACGTCCGGTGTGAGTCTGAATTAAGCCGGTCAAACCCGGTATGAGGCGGTCTGGTAGCGTTTGAGTCCAGTTTGAGCCAGACAAACCTGGTTCGACCCGCTCTGGTCCGGTTTTAGCCGATTTGAGCCGGTCTGGTCTGGTTTGAGCCAGTGAAAACCGGTTTGAGACGGTCTGGTCCAGTTTGAGCCGGTCGAAACCAGTTTGAGAGGGTCTGGTCCGGTTTGATCCTGTTAATGCCGGTCTGGTGTTGTTTGAGTCCGATTTGAGCTGGTCAAAACCTGTTGGAGCAGGTCTGGTCTGGTTTGAGGCGGTCTGGACATGTTTGAGTTGGTCAAAACCGGTTTGAGTCAGTCTTGTCCGGTTTGATCCGGTTTATGCCGGTCTGGTCCAGTTTGATTCGGTTGAGGCGGTATGGTCTGGTTTGAGCCGTTCAAAACCGGTTTGAGCCTGTCTGGTCCGGTTTGAGTCCAGTTTGAGCCAGTTTGGTCCTTGTCCGGTTTCAGCCGATCAAAACCGATTTGAGCCGGTCTAATCCGGTTTGAGTCCGGTTTGAGCCGGTCTGGTACGTTTTCGTCCGGTTTGAGCCGTTCAAAACAGGTTTGAGGCGGTCTGGTCCGGTTTGTTCCAGTCAAAACCGCTTTGAGTCCGTTTGGAGCCGGTCAAAACCGGTTTCAGCCGGTCAGGTGCGATTTGAACCGATAAAAAACGGTTTGAGCTAGTCTAATACGATCAAAACAGGTTTGAGCCGGTCTGGTCCGGTTTGATCGGGTTTGAACTGGTCTGGTCCGGATTGTGACGGTCAAAAACCGGTTTGATCGGGTTTAAGCCGGTCTGGTCCGATTTCATCCGGTTGAGCCGGTCTGTTCTGGTTTGAGACGATCAAACCCTGTTTGAGCCGGTCTGTTCCTGTTTGGGTCTGATTTGAGCCATTTAAAACGGGTTTGACCCGATCTGGTCCTGTTTGAGTCCGGTTTAAGCCAGTCAAAACTGGTTTGAGGCTGTCTGGACCGGTATGAGCTGGTCAAAAGCGGTTTGTGACCAGTTTGAGCCAGTCCCTCTGGTTTGAGCCGGTCCAAACCGGTTTGAACCAGACTGGTCCGGTTTGATCCAGTTTGTGCCATTCTGGTTGGGTTTGAGCCGGTCAAAACCGATTTGAGCCGATCTGGTCCGGTATGAGTCCGAATTCAGCCGATCAAACTCGGTATGAGGCGGTCTGGTAGGGTTTGAGTTTGGTTTGAGCCAGACAAACCTGGTTCGACCCGGTCTGGTCAGGTTTTACCCGGTTTGAGCCACTCTGGTCTGGTTTGAGTTGGTGAAAACCGGTTTGAGCCGGTCTGGTCCAGTTTGAGCCGGTTGACACCAGTTTTAGCCGGTCTGGCGTGGTTTTAGCCGATCTGGTCGTGTTTGAGCCGTTGAAAACAGGTTTGAGTCGGTCTGGTCCGGTTTCAGCCGGTCTGGTCGGGTTTGGGCCGGTCAAAACCAGTTTGAGCCAGTCTGGTCCGGTTTGAGTGCGGTTTGAGCCAGTCAAAACCGGTTAGTGCCTGTCTGGTCCGATTTGAGGTGGTCAAAACCGGTTTGAGCCGGTCTGGTACGGATTAATCCGGTTTAAGCCAGTCTGGTTCCTGTTGGAACTGGTTTGATCCGGTCTGAACCGGTTTGAGCCGGTCTGGTCCGTATTGAGCGGATCAAAACCGGTTTGAGACGGTCTAAGGGCCGGTCTGAGCTGGTTTGATCCGGTTTAAGCTGGTCTGGTCCGGTTTGATCTCGTTGAGCTGCTCTGGTTCTGTTTGATCCGATTTGAGCTGGTCTGGTCCGGTTTCAGCTGGTCAAAACCGGTTTGAGCCGGTCTGGTCCGTTTTGAGCTGGTTTGAGCCTGTCTGGTCGGGTTTGAGCCCTTCTGGTCGGGTTTGAGTCTGGTTCGAGCCGGTCAACTCCGGTGTTAGCTGGCCTGGTCCGGTTTGAATCAGGTTTGAGCCGGTGAACAACAGTTTGAGCCGGCCTGGTCCGGTTTGTGTCCAATTTGAGCCGGTCAAAACAGGTTTGAGCCGATCTGTTCCGGTTTGAGTCCAATTTGACTGGGTCGAAACCGGTTTGAGCTGGTCTGGTCTGGTTTGAGTCCGGTTTGAGATGGTCTGCTTCGGTTTGAGCCGGTGAAAACGGGTTTGAGCCGTTCTGGTCCGTATTGAGTCGATCAAAACCAGTTTGAGACTGTCTAAGGCCCGATCTGGTCCGGTTTGATCCAGTGAGATTCTGTCTGCTCCGGTTTGAGCTGGTCAAAACAGGTTTGAGCCGGTCTGTTCCGGTTTGAGTCCAATTTGAGCCAGTCAAATCCGATTAGAGCCGCTCTGGTCTGGTGTGAGCTGGTCAAATCCTGTTTAAGCCGGTCTGGTGCGGTTTGAGCCGTTTTGAGCCGGTCTGGTCCGGTTTGATCCGGGAGAGCCGGTCTGGGCTTTTTTGAGCTGGTCCAAACCGGTTTGAGCCAGTCTGGTCCAGTTTGATCCGGTTTGAGACGGACAACACCAGTTTGAGATGGTCTGGTCCGGTTTGAGTGCAGTTTGAGCTGGTCATAACCGGTTAGAGCCAGTCAAGCCCACATTGAGCCGGTCAAAACCAGTTTGAGCCGGTCTGGTCCGTTTTGAGCGGATCAAAACCCGTTTGAGACGGTCTAAGAGCCGGTCTGGTCCGGTTTAAACCGCTATAAGCCAGTCTGGTCCGGTTTGATCCGGTTCAGCCGGTCTGGTTCGGTTTCAGCAGGACAAAAGTTTTCTGAGCCAGTCTGGTCCGGTTTTAGTTGGTCTGGTCGGGGTTGACCTGGTCAAAACTGGTTTCAGCCGGTCTCGTCCGGTTTCAGCCGGTCTGGTCGTGTTTGAGCCGGTCAAAACCGGTTTGTGCCGGTCTGGTCTGATTTGACCCGGTCAAAACCGGTTTGAGGCTGTCTCGTCCCAATTCAGCCGGTCTGATCGGTTTTGAGCCGGTTAAAACCGGTTTGAGCCGGTCTGGACCGGTTTGATCCGGTTTCAGTGGTTCTGGTTCGGTTTGATCCGGTTTGAGCTGGTCTGGTCTGCTTTGATCTTGTTGAGCCAGTCTGGTCTGGTTTGAGCTGGTCCAAACCGGTTTGCACCGGTCTCGTCCGGTTTCAGCCGCTCTGGTCCGGTTTCAGCCAGTCAAAACGGGTTTGAGACGGTCTGGTCCGGTTTGAGTCCGATTTGAGCTGGTCAAAACCGGTTTGAGCCGGTATGGTCCAGTTTGAGTTTGGTTTCAGCCGGACAACAGCAGTTTGAGACGGTCTGGTCCAGTTTGAGTGCGTTTTGAGCTGGTCATAACTGGTTAGAGCCTGTCTAGTCCGCTTTGAGCCAGTCAAAACCGGTTTGAGCCGGTCTGGTCCGGTTTGATCCGATTTGAGCGGTTCTGGTCTGGTTTGATCCAGTTTGAGCCGGTCTGGTCCGCTTTGATCTGGTTGGGCCAGTCTGGTCTGGTTTGAGCCGGTCCAACCGGTTTGAGCCGGTCTCGTCTGGTTTCAACCGGTCTGGTCAGGTTTGAGCCGGTCAAAACGGGTTTGAGACGGTCTGTTCCGGTTTGAGTCTGGTTGGAGCCGGTCAAAACCGGTTTGAGCCGGTCTGGTCCGGTTTGAGTCCGGTTTGAGCCAGACAACACCAGTTTGAGACGGTCTGTTCCAGTTTGAGTGTGGTTTGAGCCGTTCATAACCGGTCAGAGCCCGTCTAGTCCACTTTGAGCTGTTCAAATCCGGTTTGAGCCGGTCTGGTCCGGTTTTGGCCGGTTTGCACGGGTTTGAGCCGGTCAAAACCGGTTTGAGCCGGTCTATTCTGGTTTGAGTCCGGTTTGAACGGGTCTGGTCCGGTTTTAGCCGGTCTGGTATGGTTTGAGCCAGTCAAAACCGGTTAGAGCCTGTCTGGTCCGGTTTCAGACGGTCTGGTCACGTTTGGGCCGGTCAAAACCAGTTTGTGCCAGTCTGGTCCGATTTGACCTGGTCAAAACCGGTTTGAGCTGTTCTCGTCCCTTTTCAGCTGGTCTGGTCGGGTTTGAGTCCGATTTCAGCCAGTCAAAAGCTGTTGGATACGGTCTGGTCCGGTTTGAGCCGGTCTAAGAGCCGCTCTGGTCCGGTTTGATTCGGATTGAGCCGGTCTGGTCCGGTTTGAGCCAGTCTAACCCGGTTTGAGCCGTTCTGGTCCGGTTTCAATCTGGATTGAGCCGGTCAAACACTGTTTGAGCCAGTCTGGTTAGGTTTAAGCCAGTCTGGTCGGGTTTGAGCCGGTCAACCCTGGTTTGAGCCGTTCTAGGCCGGTTTGATCCGGTTAAAGCCGGTCTGGTCCGTTTTGATCCGGTTGAGCCTGTCTGTGCTGGTTTGACCCGGTTAAAACCAGTGTGAGCTGGCCTGGTCAGGTTTGATCTGGTCTAAGAGCCGGTCTGGTACGGTTTGATTCGGTTTCAGTCGGTTTGAGTCGGTCTGGTCCGGTTTGATCCGGTAGAGCCGGTCTGGGCTTTTCTGAGCTGGTAAAAACCGGTTTGAGCCGGTCTGGTCCGATTTGAGCCCGTCAAAATATGGTTTGGTTTGAGCCAGTTAAAACTGGTTTGAGCGGGTCGGGTCCGGATTGAGTCCAGTTTGAGCCAGTCAAAACCGGTTTGAGCCGGTCTGGTCCGGTTTGATCCGGTTTGAGCGGTTCTCGTCCTGTTGGATCGGGTTTGAGCCTGTCTGGTCCGCTTTGATCTGGTTGAGCCAGTCTGGTGTGGTTTGAGCCAGTCCAAACCGGTTTGAGGCGGTCTCGTCCAGTTACAGCCGGTCTGTTCGGGTTTGAGCCGGTCAAAACGGGTTTGAGACGATCTGGTCTGGTTTGAGTCCGGTTTGAGCCGGTCAAAACCGGTTTGAGACGGTCTGGTCCTGTTTGAGTGAGGTTTGAGCCGGTCATAACCGGTTAGAGCCGGTCTAGTCTGCTTTGAGCTGGTCGAACCTGGTTTCAGCCGGTCTGGTCCGGTTTTAGCCGGTCTGGACGGGTTTGAGTCAGTCAAAACCGGTTTGAGGCGGTCTCGTCCAGTTTCAGTCGGTCTGGTCGGGTTTGAGTCCGGTTTGCGACCGTCTGGTCTGGTTTGAGCCGGTCAAATCCGGTTTGAGCTGTTCTGGTCCGTTTTGAGCTTATCTAAACTGGTTTGAGACGGTCTAAGAGCCGGTCTGGTCCTGTTTGATCCGGTTCATCCGGTCTGGTTTGGTTTGAGCCGGTCAAAAGTGGTCTGAGCCAGTCTGGTCCGGTTTTAGTTGGTCTGGTTGGGGTTGACCCGGTCAAAACCGGTTTCAGCCGGTATCGTCCGGTTTCAGCTGGTCTGTTCGGGTTTGAGCTGGTTAAAACCGATTTGAGCCGGTCTGGTCCGGTTTGAGTGCGGTTTGTGCCGGACAACACCAGTTTGAGACGGTCTGGAACGGTTGGATCCGGTTTAAGCCAGTCTGGTCCAATTTGATTCGTTTGAGCCGGTATGGTCTGGTTTGAGCCATTCAAAACGGGTTTGAGCCGGTCTGGTCCGGTTTGAGTCCGGTTTGAGCTGGTCAACACCGGTTTGAGCCCATCTGGTCCAGTTTGAGTCAGGTTTGAGCCGGTCAACACCGGTTTGATCCATTCTGATCCGGTTTGAGTCCGGTTTGAGCTAGTCTGGTCCGGTTTGAGCAGGTCAAAACCGGTTTGAGCCGTTCTGGTCCGATTTGAGCAGATCAAAACAGGTTTGAGACGGTCTAAGAGCCGGTCTCATCCGGTTTAAACCGGTATAAGCTGGTCTGCTCTGGTTTGATCTGGTTCAGGCGGTCTGGTTCGGTTTCAGCCGGCCAAAGGTGTTCTGAGCCAGTCTGGTCCGGTTTTAGTTGGTCTGGTCGGGGTTGACCCGGTCAAAACCGGTTTCAGCCAGTTTCGTCCGGTTTCAGCGGTTCTGGTTTGGTTTGATCCGGTTTGAGCTGGTCTGGTCTGGTTTGAGCTGGTCCAAACCGGTTTGAGCCGGTCTCGTCCGGTTTCAGCTGTTCTGGTCGGGTTTCAGCCAGTCAAAACGGGTTTGAGCTGGTCTGGTCTGGTTTGAGCCAGTCTGGTCCGGTTTGATCCGGCTGCGCCGGCATGGTCTGGTTTGAGCCGGTTAAAACCGGTTTGAGCCGGTCGGGTCAGGATTGAGTCCAGTTTGAGCCAGTCAAAACCGGTTTGAGCCGGTCTTGTCCGGTTTTACCGGTTTGAGTGGTTCTGGTCCCGTTTGATCCAGTTTGAGCCTGTCTGGTCCGCTTTGATCTGCTTGAGCCAGTCTGGTCTGGTTTGAGCCGGTCCAAAACGGTTTGAGCCAGTCTCGTCCGGTTTCAGCCGGTCTGGTCTTGTTAGAGCCGGTCAAAACGGGTTTGAGACGGTCTGGTCCGGTTTGAGTCCAGTTTGAGCTGGTCAACACCAGTTTGATACGATCTGGTCCAGTTTGAGTCCGGTTTGAGCCGGACAACACCAGTTTGAGACGATCTGGTCCGGTTTGAGTGCAGTTTGATCCGGTCAAAATTGGTTACAGCCGGTCTAGTCCGCTTTGAGCCGGTCAAAGATGGTTTGAGCCGGTCTGGTCCGGTTTTAGCCGGTCTGGACGGGTTTGAATTGGTCAAAACCGGTTAGAGGCAGTCTCGTCCAGTTTCAGCCGGTCTGGTCGGGTTTGAGCCGGTCAAAACCCATTTGAGCCGGTGTGGTCCTGTTTGAGTCTGGTTTCAGCTGGTCAAATTCGGTTTGTGTTGCTCTCGTCCGATTTGAGCCGGTCAAAACCGGTTTGAGCTGGTCTGGTCCCGTTTCATCCGGTTTAACCCGGTCTGGTCCAGTTTGATTCGTTTGAGCTGGTATTGTCTGGTGTGAGCCGTTCAAAACCGGTATGAGCCGGTCTGGTCTGGATTGAGTCCGGTTTGAGCCGGTCAACACCTCTTTGAGCCGGTCTGGTCCAGTTTGAGTCAGGTTTGAGCCGGTCAACACCGGTTTGATACATTCTGCTCTGGTTTGAGTCTGGTTTGAGCCGATCTTGTCTGGTTTGAGGCAGTCAAAACATGTTTTAGCTGGTCTACGAGCCTGTCTGGTCCTTTTTGATCCTGTTTGAGGCTCTCTGCTTCGGTTTGAGCCAGTCAAACCCTGTTTAAGCCAGTCTGGTCTGGTTTGTCCCAGTGTGAGCCGGTCTGGTCCGATTTGATCCGGTTGGGCCGGTCTGTTCTGGTTTGAGCCAGTCAAAACCGGTTTGAGCCGGTCTGGTCCGTTTTGATCCCCTGAGTGTGCACTCCCCTGAGTGAGCGCTCACCTGAGTGGGCACTCCACTTTGTGAGCGCCTCCCTGAGTGTGCACTCCACTGAGTGAGCACTCCCCTGAGTGTGTACTCCCCTGAATGAGCACTCCCCTGAGTGTGCACTCCTCTGAGTTCGCACTCTCCTGAGTGAGGACTCCCCTGGGTGTGCACTCCCCTGAGTGTGTGCTACCCTGAGATTTCGCTCCCCTGAGTTTGCACTCTTTTGAGTGAGGACTCCCCTGAGTGTGCACTCCCCTGAGTGTATGCTCAACTGAGCGTGCACTCCGCTGAGTGTGCGCTCTCCTGAGTGAACACTCCCCTGTGTGTGCACTCCCATGAGTGTGCGCTCCACTGTGTGTGCTCTCCCCAGTGTGTTCGCTGCCCTGAGTGAGCGCTCCCCTGAGTGCGAACTCCCCTGAGTGTGCACTCGCTTGGGTGAGGACTCCCCTGAGTGTGCACTCCCCTGATTGTGAACTCGCCTGCGTTTGGACTTCCCTGAGTGTGCACTCCACTGATTGAGCACTCCCCTAAATTTACACTCCCCTGAGTTTGCGCTCCCTTGAGATTGCACTACCCTGAGTGTGAACTCCCCTGAGTGAGTGCTCCCCTGAGTGCGCACTAACCTGAGTGTGCACTCGCCTGGGTGAGGACACCCCTGAGTGTGCACTCCCCTGAGAGTGAACCCGCCTGTGTGAGGACTCCCCAGAGTGAGCGCTCTCCTGAGGGGGTACTCGTCTGAGTGATGACTCCCCTGAGTGTGCACTCCCCTGAATGAGCACTCCCCTGAGTGTGCACTCCTCTGAGTTCACACTCTCCTGAGTGAGGACTCCCTTGAATGTGCACTACCCTGAGTGTGCAGTCCCTTGAGTGTTCGCTTGCCAGGGAGTGCACTTCCCGGAGTTCGCACTCTCCTGAGTGAGGACTCCCCTGATTTTGCACTCTCCTGAGTGTGGGCTCACCTGATTGTGCACTCCCTTGAGTGAGCGCTCCCCTCGGTGTAGACACCCCTGTGTGTGCACTCCCCTGTGTGAGCACTCCCCTGAGTATGCACTCCTCTTAGTTCGCACTCCTCTGAGTGAGGACTCCCCTGAGTGTGCACCTCCCAGTGTGTGCACTCCCCTGAGTGTGCGCTCCCCTGGGTGTGCACTCCCCTGAGTGAGCGCTCCACTGAGGGTGCACTCCCCTGAGTGTGCGCTCACCTGAGTAAGGACTACTCTAAGTGGACACTCCCCTGAGTGTGAACTTGCCTGAGTGAGGACTCACCAGAGTGAGCGCTCTCCTGAGGGGGTACTCATCTCAGTGATGACTCCCCTGAGTGTGCACTCCCCTGAATGAGCACTCCCCTGAGTGAGCGCTCCCCTGAGTGTGCACTCCCCTGAGTGTGCGCTCACCTGAGTAAGGACTACTCTGAATCGGCACTCCCCTGAATGTGCGCTCGCCTGAGTGAGGACTCCCCTGAGTGTGCACTCCCCTGAATGAACACTCCCCTGTTTGTGCGCTCACCTGAGTGTGCGCTCCCCAGTGTGTGCACTCCCCTGAGTGAGCACTCCCCTGAGTGTGCACTCCCCTGAGTGTGCCCTCTCCTGAGGGAGGACTCCCCTGAGTGTGCACTCCCCTGAGTGAGCACTCCCCTGAGTGTGCACTCCTCTTAGTTCTCACTCTCCTGAGTGAGGACTCCACTGAGTGTGCACTCCCCTGAGTGTGCGCTCCTTTGAGTGTGCACTCCCCTGAGTGAGCGCTCCCCTGAGTGTGCTCTCACCTGAGAGTGCACTCGCCTGAGTGAGGACTACTCTGAGTGTGCACTCCCCTGAGTGTGGACTCGCCTGAGTGAGGGCTCCCCTGAGTGTGCTCTTCCATGTGTGAGCGCTCACCTCAGTGGCCACTCCCCTGTGTGAGCGCTCCCCTGAGTGTGCACTCCCCTGTTTGTGCACTCCCTTGAGTGAGGACTCCCCTGAGTGTGCACTCCCCTAAATGAGCTCTCCCCTTCGTGTACACTCCCCTGAGTAAGCCAGTGAAACCCGTTTTGAGCCAGTCTGGTCCGGTTTAAGCCGGACTGGTCGGGTCTGAACTGGTCAATGCCGGTTTGAGGCGGTCTGTTCCAGTTTGATCCGGTTTAAGCCGGTATGGTCCGGTGTGATCCGGTTGAGCCGGACTGGTCCAGTTTGAGCCGGTCAAAACCGGTTTGAGCCGGTCTGCTTCGGTATGATCTGGTTTGAGCCGGTCTGCTCCTGTTTGATCTGGTTTGAGCCGCTCAATATCGGTTTGAGTCCGGTTTGAGCCGGACAAAACTGGATTTAGCGGGTCTAGCCGGTCTGGTCCGGATTGATCCCTTTTGAGCCGGTCTCGTCCGGTTTGATCCGATTTTAGACCGTGTGGTCCAGTTTGAGCCGGTTTGAGCCGGTCTGGTCCGGTTTGAATCCGATTTGAGCCAGTCAAAACCGGTTTGAGCAGTTCTGCTCCGGTTTGATTTGGTCAAAACCGGTTTGAAATGGTCTTGTCCCGTTTGAGTCCAGCCTGAACCAGTCAAAACCGGTTTGAGCCGCTCTGATACGGTTTGATACGGTTTGAGTTGGTCTGGTCCGGTTTGAGCTGGTCTGGTCTGGTTTGAGCCAGTCAAAACAGGCTCAGGCCGGTCAAAATCGGTTTGAGCCAGTCTGGTCTGGTTTGATCCAGTTACAGCTGGTCTGGGCCGGTCGAGTCCGGTTTGATCTGGTCAAAACCGCTTTGAGCCGGTCAAAACTGGTTTGAGCCTGTCTGGTCTGGTTTGAGCCTGTCAAAACCGGTTTGAGCCGGTCTGGCCCAGTTTTAGCCGGTCTGGGCCGGTCTGGTCCAGTTTTATCTGTTTTCAGCCCTTCTGGGCCTGTCTGGTCGAGTTTGATCCGGTGTGAGCCGATCTGGTCCGATTTGATCCGGTGTCATCCTGTCAAACCCGGTTTGAGCCGGTCTGGTCCGTTTTGAGCCGGTCTGGTCTGGTTTGTGCTGGTCCAAATAGGCTCAGGCTGGTCAAAACCGGTTTGAGCCGGTCTGGGTCGGTGTTGTCCGGTGTGCTCCGGATTCAGCTGTTCTGGGCCGTTCTGGTGCGGTTTCATCCGGTTTGAGCCGGTCTGGTCCGTTTTTTTCCTGTCTCATCCAGTCAAAGCCGGTTTGAGCCGGTCTGGTCTGGTTTGAGCCAGTCAAAACCGGTTTGAGACAATCTGGTCCGGTTTGAGCCGGTCTGGTCTGGTTTTAGCTGGTCAAAACCTGATTGAGCCGGTTTGGTCCGGTTTTAGCCTGTGTGGGCCGGACTGGTTTGGTTTGAGCCGGTTTGAGCTGGTTTGTGTCGGTCTGGTCTGGTATGATCCGGTTTGAGAAGGTCTGGTCCGGTTTGATCCGGTCTAATCCAGTCAAAACCGGTTTGAGCCGATCTGGTGTGGTTTGAGCCGGTCAAAATCATCTCAGGTTGGTCAAAACCGGTTTGAGCCGGTATGGTCTGGTTTGAGCCGGTCAAAACTGGTTTGTGGCCCGGTTTCAGCCGGTCTATGCCGGTCTGCTCCGGTTTGATCCGGTTTCAGCTGGTCTGGGCTGGTCGAGTCCAGTTCGATCCGGTCAACACCGCTTTGAGCCAGTCAAAACCGTTTTGAGCCGGTCTGGTCTGGTTTGAGCCGGTCAAAACCGGCTGAGGTCTGTCAAAACCGGTTTGAGCCGGTCTGGTCTGGTTTGTGCTGGTCCAAATAGGCTCAGGCTGGTCAAAACCGGTTTGAGCCGGTCTGGGTCGGTGTTGTCCGGTGTGCTCCGGATTCAGCTGTTCTGGGCCGTTCTGGTGCGGTTTCATCCGGTTTGAGCCGGTCTGGTCCGTTTTTTTCCTGTCTCATCCAGTCAAAGCCGGTTTGAGCCGGTCTGGTCTGGTTTGAGCCAGTCAAAACCGGTTTGAGACAATCTGGTCCGGTTTGAGCCGGTCTGGTCTGGTTTTAGCTGGTCAAAACCTGATTGAGCCGGTTTGGTCCGGTTTTAGCCTGTGTGGGCCGGACTGGTTTGGTTTGAGCCGGTTTGAGCTGGTTTGTGTCGGTCTGGTCTGGTATGATCCGGTTTGAGAAGGTCTGGTCCGGTTTGATCCGGTCTAATCCAGTCAAAACCGGTTTGAGCCGATCTGGTGTGGTTTGAGCCGGTCAAAATCATCTCAGGTTGGTCAAAACCGGTTTGAGCCGGTATGGTCTGGTTTGAGCCGGTCAAAACTGGTTTGTGGCCCGGTTTCAGCCGGTCTATGCCGGTCTGCTCCGGTTTGATCCGGTTTCAGCTGGTCTGGGCTGGTCGAGTCCAGTTCGATCCGGTCAACACCGCTTTGAGCCAGTCAAAACCGTTTTGAGCCGGTCTGGTCTGGTTTGAGCCGGTCAAAACCGGCTGAGGTCTGTCAAAACCGGTTTGAGCCGGTCTGGTCTGGTTAGAACCCGTCAAAACTTTTTTGTGGCCCAATTTTAGGCGGTCTGGGCCGGTCTGGGCCAATTTGATCCGATTTTAGCCGGTCTGGGCCGGTCTGATTTGGTTTGATCTGGTCTCATCCGGTCAAAACCGGTTTTAGCTGGCCAAAAACGGTTTCAGCCGGTCTGGTTTGGTTTGAGCAGGTCAAAACCGGTTTGAGCCGGTCAAAATCGGTTTGAGCCGGTCTGGTCTGGTTTGATCCGGTTTCAGCTGGTGTGGGCTGGTCGAGTCCGGTTTGATCCGGTTTGAGCCGGTCTCTTCCGGTTTGATCCGGTCTCATCCGGTCAAAACTGGTTTGAGCCGGTCAAAACCTGCTTGTGGCCTGGTTTTATCCGGTTTAAGCCGGTCTCGTCCGGTTTGATCCGGTTTCAGCTGGTCTGGGCCGGTCGAGTCCGGTGTGATCCGGTCAAAACTGCTTTGAGCCAGTGAAAACTGGTTTGAACTGGTCTGGTCTGGTTTTAGCCGGTCTGGTGTGGTTTGAGCCGGTCAAAACCGGCTCAGGTCCGTCCAAACCGGTTTGAGCCAGTCTGGTCTTATTTGAGCCCGTCAAAACTGGTTTGTGGCCCAGTTTTAGGCCGTGTAGGCTGGTGTGGTCCATTTGATCCGATTTTAGCCAGTCTGGGCTGGTCTGATTCGGTTTGATCCGGTCTCATCCGGTCAAACCCGGTTTGAGCTGGTCAAAACCGGTTTGAGCCGGTCTGGTCCGGTTTGATCCAGTCTGGTCTGGTTTGAGCCGGTTAAAACCGGTTTGAGCCGGTCTGGTCTGGTTTGAACCGGTCAAAACCGGTTAGTGGCTCGGCTTTAGCCGGTCTCGTCCGGTCTGGTCCGGTTTGATCCGGTTTCAGCTGGTCTGGGCCGGTCGAGTCCAGTTTGAACCGGTCAAAACCGCTTTTATCCGATCAAAACCTGTTTGAGCCAGTCTGGTCTGGTTTGAGCTGGTCAAAACCGCTTTGAGCCGATGTGGTCTGGTTTGAGCTGGTCTGGTCTGGTTTGAACTGGTGAAAACCGTTTTATGGCCCAGTTTTAGGCGGTCTGGTCCGGTCTGGTCCGGATTGATCCGATTTTAGCCGGTCTGGGCCGGTCTGGTCCGGTTCGATCTGATTTTAGCCGGTCTGGACCGGTCTGATTCGGGTTGAACTGGTCTCATTCGGTCAAAAACGATTTTAGCCGGTGAAAACCGGTTTTAGCCGGTCTGATGTGGTTTGAGCAGGTCAAAACCGGTTTGATCCGGTCTGGTCTGGTTTGAGCCGGTGAAAACCGGTTTGTGGCCCGGTTTTAGCTGGTCTGGGCCTGTCTGCCCCGGTTTGATCCGGTTTCAGCTGGTCTGGGCCAGTCAAGTCCAGTTTGATTTGGTAAAAACCTCTTTGAGCCAGTCAAAACCAGTTTGAGCCGGTCTGGTCTCCTTTGAGCCGTTATGGTCTGGTTTTAGCTAGCCAAAACCGGTTTGTGGCCCGGTTTTAGCTGGTCTGGACCAGTCTGGTCCGGTTTGATCCGGTTTCAGCTGGTCTGGGCCGGTCGAGTCCGGTTTGATCCGGTCAAAACCGCTTTGAGCCAGTCAAAACCGGTTTGAGAAGGTCTGGTCTGTTTTGAGCCGGTCTGGTCTGGTTTTAGCCAGTGAAAACCGGCTCAGGACGGTCAAAACCGGTTTGAGACGGTCTGGTCTGGTTTGAGCCGGTCAAAACCGTTTTGTGGCCCGGTTTTAGCTGGTGTGGTCCGGTCTTGTCCGGTTTCCTCTGGCTTCATCTCTTCTGGGCCGGTCTGGTGCGGTTTCATCCGGTTTGAGCTGGTCTGGTCCGGTTTAATCCTGTCTCATCCGGTTAAAACCGGATAGAGCCGGTCTGTTCTGGTTGAGCCGGTCAAAACCGGTTTGAGACAGTCTGGTCTGGTTTGAGCCGGTCTGGTCTGGTTTGAGCCGGACAAAAACTGATTGAGCCATTTTGGTCCAGTTTTAGCCTGTGTGGGCAGGTCTGGTATGGTTTGAGCCGCTTTTAGCCCGTTTGTGCTGGTCTGGTCTGGTATGATCCGGTTTGAGAAGGTCTGGTCCGGTTTGATCCGGTTTTAGCCCGTCTTGGCCGGTCTGATTCGGTTTGATCTGGTCTCATCCGGTCAAATCCCGTTTTAGCCTGTCAAAACCGGTTTCAGCCTGTCTGGTGTGGTTTCAGCAGGTGAAAACCGGTTTGAGCCTCTTAAAACGGATTTGAGCCAGTCTGGTCCATTTTGAGCTGGTCTGGTCTCGTTTGATCTGGTCAAAACCGGTTCGAGCTGGTCAAAACCAGTTTGAGTCGGATTGGTCTGGTTGAAATCCAGTCAAAACAGATTCAAGCATGTCTGAGCCGGTCTGGTCCGGTTTCATCCGGTCTCATCAGGTGAAAACTGGTTTGAGCCAGTGAAAACCGGTTTTAGCCGGTCTGGAGTGGTTTGAGCCGATCAAAACCTGTTTGAGACGGTCAAAACCGGATTGAGCCAGTCAAAACCGGTTTGAACCGCTCTGGTCTGGTTTGAGCCGGTCTGGCCCTGTTTATGCTGGTCTGGGCTGGTCTGGACTGGTTTGATCCGGTTTCAGCCGGTCTGGGCCTGTGTGGTCCGGTTTGATACAATGTGAGCCGGACTGGTCCGGTTTGATCCGGTGTCATCCGGTCAAAACTGGTTTGCACCGGACTGGTCCGGTTTGAGCCGGTCTTTTCTTGTTTGAGCCGGTCCAAACCGGCTCAGGCCGGTCTAAACCGGTTTGAGCCGGTCTGGTCTGGTTTGAGCCAGTCAAAACCGGTTTGTGGCCCGGTTTTAGCCGGTCTGGGCCGGTCTGGGCCGGTATGATCCGGTTTCACCTGGTCTGGGCCGGTCGAGTCCGGTTCGATCCGGTCAAAACCGCTTTGAGCTGGTCAAAACCGGTTTGAGCCGGTCTGGTCTGGTTTGAGCGGTTCTGGTCTGGTTTGAGCCGGTCAAAACCTTATTGAGCCAGTTTGGCCCGGTTTTAGCCTGTCTGGGCCGGTCTGGTTCGGTTTGAGCCGGTTTGAGCCGGTTTGTGTCAGTCTGATCCGGTATGAACCGGTTTGAGAAGGTCTGGTCCGGTTTGATCCGGTCTAATCTGGTCAAAACCGGTTTGAGCCGGTCTGGTCTGGTTTGAGCCGGTCAAAACAGGTTCGAGCCGGTCGAGTCTGGTTTGAGCCGATCTGGTCTGGTTTGAACCGGTCAACACCGTTTTGTGGCCCAGTTTTAGGCGTTCTGGGCCGGTCGGGTCCGGTTTGATCCGATTTTAGCTGGTCTGGGCCGCTCTGATTCGGTTTGAACCGGTCTCATCCGCTCAAAACCGGTTTTAGCCGGTCAAAACCGCTTTCAGCCGGTCTGGTGTGGTTTGAGCAGGTCAAAACCGGTTTGAGCCTTTCAAAACCGGTTTGAGCCGGTCTGATCTGGTCTGAGCCGGTCTGGTGTGATTTGAGCTGTTCAAAACCTGCTCGAGCCGGTCAAAACCGGTTTGAGCCAGTTTGGTCAAGTTGAAGTCAGTCAAATCCGATTCGAGCCTGTCTGAGCTGGTCTGGTCCGGTTTGATCCGGTCTAATGAGGTCATAACTAATTTGAGCCGGTGAAAACCGGTTTTAGACGGTCTGGAGGGGTTTGAGCAGGTCAAAACCTGTTTGAGCCGGTCTGGTCTGATTTGAGACGGTCAATACCGGTTTGAGCCAGTTTGGTCTGGTTTGAGCGGGTCAAAACTGGTTTGTGGCCCGGTTTTAGCCGAACTGGGCCGGTCTGGTCCTGTTTGATCCGGTTTTAGCCGGTCTGGGCCCGTCTGTTTCTATTTGATCCGATTTTAGCCGGTCTGGGCCGGTCTGATTCGGTGTGATCTGGTCTCATTCGGTCAAAAACGATTTTAGCCGGTGAAAAACGGTTTCAGCCGATCTGATATGGTTTGAGCAGGTCAAAACCGGTTTGAGCCAGTCTGGTCCGGTTTGAGCCAGACAAAACCGGTTTCTGGCCCGGTTTTAGCTGGTCTGGGCCAGTCTGGTCCGGTTTGGTCCGGTTTCAGCTGGTCTGGGCCGGTCGAGTCCAGTTTGATCCAGTCAAAACTGCTTTGAGCCAGTCAAAACCGGTTTGAGCCAGTCTGGTCAGGTTTGAGCTGGTCTGGTCTGGTTTTAGCCAGTCAAAACGGGCTCAGATCTGACAAAACCGGTTTGAGCCTGTCTGGTCTGGTTTGAAACGGTCAAAACCGGTTTGTGGCCCAGTTTTAGGCGTTCTGGGCCGGTCTGGTCCTGTTTGATCCGATTTTAGCCGGTCTGGGCCGGTCTGATTCGGTTTGAACCGGACTCATCCGGTCCAAACCGGTTTTAGCCGGTGAAAAACCGGTTTCAGCTGGTCTGGTGTGGTTTGAGGAGGTCAAAACCGGTTTGAGCCGGTCTGGCCCGGTTTTAGCCGGTCTGAGCCGGTGTGGCCCGGTTTGATCCTGTTACAGCCGGTCTGGGCCTGTCTGGTCCGGTTTGATCCATTGTGAGCCGGTTTGGTCCTGTTTGATCCGGTGTCATCCGGTCAAAACCGGTTTGAGCCGGTCTGATCCAGTTTGAGCCGGTCTGGTCTGGTTTGAGCAGGTCAAAACTGGCTCAGGCTGGTCAAAACCGGATGGAGCCGTTCTGGTCTGGTTTGAGCCAGTCAAAACCGGTCTGTGGACCGGTATTACCCCGTCTGGGCCGGTATGGTTCGGTTTGAGCCGGATTCAGTCGGTTTCTGCTGGTGTGGTCCGGTATGATCCGTTTTGGGAAGGTCTGGTCTGGTTTGATCCAGTCTAATCCGGTCAAAACCGGTTTGGGCCGGTCTGCTCTGGTTTTAGCCAGTCAAAACAGGTTCGACCCGGTCTGATGTGGTTTGAGCCGGTCGAAATAGGTTTGAGCTGGTTTGTCACGGTTTTAGGCAGTCTGGGCCGGTCTCATTCGGTTTGATCCAGTTTGAGCCGGTCAGGTCTGGTTTGAGCTGGTCAGAACCGGTTTGAGCCGTTCTGGTCTGGTTTGAGCCGGTCAAAATAGGTTTGAGCCGGTTTGGCCCTGTTTTAGGCGGTCTGGGCCGGTCTGGTCCGGTTTCATCCGGTTTTAGCCGGTCTGGGACCATCTGCTCCGGTTTGATCCAGTCTCATCTGGTGAAAATTGGTTTCAGCCGGTCAGAACCGGTTTGAGCCCGTGAAAACCGGTTCGAGCCTTTCAGAAGTGGTTTCAGCCAGTCAAAACCGGATTGAACCGGTCTGGTATGGTTTGAGCCAGTCAAAACCGGTTTGAGCCCGTCAAAATCGGTTTCAGCCAGTGTGGTATGGTTTGAGCCGGTCTGGTCTGGCTTGAGTCGGTCAAAACCGGCTTAGGTCGGTCAAAACCGGTCTGAGCTGGTCTGGTCTGGTTTGAACCAGTCAAAACCGGTTTGTGACCCAGTTTTAGGCGGTCTAGGCAAGTCTGGTCCGGTTTGATCCGATTTTAGCCAGTCTGGGCCGGCCTGATTCAGTTTGATCCAGTCTCATCCGGTCAAAACTGGTTTTAGCTGGTCAAAACGGGTTTGAACTGGTCTGGTCAGGTTTGAGCTGGTCTGGTCTGGTTTGAGCTGGTCCAAACTGGTTCGAGCCTTTGAAAACCGTTTTGAGCCGGTTTGGTCTGGTTGAAGCCAGTCAAAACCGATTCGAGCCTGTCTGAGCCGGTCTGGTCCGGTTTGATCCGGTCTAATCAGGTCAAACCGTTTTGAGCCAGTGAAAAGCGGTTTTAGCCGGTCTGGCGTGGTTTGAGCCGGTCAAAACCGGTTTGATCTGGTCAAAACCGGATTGAGCCAGTCAAAACCTGTTTGAACCGGTCTGCTCTGGTTTGAGTCAGTCAAAACCGGTTTGAGGCGGTCTCGTCCAGTTTCAGTCGGTCTGGTCGGGTTTGAGTCCGGTTTGCGACCGTCTGGTCTGGTTTGAGCCGGTCAAATCCGGTTTGAGCTGTTCTGGTCCGTTTTGAGCTTATCTAAACTGGTTTGAGACGGTCTAAGAGCCGGTCTGGTCCTGTTTGATCCGGTTCATCCGGTCTGGTTTGGTTTGAGCCGGTCAAAAGTGGTCTGAGCCAGTCTGGTCCGGTTTTAGTTGGTCTGGTTGGGGTTGACCCGGTCAAAACCGGTTTCAGCCGGTATCGTCCGGTTTCAGCTGGTCTGTTCGGGTTTGAGCTGGTTAAAACCGGTTTGAGCCGGTCTGGTCCGGTTTGAGTGCGGTTTGAGCCGGACAACACCAGTTTGAGACGGTCTGGAATGGTTGGATCCGGTTTAAGCCAGTCTGGTCCAATTTGATTCGTTTGAGCCGGTATGGTCTGGTTTGAGCCATTCAAAACGGGTTTGAGCCGGTCTGGTCCGGTTTGAGTCCGGTTTGAGCTGGTCAACACCGGTTTGAGCCCATCTGGTCCAGTTTGAGTCAGGTTTGAGCCGGTCAACACCGGTTTGATCCATTCTGATCCGGTTTGAGTCCGGTTTGAGCTAGTCTGGTCCGGTTTGAGCAGGTCAAAACCGGTTTGAGCCGTTCTGGTCCGATTTGAGCAGATCAAAACAGGTTTGAGACGGTCTAAGAGCCGGTCTCATCCGGTTTAAACCGGTATAAGCTGGTCTGCTCTGGTTTGATCTGGTTCAGGCGGTCTGGTTCGGTTTCAGCCGGCCAAAGGTGTTCTGAGCCAGTCTGGTCCGGTTTTAGTTGGTCTGGTCGGGGTTGACCCGGTCAAAACCGGTTTCAGCCAGTTTCGTCCGGTTTCAGCGGTTCTGGTTTGGTTTGATCCGGTTTGAGCTGGTCTGGTCTGCTTTGATCTGGTTGAGTCAGTCTGGTCTGGTTTGAGCTGGTCCAAACCGGTTTGAGCCGGTCTCGTCCGGTTTCAGCTGTTCTGGTCGGGTTTCAGCCAGTCAAAACGGGTTTGAGCTGGTCTGGTCTGGTTTGAGCCAGTCTGGTCCGGTTTGATCCGGCTGCGCCGGCATGGTCTGGTTTGAGCCGGTTAAAACCGGTTTGAGCCGGTCGGGTCAGGATTGAGTCCAGTTTGAGCCAGTCAAAACCGGTTTGAGCCGGTCTTGTCCGGTTTTACCGGTTTGAGTGGTTCTGGTCCCGTTTGATCCAGTTTGAGACTGTCTGGTCCGCTTTGATCTGCTTGAGCCAGTCTGGTCTGGTTTGAGCCGGTCCAAAACGGTTTGAGCCAGTCTCGTCCGGTTTCAGCCGGTCTGGTCTTGTTAGAGCCGGTCAAAACGGGTTTGAGACGGTCTGGTCCGGTTTGAGTCCAGTTTGAGCTGGTCAACACCAGTTTGATACGATCTGGTCCAGTTTGAGTCTGGTTTGAGCCGGACAACACCAGTTTGAGACGATCTGGTCCGGTTTGAGTGCAGTTTGATCCGGTCAAAATTGGTTACAGCCGGTCTAGTCCGCTTTGAGCCGGTCAAAGACGGTTTGAGCCGGTCTGGTCCGGTTTTAGCCGGTCTGGACGGGTTTGAATTGGTCAAAACCGGTTTGAGGCAGTCTCGTCCAGTTTCAGCCGGTCTAGTCAGGTTTGAGCCTGTCAAAACCCATTTGAGCCGGTGTGGTCCTGTTTGAGTCTGGTTTCAGCTGGTCAAATTCGGTTTGTGCAGCTCTCGTCCGATTTGAGCCGGTCAAAACCGGTTTGAGCCTGTCTGTTCCGGTTTGATCCGGTTTAAGCCAGTCTGGTCCGGTTTCATTCGTTTCAGCCGGTATGGTCTGGTTTGAGCCGTTCAAAACCGGTTTGAGCCTGTCTGGTCCGGTTTGAGTCCGGTTGGAGCTGGTCAACACCGCTTTGAGCCAGTCTGGCCCAGTTTGATACACGTTTGAGCCGGTCAAAATCGGTTTGTGCTGCTCTGGTCTGATTTGAGCCCGTGAAAACCGGTTTGAGCCGGTCTATTCCCGTTTGAGTCCTGTATGAACGGATCTGGTCCGGTTTTTGCCGGTCTGGTAGGGTTAGAGCTGGTCAAAACCGATTTGAGCCTGTCTTGTCCGGTTTCAGACGGTCTGGTCGGGTTTGAGCCGGTCAAACCCGGTTTGTTGCGGTCTGTTCCGATTTGACCCGGTTAAAACCGGTTTGAGGCAGTCTCATCCCATTTCAGCCGGTCAGGTCGGGTTTGAGCCGGTTAAAACCGGTTTGAGCCGGTTTGTTCCGGTTTGATCTGGTTTCAGCGGTTCTGGTCCAGTTTGATCCGGTTTGAGCCGGTCTGGTCCGCTTTGATCTAGTTGAGCCAGTCTCGTCTGGTTTGAGTCGGTCCAAACCGGTTTGAGCCGGTCTCATCCGGATTCACCCGGTCTGGTCGGGTTTGAACCAGTCAAAAGGGGTTTGAGATGGTCTGGTACGGTTTGAGTCTGGTTTGAGACGGTCTGGTCCGGTTTCAGCCGGTCAAAACCGGTTTGAGCTGTTCTGGTACGTTTTGAGCTTATCAAAACTTGTTTGAGATGGTCTAAGAGCCGGTCTGGTCAAGTTTGATCTGGTATAAGCGGTCTGGTCTGGTTTGATCCGGTTGAGCCAGTCTGGTTCGTTTTCAGCCAGTCAAAAGTGTTCTGAGCCAGTCTGGTCCGGTTTTAGTTGGTCTGGTCGGGGTTGACATGGTCAAAACTGGTTTCAGCTGGTATGGTCGGGTTTCAGCTGGTGAAAACCGGTTTGAGCCAGTCTGGTCCTGTTTGAGTCTGGTTTGAGCCGTTCAAAATCAGTTTGTGCTGCTCTGGTCCGATTTGAGCTGGTCAAAACTGGTTTGAGCCGGTCTGGTCCGGTTTGATCCGGTTTAACGTGGTCTGGTCCGGTTAGATTCGGTTGAGCCGGTATGGTCTGGTTTGAGCCGTTCAAAACCGGTTTGAGCCGGTCTGGTCCTGTTTGAGTCCGGTTTGAGCTGGCTTGGTCCTTCTCCGGTTTGAGCCGATCAAAACCGATTTGAGCCGGTCTACTCCAGTTTGAGTCCAGTTTGAGCCGGTCTGGTACGTTTTGCGTCCAGTTTGAGCCAGTCACAACAGGTTTGAGGCGGTCTGGTCCGGTTTGTGCCGGTCAAAACCGGTTTCAGTCCGTTTGGAGCCGGTCAAAACCGGTTTGAGCCGGTCTGGTGCGATTTGAGCCGCTAAAAACTGGTTTGAGCCAGTCTAATACGGTCAAAACAGGTTTGAGCCTGTCTGGTCCGGTTTGATCGGGTTTGAACCGGTCTTGTCCGGTTTGTGATGGTGAAAACCAGTTTGATCCGGTTTTAGCCAGTCTGGTCTGGTTTGATCTGGTTGAGCCGGTCTGGTCTGGTTTGAGAGGGTCAAACCCTGTTTGAGCCAGTCTGTTCCTGTTTGAGTCGGATTTGGGCCATTTAAAACCGGTTTGTCCCGGTCTGGTCCTGTTTGAGACCGTTTTGAGCCAGTCAAAACCGGTTTGAGGCTGTCTGGACCGGTTTCAGCTGGTCAAAAGCAGTTTGCGACCTGTTTGAGCCGGTCTGGTCTGGTTTGAGCCGTTCTGGTCCGATTTGATCCGGTTGAGCCGGTATGGTTTGGTTTGAGCCGGTTAAAACAGGTTTGAGCGTGTCGGGTACGGATTGAGTCCAGTTTGAGCCAGTTAAAACCGGTTTGAGCCGGTCTGGTCCGGTTTGATCTGGTTTCAAAGGTTCTGGTACAATTTGATCCGGTTTGAGACTGTCTCCTTCGCTTTGATCTGGTTGAGCCAGTCTGGTCTGGTTTGAGCCGGTCCAAACCGGTGTGAGCCGGGTCTCATCCGGTTTCAGACGGTCTGGTCGGGTTTGAGCCGGTCAAAACGGGTTTGAGACGGTCTGGTCCGGTTTGAGTCCAGTATGAGCCGGTCAAAACTTGTTTGAGCCGGTCTGGTCCGGTTTGAGTCCAGTTTGAGCCGGAAAATATCAGTTTGAGACAGTCTGGTTTGGTTTGAGTGCGGTTTGAGCCGGTCATAACCGGTTTGAGCCTGTCTGGTCCAGTTTGAGCCGGTCAACACCAGTTTGAGCCGGTCTGGTGTGGTTTTAGCCCATCCGGTCGTGTTTGAAACATTCAAAATCGGTTTGAGTCGGTCAGGTCCGGTTTCAGCCGGTCTGGTCAGGTTTGGGACGGTCAAAACCGGTTTGAGCCAGTCTGGTCCAGTTTGAGTGTGGTTTGAGCCAGTCAAAACTGGTTAGTGCCTTTCTGGTCCGATTTGAGGCGGTCGAAACCGGTTTGAGCCGGTCTGGTACGGATTAATCTGGTTTAAGCCGGTCTGGTTCCTGTTTGATCCGGTTTGAGCTGGTGTGAACTGGTTTGAGCCGGTCTGGCCTGGTTTGAGCCTGTCAACACTGGTTTAAGCCGGTCTTGTCCTGTTTGATCCGATTCATCTGGTCTGGTCTGGTTTGCGCCAATCCTAACCAGTTTCAGCCGGTCTGCTCCAGTTTGAGCCGTTCAAAACCGGTTGACCCGGTCTGGTCCGGATTGAGCTGGTCAAATCTGGTTTGAGCCGGTCTGGTCTGGTTTGATCCCCTGAGTGTGCACTCCCCTGAGTAAGCGCTCACCTGAGGGGCAATCCGCTTCGTGAGCGCCTCCCTGAGTGTGCACTACCCTGAGTGTGCCGTCGTCTGAGTGAGGACTCCCCTGAGTGTGTACTCCCCTGAATGAGCACTCCCCTGAGTGTGCACTCCTCTGAGTTCGCACTCTCCTACGTGAGGACCCGGCTGAGTGTGAACTCCCCTGAGTGTGCGCTCCCCAGATTGTGCGCTCCCCTGAGTGTGCACTGCCCTGAGTGAGCCCTCCCCTGAGTGGGCACTCCCCTGAGTGTGCACTCGCCTGTGTGAGGACTAGTGAATGTGCACACACATGACTGTGAACTCGCCTGAGTGAGGACTCCCTTGAGTGTGCACTCCCCTGAGTGTATGCTCACTTGAGTGTGCACGCCCCTGAGTGCGCACTCCCCTGAGTGTGCACTTGCCTGAGTGAGGACACCCCTGAGTGTGCACTCCCCTGAGTTAGCACTCTGCTGAATGTGCACTCCTCTGAGTTTGCACTCTCCTGAGTGAGGACTCTCCTGGTGTGCACACCCCTGAGGAGCACTCCCCTGACTGTGCACTCCCCTGAGTGTGCACTCCCCTGAGTGAGCACTCCCCGGAGTGTGCACTCCCCTGTGTGTACACTCACCTGAGTGTGCGCTCCCCTGAGTGTGCACTCCCCTGAGTGAGCGCTCCCATGAGTGTGCTCTTACCTGAGAGTGCAGTTGCCTGAGTGAGGACTCCCCTGAGTGTGCTCTCCCCTGAGGGTGCTCTCCCCATGATTGTGCTCCCCTGAGTGTGCGCTCCCCTGAGTGAGCACTTTCCTGAGTGCAATCTCCCCTGCATGTGCACTCCACTGGGTGAGGACACCCCTGAGTGTGAACTCCCCTGAGTGTGAACTCGCCTGAGTGAGGACTCCCCTGAGTGTACACTCCACTGAATGAGCACTCCACTGAGTGTACACTCCACTGAGTGTGCTCTCCCCTGAGTGCATACTCCCCTGAGTATGCACTCACCTGTGTGAAGACACCCCTGAGTGTGCGCTCCCTTGAGAGTGAACACGCCTGAGTGTGGCTCCCCTGAGTGTGAACTCCCCTGAGTGAGCGCTCTCCTGAGGGGGCACTCGCTTGAGTGATGACTCCTTTGGGTGGGCCCTCCCCTGTGTGTGCACCCCTCTGGGTTTGCACTCTCCAGAGTGAGGACTTCCCTGAATGTGCACTACCCTGAGTGTGCACTCCCCTGAGGGAGCGCTCCCCTGAGTGCGCACTCCCCTGAGTGTGCACTCCCCTGGGTGAAGACACCCCTGAGTGAGCAGTCCCCTGAGTGTGCACTCCCCTGAGTGTTCCTTCCCCAGGGTGTGCACTCCCCTGAGTGTGCGCTCCCCTGAGTGTGCACTTCCCTGAGTGCACTCCCCTGAGTGTGCACTCGCCTGAGTGAGGACTACTGAGTGTGAACTCGCCTGAGTGAGGACTCCCCTGAGTGTGCACTCCCCTGAGTGCATGCTCACCTGAGTGTGCACTCCCATGAGTGCGCACTCCCCTCAGCGTGCACTCGCCTGAGTGAGGACACCCCTGAGTGTGCACTCCCCTGGGTGTGAATTTGCCTGAGTGAG
Source organism: Chlorocebus sabaeus (assembly GCF_047675955.1). NCBI lineage: Eukaryota > Metazoa > Chordata > Mammalia > Primates > Cercopithecidae > Chlorocebus > Chlorocebus sabaeus. The sequence continues at coordinate 124,597 of NW_027327635.1, forward strand.
GACTCCCCTGAGTGTGCACTGCACTGAATGAGCACTGGCCTGAGTGTACACTCCCCTGAGTGCGCTCTCCCCTGAGTGTGCACTTCCCTGAGTGAGCACTCCCCTAAGCGTTCACTCTTCAGGGTGTGCAGTCCGCTGAGTGTGGGCACCCCTGAGTGTGCACTCCCCTGAGTGTGCACTCGCCTGGGTGTAGACACCCCTGAGTGTGCACTCCCGTGAGTGTGCACTCCCCTGAGTGTTCACTCTTCAAGATGTGCACTCCCCTGAGTGTTCACTCTTCAGGATGTGCAGTCCCCTGAGTGTGCGCTCCCCTGAGTGCGCACTCCCCTGAGTGTGCGCTCCCCTGAGTGCGCACTCCCCTGAGTGTGCACTCGCCTGGGTGAAGGCACCCATGAGTGTGCACTTTCCTGTGTGTGCACTCCCCTGAGTGTTCCCTCCCCAGGGTGTGCAGTACCTGAGTGTGCGCTCCCCTGAGTGTGCACTCCGCTGAGTGAGCGCTCCCCTGAGTGCACACTCCCCTTAGTGTGGACTCGCCTGGGTGAAGAGACCCCTGAATGTGCACTCAACTGAGTGTGCACTCCCCTGAGTGTTTGCTCCCCAGGGTGTGCACTTCCCTGAGTGAGCGCTCCCCTGAGTGTGCCCTCCTCTGAGTTTGCACTCTCCTGAGTGAGGTCTCCCCTGAGTGTGCGCTCCCCTGACTGTGCACTCCCCTGAGTGTGCACTCCCCTGAGTGAGGACTCCACTGAGTGCATACTAACCTGTGTGTGCACTCCCATGAGTGAGCGCTCTCCTGAGTGTGCACTCACCTGTGTGAGGACTCCCCTGAGTGTGCACTCCCCTGAGTGTGCGTTCACTTTACTGAAAACTCCCCTGAGTGAGCGCTCCCCTGAGTGTGCACTCCCCTGAGTGTGTGCTCCACTGAGTGTGCACTTCCCTGAGTGAGCCCTCCCCTGAGTGTGCACTCCCCTGAGTGTGCACTCACCTGAGTGTGGACTACTGAGTGTGAACTCGCCTGAGTGAGGATTCCCCTGAGTGTGCACACCCCTGAGTGCGCACTCCCCTGAGTGTGCACTTCCCTGAGTGAGCGCTCCCCTGAGTGTGCACTCCCCTGAGTGTGCACTCCCCTGAGTGTGCACTCCCCTGAGTGATGACTCCACTGAGTGCATACTAAACTGTGTGTGCACTCCCATGAGTGAGCGCTCTCCTGAGTGTGCACTTACCTGTGTGAGGACTCCCCTGAGTGTGCACTCCCCTGAGTGTGCGCTCACTTTACTGAAAACTCCCCTGAGTGAGCGCTCCCCTGAGTGTGCACTCCCCTGAGTGTGTGCTCCACTGAGTGTGCACTTCCCTGAGTGAGCGCTCCCCTGAGTGTGCACTCCCCTGAGTGTGCACTCACCTGAGTGAGGACTACTGAGTGTGAACTCGCCTGAGTGAGGATTCCCCTGAGTGTGCACACCCCTGAGTGCGCACTCCCCTGAGTGTGCACTTCCCTGAGTGAGCGCTCCCCTGAGTGTGCACTCCCCTGAGTGTGCACTCCCCTGAGTGTGCACTCCCCTGAGTGATGACTCCACTGAGTGCATACTAACCTGTGTGTGCACTCCCATGAGTGAGCGCTCTCCTGAGTGTGCACTTACCTGTGTGAGGACTCCCCTGAGTGTGCAGTCCCCTGAGTGTGCGCTCACTTTACTGAAAACTCCCCTGAGTGAGCGCTCCCCTGAGTGTGCACTCCCCTGAGTGTGTGCTCCACTGAGTGTGCACTCCCCTGAGTGTGCGCTCACTTTACTGGAAACTCCCCTGAGTGAGCACTCCCCTGAGTGTGCACTCCCCTGAATGTGCACTCGCCTGAGTGAAGACTACCCTTAGTGTGCAGTCCCCTGAATGAGCACTCCGCTGAGTGTGCACTCCTCTGAGTTCACACTCTCCTGAATGAGGACTCCCCTGAGTGTGCACTCCCCTGAGTTTGCGCTCCCTTGAGTGTGAACTCACCTGGGTGAAGACGCCCCTGAGTGTGCACTCCCCTGAGTGTGAACTCGCCTGAGTGAGGCTCCCCTGAGTGTACACTCCCCTGAGTGAGCGGTCTCCTGAGGGGCCACTCGCTTGAGTGATGACTCCTTTGCGTGAGCCCTCCCCTGAGTGTGCACTCTTCTGAGTTTGCACTCTAACGAGTGAGGACTTCCCTGAGTGTGGACTCCCCTGAGTGTGCCCTCCCCTGAGTGAGCACACCCCTGAGTGCGCACTCCCCTGACTGTGTGCTCGCCTGGGTTAAGACACCCCTGAGTGTGCACTCCCCTTATTGTGCACTCCCCTGAGTGATCCCTCCCCAGGGTGTGCACTCCCCTAAGTGTGTGCTTCCCTGAGCGTGCACTCCCCTGAATGAGCACTCCCCTGAGTGCGCACTCCCCTGGATGCGGACTCGCCTGTGTGAAGAGACCCTTGAGTGTGCACTCCCCTGAGTGTGCACTCCCCTGAGTGTTCGCTCCCCAGGGTGTTCACTCCCCTGTGTGAGCGCTCCCCTGAGTGTGCAATCCTCTGAGTTTGCACTCTCCTGAGTGAGGACTCCCCTGAGTGTGCCCTCTCCTCAGTGTGCGCTCCCCTGAGTGTGCACTCGCCTGAGTGTGTACTCCCCTGAGTGAGTACCCAACTGAGTGTGCACTATCCTGTGTGTGCACTCCCATGAGTGAGCGCTCTGCTGAGAGCGCACTAGCCTGTGTGAGGACTCCCCTGAGTGTTCACTCCCCTGAGTGTGAACTCACCTGAGTGAGGACTCCTCTGAGTGTGCACTCCACTGAATGTGCACTCCCCTGAGTGTAGACTCCCCTAAGTGTGCTCTCCCCTGAGTGTGCACTTCCCTGAGTGTTCACCCTTCAGGGTGTGCACTCCTCTGAGTGTGCGCTCCCCTGAATGCGCACTCCCCTGAGTGTGCAATCGCCTGGGTGAAGGCACCCCTGAATGTGCCCTCCCCTGAGTGTGCGCTCCCCTGTGTGTGCACTCCCCTGAGTGTGTGCTCACTTTAGTGGAAACTCCTCCGTGTGAGCGCTCCCCTGAGTGTGCACTCCCCTGAATTTGCACTCGCCTGAATGAAGACTCCGCTAAGTGTGCAGTCCCCTGAATGAGCACTCTGATGAGTGTGCACTCCTCTGAGTTTGCACTATCCTGAGTGAGGACTCCCCTGAGTGTGCACTCCCCTGAGTGTGTGCTCCCCTGAGTGAGCGCTCCCCTGAGTGAGCACTACCCTGAGTGAGCGCACCCCTGAGTGAGGACTATCCTGAATATGCACTCGCCTGAGTGAGGACTCTCCTGAGAGTGCACTCCCCTGAGATCGCACTCTCCTGTGTGAGGACTACCCTGTGTGTGCACTCCTCTGAATTTGCACTCTCCTGAGTGAGGACTCCCCTGAGAGTGTACTCTCCTGAGTGTGTGCTCCCCTGAGACTGCGCTCCCCTGAGTGAGCACTTCCCTGAGTGCGAACACCTCTGAGTGTGCACTCCCCTGAGAGAGGACACCCCTGAGTGTGCACTCCCCTGAGTGGGAACTCGCCTGAGTGAGGACTCCCCTGAGTGTGCACTCCACTGAATGAGCCCTCCCCTGAGTGTGCTCTCCCCTGAGAGTGCACTCCCCTGAGTGAGCGCTCCCCTGAGTGCGCGCTCCCCTGAGTGTGAACTCGCCTGGGTGAAGACACCCCTGAGTGTGCACTCCCCTGAGTGTGAACTCGTCTGAGTGAGGACTCCACTGAGTGTGCACTATCCTGAGTGTGCACTCCCCTGAGTGTGTGCTCCCCTGAGTGTGCACCGCTTGGAGCAAGTCCGGCCCGGTTTTATTCCAGTTTGAGTCGGTCAACAATGGTTTGAGCCGGTCTGCTCTGATTTGAGTCCAGTTTGAGCCGGTCAAAACGAGTTTGTGCCGGTCTGGTCCGATTTGAGCCGTTCAAAACGGGTTTGAGCTGGTCTAAGAACCGGTCTGGTCCGGTTTGAGCTGGTCAAATCCTGTTTGAGCCGGTCTGGTCCGTTTTGTGACGGTCAAAACCGGTTTGATCCGGTTTAAGCCGGTCTGGTCCGGTTTGATCCAGTTGAGCTGGTCTGGTCTGGTGTGAGACGGTCAAATCCTGTTTGAGCCAGTCTGTTCCTGTTTGAGTCCGATTTGAGCCGTTTAAAACCGGTTTGACTAGGTCTGGTCCTGTTTGAGTCCGCTTTGTGCCAGTCAAAATCGGTTTGAGGCTGTCTGGACCGGTTTCAGCTGGTCAAAAGCGGTTTGCGACCGGTTTGAGCCGGTCTGGTCCGGTTTGATCCGGTTGAGCCGGTATGTTTTGGTTTGAGATGGTGAAAACCGGTTTGAGCCGGTCGGGGCCAGATTGAGTCCAGTTTGAGCCAGTCAAATCCGGTTTGAGCCGGTCTGGTCCGGTTTGATCCGGTTTCAGCGGTTCTGGTCCTGTTGGATCCGGTTTGAGCCTGTCTGGTCCGCTTTGGTCTGGTTGAGCCAGTCTGGTCTGGTTTGAGCCAGTCCAAACCGGTTTGAGCCGTTCTCATCCGGTATCAGCTGGTGTGGTCGGGTTTGAGCCGGTCAAAATGGGTTTGAGCCGGTCTGGTCCGGTTTGAGTCCGGTTTGAGCCAGTCAAATCCGGTTTGAGATGGTCTGGTCCAGTTTGAGTCCGATTTGTGACGGACAACACCAGTTTGAGACGGTCTGATCCGGTTTGAGTGTGGTTTGAGCCGGTCATAACCGGTTAGAGCTGGTCTACTCCGCATTGAGCCGGTCAAAACCGGTTTGAGACAGTCTGGTCCGGTTTGAGCGGATCAAAACCGGTTTGAGACAGTCTAAGAGCCGGTCTGGTCCGGTTTAAACCGCTATAAGCCAGTCTGGTCCCGTTTGATCCGGTTCAGCCTGTCTGGTTCGGTTTGAGCCGGTCAAAAGTGTTCCAAGCCAGTCTGGACCGGTTTTAGTTGGTCTGGTCGTGGTTGACCCGGTCAAAACCGGTTTCAGCCGGTCTCATCCGGTTTCAGCTGGTCTGGTCGGGTTTGAGCCGGTGAAAACCGGTTTGAGCCGGTCTGGTCCTGATTGAATCTGGTTTGAGCCGGTCAAAATCGGTTTGTGCTGCTCTGGTCTGATTTGAGCCGGTCAAAACCGGTTTGAGCCGTTGTATTCCTGTTTGAGTCCGGTTTGAACGGTTCTGGTCCAGTTTTAGCCGTTCTGGTAGGGTTTGAGCCGGTCAAAACGGGTTTGAGACGGTCTGGTCCGGTTTGAGTCCGGTATGAGCCGGTCAAAACCCGTTTGAGCCGGTGTGGTCCTGTTTGAGTCCGGTTTGAGCTGGTCAAATTCGGTTTGTGCTGCTCTGGTCCGATTTGAGCCGTTCAAAACCGGTCTGAGCCCTTCTGGTCCGGTTTAAGTGCGGTTTGAGCCGGACAACACCAGCTTGAGACGGTCTGGTCCGGTTTGAGTGCGGTTCTAGCTGGTCATAAACGGTTAGAGCCGGTGTAGTCCGCTTTGAGCCGGTCAAAACCGGTTTGAGCCGGTCTGGTCCAGTTTTTGTCGGTCTGGACGGGTTTGAGTCAGTCAAAACCGGTTTGAGCCGGTGTGGTCCTGTTTGAGTCTGGTTTGAGCTGGTCAAATTCGGTTTGTGCTGCTCTCCTCCGATTTGAGCCAGTGAAAACCGGTTTGAGCCGGTCTGGTCCGGTTTGATCTGGTTTAAGGCGGTCTGGTCCGGTTTGATTCGGTTGAGGCGGTATGGTCTGGTTTGAGCCGTTCCAAACCGGTTTGAGCCTGTCTGGTCCGGTTTGAGTCCGGTTTGAGCCGGTTTCGTCCTTGTCCTGTTTGAGCCAATCAAAACCGATTTGAGCCGGTGTAGTCCGGTTTGAGTCCGGTTTGAGCTGGTCTGGTACGTTTTGCGTCCGGTTTGAGGCGGTCAAAACAGGTTTGAGGTGGTGTGGTCCGGTTTGTTCCGGTCAAAACCAGTTTGAGTTCGTTTGGATCCGGTCAAAACCTGGTTGAACCGGTCTAGTGCGATTTGAGCCGCTAAAAACCGGTTTGAGCCAGTCTAATACGGTCAAAACAGGTTTGAGCCGGTCTGGTCCGGTTTGATCGGGTTTGAACCGGTCTGGTCCGGTTTGTGATGGTCAAAACCGGCTTGATCCGGTTTAAGCCGTTCTGGTCCGGTTTGATACGGTTGAGCCGGTCTGGTCAGGTTTGAGACGGTCAAACCCTGTTTGAGCCGGTCTGTTCCTGTTTGAGTCCGACTTGAGTCGTTTCAAACCGGTTTGACTTGGTCTGGTCCTGTTTGAGCCCGTTTTGAGCCAGTCAAAACCGATTTGAGGCTGTCTGGACTGGTTTCAGCTGGTCAAAAGTGATTTGTGACCAATTTGAGCCGGTCTGGTCTGGTTTGATCCGGTTTCAGTGGTTCTGGTTCGGTTTGATCCGGTTTGAGACGGTCTGGTCTGCTTGGATCTGGTTGAGCCAGTCTGGTCTTTTTTGAGCTGGTCCAAACCGGTTTGAGCCGGTCTCGTCCGGTTTCAGCTGGTCTGGTCGGGTTTCAGCCAGTCAAAACGGGTTTTAGCCATTCTGGTCTGGTTTGAGTTCGGTTTGACCAAGACAACAGCAATTTGAGACGATCTGGTCCAGTTTGAGGGCAACTTTAGCTGGTCATAACCGGTTAGGGCCAGTCTAGTGCGCTTTGAGCCGGTCAAAAGCGGTTTGAGCCGGTCTGGTCCGGTTTTACCCGGTCTGGAAGGGTTTGAGTCGGTCAAAACCGGTTTGAGGCGGTCTCATCCAGTTTTAGCCGGTCTGGTCGGGTTTGAGCCGATCAAAACCGGTTTGAGCCGGTGTGGTCCTGTTAGAGTCTGGTTTGAGCTGGTGAATTTCGGTTTGTGCTGCTCTCGTCCGATTTGAGCCGGTCAAAACCGGTTTTAGCCGGACTGGTCCGGTTTGATCTGGTTTAAGCCGGTCTGGTCCGGTTTGAGCCATTCTGGTCCGGTTGAGCCGGTCTGGTCTGGTTTGAGACGGTCAAACCCTGTTTGAGCCGGTCTGTTCCTGTTTGAGTCCGATTTGAGCCGTTTAAAACCGGTTTGACTCGGTCTGGTCCTGTTTGAGTCCGTTTTGAGCCAGTCAAAACCGGTTTGAAGCTGTCTGGACCGGTTTCAGCTGGTCAAATGCGATTTGCGAGCAATTTGAGCCGGTCTGGTCCGGTTTGATCTGGTTTCAGTGGTTCTGGTTCGGTTTGATCTGGTTTGAGCCGGTCTGGTCTGCTTGGATCTGGTTGAGCCAGTCTGGTCTGGTTTGAGCTGGTCCAAACTGGTTTGAGCCGGTCTCGTCCGGTTTCAGCTGGTCTGGTCGGGTTTCAGCCAGTCAAAACGGGTTTGAGCCTTTCTGGTCTTGTTTGAGTCCGGTTTGACCCAGACAACAGCAATTTGAGACGATCTGGTCCAGTTTGAGGGCAACTTGAGCTGGTCATAACCGGTTAGAGCTGGTCTAGTCCGCTTTGAGCCGGTCAAAAGCGGTTTGAGCCGGTCTGGTCCAGTTTTAGCCGGTCTGGACGGGTTTGAGTCAGTCAAAACCGGTTTGAGGCGGTCTTGTCCAGTTTTAGCCGGTCTGGTCGGCTTTGAGCCGATCAAAACCGGTTTGAGCCGGTGTGGTCCTGTTAGAATCTGGTTTGAGCTGGTCAATTTCGGTTTGTGCTGCTCTCGTCTGATTTGCGCCGGTCAAAACCAGTTTTAGCCAGACTGGTCCGGTTTGATCTGGTTTAAGCCGGTCTGGTCCGGTTTGAGCCAGTCTGGTCCGGTTTGATCCAGTTGAGCCGGTATGGTCTGGTTTGAGCTGGTTAAAACCGGTTTGAGCCGGTCGGGTCCGGATTGGGGCCAGTTTGAGCCAGTCAAAACCAGTTTGAGCCGGTCTGGTTCGGTTTTATCCGGTTTGAGTGGTTCTGGTCCTGTTTGATCCGGTTTGAGCCTGTCTAGTCGGCTTTGAACTGGTTGAGCCAGTCTGGTCTGGTTTGAGCCGGTCCAAACCGGTTTGAGCCGGTCTCGTCCGATTTCAGCCGGTCTGGTAGGGTTTGAGCTGGTCAAAACGGGTTTGAGACGGTCTGGTCCGCTTTCAGTCCGGTTTGAGCCGCTCAAAACCGGTTTGAGCCGGTCTGGTCCGGTTTGAGTCCGGTTTGAGCCGGACAACACCAGCTTGAGACGATCTGGTCCGGTTTGAGTGCAGTTTGATCTGGTCAAAATCAGTTACAGCCAGTCTAGTCCGCTTTGAGCCGGTCAAATCCGGTTTGAGCCAGTCTGGTCCGGTTTTAGCCAGTCTGGACGTGTTTGAGTCAGTCAAAACCGGTTTGAGGCGGTCTCGTCCAGTTTCAGCCGGTCTAGTCGGGTTTCAGCTGGTCAAAACCGGTTTAAGCCGGTGTGGTCCTGTTTGAGTCTGGTTTTAGCTGGGCAAAGTCGGTTTGTGCAGCTCTCGCCCGATTTGAGCCGGTCAAAACCGGTTTGAGCCTGTCTGGTCCGGTTTGATCCGGTTTAAGCCGGTCTGGTCCGGTTTGATTCGTTTCAGCCGGTATGGTCTGGTTTGAGCCGTTAAAAACCGGTTTGAGCCTGTCTGGTCCGGTTTGAGTCCGGTTTGAGCTGGTCAACACCGGTTTGAGCCGGTCTGGTTCAGTTTGAGTCAGGTTTGAGCCGGTCAAATTCGGTTTGTGCTGCTCTGGTCCGATTTGAGCCGGTCAAAACCAGTTTGAGCCGGTCTATTCCCGTTTGAGTCCTGTATGAACGGGTCTGGTCCGGTTTTAGCCGTTCTGGTAGGGTTAGAGCCGGTCAAAACCGATTTGAGCCTGTCTGGTCTGGTTTCAGACGGTCTGGTCGGGTTTGAGCCGGTCAAAGCCGGTTTGTTCCGGTCTGGTCCGATTTGACCCGGTTAAAACCGGTTTGAGGTGGTCTCGTCCCATTTCATCGGGTCAGGTCGGGTTTGAGCCGGTGTGGCCCGGTTTGATTCGGATTCAGCGTTTCTGGTCCAGTTTGATCCGGTTTGAGCCGGTCTGGTCCGCTTTGATCTAGTTGAGCCAGTCTCGTCTGGTTTGAGTCGGTCCAAACCGGTTTGAGCCGGTCTCATCCGGATTCACCCGGTCTGGTCGGGTTTGAGCCAGTGAAAACGGGTTGGAGACGGTCTGTTCCAGTTAGAGTCTGGTTTGAGACTGTCTGGTCCGGTTTGAGCCAGTCAAAACCGGTTTGAGCCGTTCTGGTCCGTTTTGAGCTTATCAAAACCGGTTTGAGATGGTCTAAGAGCCGGTCTGGTCCAGTTTGATCCGGTATAAGCCGGTCTGGTCCGGTTTGATCCGGTTGAGCCAGTCTGGTTCGGTTTGAGCTGGTCAAAAGTGGTCTGAGGCAGTCTGGTACGGTTTTAGTTGGTCTGGTCGGTGTTGTCCCGTTCAAAACCGGTTTCAGCCGGTCTCGTCCGGTTTCAGCCGGTCTGGTCGGGTTTGAGCCGGTGAAAACCGGTTTGAGCCGGTCTGGTCCTGATTGAATGTGGTTTGAGCCGGTCAAAATCGGTTTGTGCTGCTCGGGTCCGATTTGAGCCGGTCAAAACCGGTTTGAGCCGTTCTATTCCTGTTTGAGTCCGATTTGAACGGGTCTGGTCCGGTTTTAGCCGGTCAAAACAGGTTTGAGACGGTCTGGTCCGGTTTGAGTCCGGTATGAGCTGGCCAAAACCCGTTTGAGCCGGTGTGGTCCTGTTTGTGTCTGGTTTGAGCTGGTCAAATTCGGTTTGTGCTGCTCTGGTCCGATTTGAGCCGGTCAAAACCGGTCTGAGCCCTTCTGGTCCGGTTTGAGTGTGGTTTGAGCCAGACAACACCAGTTTGAGACGGTCTGGTCCGGTTTGAGCCGGTCAGGTCCGGTTTGATCCGGTTGAGCCGGTATGGTTTGCTTTGAGACGGTTAAAACCGGTTTGAGTGGGTCAGGTCCGGATTGAGTCCAGTTTGAGCCAGTCAAAACCGGTTTGAGCCGCTTTAAGCCAGTCTGGTCCGGTTTGATCCGGTTGAACTGGTCTGGTCTGGTTTGAAACGGTCAAACCCTGTTTGAGCCGGTCTGTTCATGTTTGAGTCCGATTTGGGCCGTTTAAAACCGGTTTGACTCGGTCTGGTCCTGTTTGAGTCCGTTTTGAGCCAGTCAAAACCGGTTTGAGGTTGTCTGGACCGGTTTCAGCTGGTCAAAAGCGATTTACGACCAATTTGAGCCAGTCTGGTCCGGTTTGATCCGGTTTCAGTGGTTCTGGTTCGGTTTGATCCGGTTTGAGCCGGTCTTGTCTGCTTGAATCTGGTTGAGCCAGTCTGGTCTGGTTTGAGCTGGTCCAAACCGGTTTGAGCCGGTCTCGTCCGGTTTCAGCTGGTCTGGTCGGGTTTCAGCCAGTCAAAACGGGTTTGATCTGGTCTGGTCTGGTTTGAGTCCAGTTTGACCCGGACAACAGCAATTTGAGACGATCTGGTCCAGTTTGAGGGCAGCTTGAGCCGGTCATAACCGGTTAGAGCCGGTCTAGCCCGCTTTGAGCCGGTCAAAAGCGGTTTGAGCCGGTCTGGTACGGTTTTAGCCGGTCTGGACGGGTTTGAGCCGGTTAAAACTGGTTTGAGCCGGTCTGGTCTGGTTTGATCCGCTTTCAGCGATTCTGGTCCTGTTTGATCCGGTTTGAGCCGGTCTGGTCCGCTTTGATCTGGTTGAGCCTGTCTGGTCTTGTTTGAGTCGGTCCCAACTGGCTTGAGCCGGTCTCGTCCTGTTTCAGCCTGTCTGGTCGGGTTGGAGCTAGTCAAAACGGGTATGAGACGGTCTGTTCCGGTTTGAGTCTGGTTTGAGCTGGTCAAAACCGGTTTGAGCCGGTCTGGCCCGGTTTGAGTCCGGTTTGAGCCGGACAACACCAGTATGAGACAGTCTGGTCCAGTTTGACTGCGGTTCGAGCCGGTCATAACCGGTTAGAGCTGGTCTAGTCCGCTTTGAGCTGGTGAAAATTGATTTGAGCCTGTCTGGTCCGATTTTAGCCGGTCAAAACTGGTCTGAGCCAGTCTGGTGCTGTTTTAGCCGGTCTGTTCGGGGTTTACCCGGTCAAAACCAGTTTCAGCCGGTCTCATTCGTTTTCAGCCGGTCTGGTCGGGTTTGAGCCGGTGAAAACCGGTTTGAGCCGGTCTGGTCCTGTTTGAGTGTGGTTTGAGCTGGTCAAAATCAGTTTGTGCTGCTCTGGTCCGATTTGAGCCGGTCAAAACCAGTTTGAGCCGGTCTATTCCTATACCAGTTTGAGTCCTGTTTGAACGGAACTGGTCCGGTTTTAGCCGGTCTGGTAGGGTTTGAGCCGGTCAAAACCGGTTTGAGCCTGTTCGTCTGGTTTAGGACGGTCTGGACATGTTTGAGCCAGTCAAAACCGGTTTGGGCCGGTCTGGTCCGATTTGAGCTGGTGAAAACCGGTTTGAGGCGGTCTCGTCCCGTTTCAGGAGGTCTGATCGGATTTGAGCCGGTTAAAACCGGTTTGAGCCGGTCTGGTCCGGTTTGATCCGGTTTCAGCGGTTCTGGTCCGATTTGATCCCGTTTGAACCGGTCTGGTCTGCTTTGATCTGGTTGAGCCTGTCTGGTCTGGTTTGAGCCGGTCCAAACCGGTTTGAGCCGGTCTCATCTGGTTTCAGCCGGTCTGGTCGGGTTTGACCGGTCAAAACGGGTTTGAGACGGTCTGGTCCGGTTTGAGTCTGGTTTGAGACGGTCTGGTCTGGTTTGAGCCAGTCTAACCCAGTTTGTGCCGTTCTGGTCCGGTTTGAGTCTGGTTTGAGCCTGTCAAACACTGTTTGAGACAGTCTGGTTCGGTTTAAGCCAGTCTGGTCGGGGTTGAGCCGGTTAACCCTGGTTTGAGCCGTTCTAGTCCGGTTTGATCCGGTTAAAGCCGGTCTGGTCTGGTTTGATCTGGTTGAGCTGGTCTGTTCTGGTTTGACCCGGTTAAAACCGGTGTGAGCTGGTCTGGTCAGGTTTGATCTGGTCTAAGAGTCGGTCTGGTACGGTTTGTTTCGATTTGAATCGGTTTGACCGGTCTGGTCCGGTTTGATCCGGTAGAGCCGGTCTGGGCTTTTCTGAGCTGGTCAAAACCGGTTTGAGCTGGTCTGGTCCGATTTGAGCCAGTCAAAATCGTTTTCAGCCGGTCTGGTCCGGTTTGAGTCTGGTTTGAGCTGGTCAGGTCCGGTTTCAGCTGCTCAAAACCGGTTTGAGCCGGTCTGGTCCGTTTTGATCCGGTTTGAGCCAGTCTGGTCCGGTTTGAGCCGTTCTGGTCCAGTTTGAGTATGGTTCGAGCCGGTCCACATCGGTTTGAGCCGGTCTGGTCCGGTTTGAGTCCGATTTGAGCCGGTCAACACATGGTTTGAGCCGGTCTGGTCCGGTTTGAGTCCGATTTGATCCGGTCAAAACCGGTTTGAGCCGGTCTGGTCCGGTTAGAGCCAGTCTAACCCGGTTTGAGCCGTTCTGGTCCGGTTTGAGTCTGGTTTGAGATGGTCAAACTCTGTTTGAGCCAGTTTGATTCGGTTTAAGCCAGTCTGGTCCGGTTCGATCCGGTTTGTTTCTGTCTGGTGCGGTTTGAGCTGGTCAAAACAGGTTTGAGCGGGTCTGTCCCAGTTTGAGTCCAATTTGAGCCGGTCAAAACCTGTTTGAGCCGTTCTGGTCCGTAGTGAGCAGATCAAAACCAGTTTGAGACGGTCTAAGAGCCGGTCTGGGCTGGTTTGATCTGGTCCAAGCCGGTCTGGTCCGGTTTGATCTGGTTGATCCTCTCTGGTTCGGTTTGATCCGATTTGAGCCGGTCTGGTCTGGTTTCAGCTGGTCAAAACTGGTTTGAGCCGGTCTGGTCCGTTTTGATCCGGTTTGAGCCTGTCTGGTCGGGTTTGAGCCCTTCTGGTCGGGTTTGAGTCTGGTTCGAGCTGGTCAACACCGGTGTGAGCCGGTCTGGTCCAGTTTGAATCAGGTTTGAGCCGGTCAACACCAGTTTGAGCCAGTCTGGTCTGGTTTGAGTCCGATTTGAGCCGGTCAAACAGGTTTGAGCCGGTCTGTTCCAGTTTGAGTCAATTTCACCCGGTCAAAACCGGTTTGAGCTGGTCTGGTCCGGTTTGGTTCCAGTTTGAGATGGTCTGGTTCAGTTTGAGCCGGTCAAAACGGGTTTGAGCCGCTCTGGTCCGTATTGACCCGATCAAAACCAGTTTGAGACGGTCTAAGGGCCGATCTGGTCCGGTTTGATCTGGTTAGATTCTGTCTGCTCCGGTTTCAGCTGGCCAAAACAGATTTGAGCCGGTCTGTTCTGGTTTGAGTCCAATTTGAGCCGGTCAAAACCGGTTTGAGTCGCTCTGGTCTGGTGTGAGCTGGTCAAATCCTGTTTAAGCTGGTCTGGTGCGGTTTGAGCCGGTCTGGTGCGGTTTGATCCGGTAGAGCTGGTCTGGGCTTTTTTGAGCTGGTCAAAACCGGTTTGAGCCAGTCTGGTCCGGTTTGATCCGGTTTGATGCGGTCTGGTCCGATTTCAGCTGGTCAAAACCGGTTTGAGCCGGTCTGGTCCGGTTTGATCCAGTTTAAGCCGGTCTGGTCCGGTTTGATCTGGTTGAGCTGGTATGGTCTGGCTTAAGCCGGTCAAACCCGGTTTGAGCCGGTCTGGTCCGGTTTGAGTCCGGTTTGAGCTGGTCAACACCGGTTGGAGCCGGTCTTGTCCAGTTTGAGTTCGGTTTGAGGTGGTCAACAACAGTTTGAGCCGGTCTGGTCCGGTTTGAGTACGGTTTGAGACGGTCTGGTCCGGTTTTAACCTGTCAAAACCGGTTTGAGCCGTTCTGGTCCATATTGAAAGGATCAAAACCGGTTTGAGATGGTCTAAGAGCCAATCTGGGCCGGTTTGATCCGGTTAAACCGGTCTGGTCCGGTTTGATCCTGTTGAGCCGGTCTGGTTCGGTTTGAGCTTGTCAAATCTGATGTGAGCCAGTCTGGTCTGGTTTTAGCTGGTCTGGTTGGGTTTGAGGGGTCAAAACCGGTTTCAGCCGGTCTGGTCTAGTTTCACCCGGTCTGGTTGGGTTGGAGCTGGTCAAAACCGGTTTGAGTCGATCTGGTCCTGTTTGAGTCTGGTTTGAGACGGTCAAAATCGGTTTGTGCTGCTGTGGTCTGATTTGAGCCGGTCAAAACCGGTTTGAGCCGGTCTACTCCGGTTTGGGTCCGGTTTGAACTGGTCTGGTCAGGTTTTAGCCGTTCTGGTCGGGTATGAGCCGGTCAAAACTGGTTAGAGATTGTCTGGTCCGGTTTAGGCCGATCTGGTCCGGTTTGATCCGATTTAAGCCGGTCTGCTCGGGTTTGATCCGGTTGAGCCGGTATGATCTGGTTTGAGCCGATGAAAACCCGTTTGAGCGGGTCTGGTCCGGTTTGATCCGGTCAACACCGGTTTGAGCCAGTCTGGTCTGGTTTGAACCGGTCAACACCGGTTTGAGCCAGTCTGGTCGGGTTTGAGTCCTGTTTGAGCCGGTCAAAACCGGTTTGAGTCGGTCTAAGTGCCGGTCTGGTCCGGTTTGATCCGTTTTGAGCAGGTCTGGTCCGGTTTCAGCTGGTCAAACCCGGTTGGAGAAGGTCTGCTATGGTTTGAATCCTGTTTGAACAGGTCAAACCCGTTTTGAGCCATTCTGGTCTGGTTGAAGGCAGTCTGGTATGGTTTCAGACGGTCAACACCAGTTTTAGCTGGTCTGGTCCGGTTTGAGCTGGTCTGGTCCGTATTGATCCGATCAAAACCGGTTTGAGATGGTCTAAGAGCCGGTCTGGTCCGGTTTGATCCGGTTTAAGAGGGTCTGGACCAGTTTTTGCCGGTCTGGTCCTGTTTGAGCCGGTCCAAACCGGTTTGAACCAGACTGGTCTGCTTTGAACCGGTTTGTGCTATTCTAATCGAGTTTGAGCTGGTCAAAACCGATTTGAGCCGATCTGGTCCGGTATGAGTCCAAATTCAGCCGGTCAAACCCGGTATGAGGCGGTCTGGTAGGGTTTGAGCCAGACAAAACTGGTTCGACCCGGTCTGGTCCGATTTTAGCTGGTTTGAGCTGGTCTGGTCTGATTTGAGCCGGTGAAAACCGGTTTGAGCCGGTCTGGACCAGTTTGAGCCGGTCGACAACAGTTTGAGCCGGTCTGGTGCGGTTTTAGCCGATCCGGTCGTGTTTGAGCCGTTCAAAACCGGTTTGAGTTGGTCTGGTCCGGTTTCAGCTGGTCTGGTCGGGTTTGGGCCAGTCAAAACCGGTTTGAGCCAGTCTGGTCCGGTTTGAGTGCGGTTTGAGCCAGTCAAAACCGGTTAGTGCCTGTCTGGTCCGATTTGAGGCAGTCAAAACCGGTTTGAGCCGGTCTGGAACGGATTAATCCGATTTAAGCCGGTCTGGTTCCTGTTTGAACCGGTTTGAGCCAGTCTGAACCGGTTTGAGCCGGTCTGGCCCGGTTTGAGCCTCTCAACACCGGTTTAAGCTGGTCTGGTCCTGTTTGATCCGATTCAGCTGGTCTGGTCTGGTTTGAGCCGATCCTAACCAGTTTCAGCCGGTCTGCTCCAGTTTGAGCCGGTCAAAACCAGTTGAGCCGGTCTGGTCCGGATTGAGCTGGTCAAATCCTATTTGAGCCGGTCTGGTCCGGTTGGATCCCCTGAGTGTGCACTCCCCTGAGTAAGCGCTCACCTGAGGGGCACTCTGCTTCGCGAGCGCCTCCCTGAGTGTGCACTCCCCTGAGTGTGCCGTCATCTGAGTGAGGACTCCCCTGAGTGTGTACACCCCTGAATGAGCACTCCCCTGAGTGTGCACTCCTCTGAGTTCGCACTCTCGTAAGTGAGGACCCGGATGAGTGTGAACTCCCGTGAGTGTGCGCTCCCCACATTGTGCGCTCCCCTGAGTGTGCACTGCCCTGAGTGAGCCCTCCCCTGAGTGGGCACTTCCCTGAGTGTGCACTCGCCTGAGTGCGGACTACTGAGTGTACACACCCATGAGTGTGAACTCGCCTGAGTGAGGACTCCCTTGAGTGTGCACTCCCCTGAGTATATGCTCACTAGAGTGTGCACGACCCTGAGTGTGCACTCCCCTGAGTGTGCACTCGCATGAGTGTGGACACCCCAGAGTGTGCACTCCCCTGAGTTAGCACTCTGCTGAATGTGCACTCCTCTGAGTTCGCACTCTCCTGGGTGAGGAGTCTCCTGGTGTGCCCTCCCATAAGTGTGCGCTCCCCTGAGTGTGTGCTCCCCTGAGTGTGCACTCCCCTGAGTGAGGACTCCACTGAGTGCACACTATCCTGAGTGTGCAGTCCCATGAGTGAGTGCTCTCCTGAGTGTGCACTCGCCTGTGTGAGGACTCCCCTGAGTGTGCACTCCCCTGAGAATGTGCTCACTTTACTGGAAACTCCCCTGAGTGAGCGCTCCCCTGAGAGTGCCTCCCCTGAATGTGCACTCGCCTGAGTGAAGACTCCCCTTAGTGTGCAGTCCCCTGAATGAGCACTCCGCTGAGTGTGCAGTCCTCTGAGTTCTCACTCTCCTGAGTGAGGACTCCCCTGAGTGTGCACTCCCCTGAGTTTGCGCTCCCATGAGTGTTAACTCGCCTGGGTGAAGACACCCATGAGTGTGCACTCCCCTGAGTGTGAACTCGCCTGAGTGAGGCTCCCCTGAGTGTGCACTCCCCTGAGTGAGCGGTCTCCTGAGGGGGCACTCGCTTGAGTGATGACTCCTTTGAGTGAGCCCTCCCCCGAGTGTGCACTCTTCTGAGTTCGCACACTAACGAGTGATGACTTCCCTGAGTGTGGACTCCCCTGAGTGTGCACACCCCTGAGTGAGCACACCCCTGAGTGCCCACTCCCCTGACTGTGTGCTCGCCTGGGTTAAGACACCCCTGAGTGTGCACTCCCCTGAGTGTGTACTCCCCAGAGTGTTCACTCCCCAGGGTGTGCACTCCCCTGAGTGTGTGCTCCCCTGAGTGTGGACTACCCTGAGTGTGCACTTGCCTGGGTGAAGACACACCTGAGTGTGCACTCCCCTGAGTGTGTACTCCCCTGAGTTTTCCCTCCCCAGGGTGTGCACTCCCCTGAATGTGCGCTTCCCTGAGCATGCACTCCCCTGAGTGAGCACTCCCCTGAGTGCGCACTCCCCTGAATGCGGACTCGCCTGTGTGAAGAGACCCCTGAGTGTGCACTCCCCTGAGTGTTCGCTCCACAGGGTGTGCACTCCCCGGAGTGAGCGCTGCCCTGACTGTACACTCCTCTGAGTTTGCACTCTCCTGAGTCAGGGCACCTCTGAGTGTGCCCTCCCCTGAGTGTGCGCTCCCCTGAGTGAGGACTCCACTGAGTGCACACAATCCTGAGTGTGCACTCCCCTGAGTGAGCGCTCTCCTGAGTGTGCACTCACCTGTGTGAGGACTCCCCTGAGTGTGCACTCGCCTGAGTGTGCGCTCACTTTAGTGGAAACTCCTCTTTGTGAGCGCTCCCCTGAGTGTGCACTCCCCTGAATTTGCACTCGCCTGAATGAACACTCCCCTTAGTGTGCAGTGTCCTGAATGAGCACTCTGGTGAGTGTGCACTCCTCTGAGTTTGCACTCTCCTGAGTGAGGACTCCCCTGAGTGTGCACACCCCTGAGTTTGCATTCCCTTGAGTGTGCGCTCCCCTGAGTGTGCACTCCCCTGCATGAGCGCTGCCCTGAGTGAGCACTACCCTGATTGAGCACTCCCCTGAGTGAGGACTATCCTGAATGTGCACTCGCCTCAGTGAGGACTCTCCTGAGTGTGCACGCCCCTGAGTGAGCACTCCCCTGAGTGTGCACTCCCCTGAGTTCGCACTCTCCTGGGTGAGGACTACCCTGTGTGTGCAATCCTCTGAGTTCACACTCTCCTGAGTGAGGACTCCCTTGAGTGTGCACTCTCCTGCGTGTGCGCTCCCCTGAGATTGCGCTCCCCTGAATGTGCCCTCCCCTGATTGAGCACTTCCCTGAGTGCGAACTCCCCTGAGTGTGCACTCCCTGAGTGGAGACACCCCGGAGTGTACACTTCCCTGAGTGTGAACTCGCCTGAGTGAGGACACCCCTGAGTGTGCACTCCACTGAATGAGCACTTCCCTGAGTGTACACTCCCCTGAATGTGCTCTCCCCTGAGTGTGCACTCCCCGAGTGAGCGCTCCCCTGAGTGCGTGCTCCCCTGAGTGTGAACTCGCCTGGGTGAAGACACCCCTGGGTGTGCACTCCCCTGAGTGTGAACTCACCTGAGAGAGGATCCCCTGAGTTTGCCCTCCCCTTAGTGTGCAGTCTCCTGAGTGTGTCCTCCCCTGAGTGTGTGCTCCAATGTGTGAGCGCTCCCCAGTGTGTGAACTCCCCTGAGTGTGCACTCGCCTGAGTGAGGACTCCACTTAGTGCACACTATCCTGACTGTGCACTCCCCTAAGTGAGCGCTCCCCTGAGTGTGCACCTCTTTGAGCCAGTCTGGGCAGTTTGATTCTGGTTTGAGCCGGTCAACAATGGTTTGAGCTTGTCTGCTACGATTTGAGTCCAGTTTGAGCCAGTCAAAACCGGTTTGTGCCGGTCTGGTCCCATTTGAGCCATTCAAAACCGGTTTGAGCTGGTCTAAGAACCGGTCTGGTCCGGTTTGAGCTGGTCAAATCCTGTTTGAGCCGTTCTGGTCCGGTTTGTTCCGGGTTGAGCCGATCTGGTCCGTTTTGATCCGTTTGAGCCTGTTTGGTCTGGTTTGAGCCGTTCAAAACCGTTTTGAGCCGCTCTGGTCCGGTTTGAGTCCGGTTTGAGCCAGTTTGGTCCTTGTCCGGTTTGACCCGATCAAAACTGATTTGAGCCAGCCTAGTCCGGTTTAAGTCCGGTTTGAGCCGGTCTGGTACGTTTTTCGTCCAGTTTGAGCCGTTCAAAACAGGTTTGAGGCGGTCTGGTCCGGTTTGTGCCGGTCAAAACTGCTTTGAGTAAGTTTGGAGCCGGTCAAAACCAGTTTAAGCTGGTCTGGTGCGATTTGAGCCGCTAAAAACCAGTTTGAGCCAGTCTAATACGGTTAAAACAAGTTTGAGCCGGTCTGGTCCAGTTTGATCGGGTTTGAACCGGTCTGGTCTGGTTTGTGACGGTCAAAACCTGTTTGATCCGGTTTAAGCCGGTCTGGTCCGGTTTGATCCAGTTGAGCCGGACTGGTCTGGATTGATCCCCTGAGTGTGCACTCCCCTGAGTGAGCGCTCACCTGAGTGGGCACTCCACTTTGTGAGCGCCTCCCTAAGTGTGCACTCCCCTGAGTGTGCACTCGTCTGAGTGAGCACTCCCCTGAGTGTGTACTCCCCTGAATGAGCACTCCCCTGAGTGTGCACTCCTCTGAGTTCGCACTCTCCTGAGTGAGGACTCCCCTGGGTGTGCACTCCCCTGAGTGTGTGCTACCCTGAGATTTCGCTCCCCTGAGTTTGCACTCTTTTGAGTGAGGACTCCCCTAGGTGTGCACTCCCCTGAGTGTATGCTCAACTGAGCGTGCACTCCGCTGAGTGTGCGCTCTCCTGAGTGAGCACTCCCCTGTGTGTGTACTCCCATGAGTGTGCGCTCCACTGTGTGTGCTCTCCCCAGTGTGTTTGCTGCCCTGAGTGAGCGCTCCCCTGAGTGCGAACTTCCCTGAGTGTGCACTCGCCTGGGTGAGGACTCACCTGAGTGTGCACTCCCCTGATTGTGAACTCGCCTGAGTTTGGACTCCCCTGAGTGTGCACTCCACTGATTGAGCTCTCCCCTAAGTTTACACTCCCCTGAGTTTGCGCTCCCTTGAGATTGCGCTACCCTGAGTGTGAACTCCCCTGAGTGAGCGCTCCCCTGAGTGCGCACTAACCTGAGTGTGCACTCGCCTGGGTGAGGACACCCCTGAGTGTGCACTCCCCTGAGTGTGAACTCGACTGTGTGAGGACTCCCCAGAGTGAGCGCTCTCCTGAGGGGGTACTCGTCTGAGTGATGACTCCCCTGAGTGTGCACTCCCCTGAATGAGCACTCCCCTGAGTGTGCACTCCTCTGAGTTCACACTCTCCTGAGTGAGGACTCCCTTGAATGTGCACTACCCTGAGTGTGCAGTCCCTTGGGTGTTCGCTTCCAAGGGAGTGCACTTCCCCGAGTTCGCACTCTCCTGAGTGAGGACTCCCCTGAGTGTGCACTCTCCTGAGTGTGGGCTCACCTGATTGTGCACTCCCTTGAGTGAGCACTCCCCTCCGTGAGGACACCCCTGTGTGTGCACTCCCCTGAGTGAGCACTCCCCTGAGTGTGCACTCCTCTTAGTTCGCACTCCTCTGAGTGAGGACTCCCCTGAGTGTGCACCCCCCAGTGTGTGCACTCCCCTGAGTGTGCGCTCCCCTGAGTGTGCACTTCCCTGAGTGAGCGCTCCACTGAGGGTGCACTCCCCTGAGTGTGCGCTCACCTGAGTAAGGACTACTCTAAGTGGACACTCCCCTGAGTGTGAACTCGCCTGAGTGAGGACTCACCAGAGTGAGCACTCTCCTGATGGGGTACTCGTCTGAGTGATGACTCCCCTGAGTGTGCACTCCCCTGAATGAGCACTCCCCTGAGTGAGTGCTCCCCTGAGTGTGCACTCCCCTGAGTGTGTGCTCATCTGTGTAAGGACTACTCTGAGTCGGCACTCCCCTGAATGTGCGCTCGCCTGAGTGAGGACTCCCCTGAGTGTGCACTCCCCTGAATGAACACTCCCCTGTTTGTGCGCTCACCTGAGTTCGCACTCTCCTGAGTGAGGACTCCCTTGCATGTGCACTACCCTGAGTGTGCAGTCCCTTGGGTGTTCGCTTCCAAGGGAGTGCACTTCCCCGAGTTCGCACTCTCCTGAGTGAGGACTCCCCTGAGTGTGCACTCACCTGAGTGTGTGCTACCCTGAGATTTCGCTGCCCTGAGTTCGCACTCTTTTGAGGGAGGACTCCCCTGAGTGTGCACTCCCCTGCGTGTATGCTCACCTGAGTGTGCACTCCGCTGAATGTGCGCTCCCCTGAGTGAGCACTCCCCTGTGTGTGCATTCCCATGAGTGTGCGCTCCCCTGAGTGTGCTTTCCCCAGTGTGTGTGCTCCCCTGAGTGAGCCCTCCCCTGAGTGTGCACTCTTCTGAGTTCGCACTCTCCTGAGTGAGGACTTCCCTGAGTGTGCACTCACCTGAGTGTGCACTCGTCTGAGTGAGGACAACCCTGAGTGTGTTCTCCCCTGAATGAGCACTCCCCTGAGTGTGCACTCCTCTGAGTTCGCACTCTCCTGAATGAGGACTCCCCTGAGTGTGCACTCCCCTGTGTGTATGCTCACCTGAGTGTGCACTCCGCTGAATGTGCACTCCCCTGAGTGAGCACTCCCCTGTGTGTGCATTCCCATGAGTGTGCGCTCCCCTGAGTGTGCTCTTCCCAGTGTGTGTGCTCCCCTGAGTGAGCCCTCCCCTGAGTGTGCACTCTTCTGAGTTCACACTCTCCTGAGTGAGGACTTCCCTGAGTGTGCACTCTCCTGAGTGCGCACTCCCCTGAGTGCGCACTCCCCTGAGTGAGCACTCCCCTGAGTGAGCCCTCGCCTGGGTGAAGACACCCCTGAGTGTGCACTCCCCTGAGTGTTCACTCTTCAGGGTGTGCACTCCCCTGAGTGCACGCTCCCTGAGTGTTCACTCCCCTGAGTGTGCGCTCCCCTGAGTGCGCACTCCCCTAAGTGTGCACTCGCCTGGGTGAAGACACCCCTGAGTGTGCACTCCGCTGAGTGTGCACTCCCCTGAGTGTTCCCTCCCCAGGGTGTGCACTCCCCTCAGTGTGTGCTCCCCTGAGTGTGCACTCCACTGAGTGAGCACTCTCCTGAGTGCGCACTCCCCTGATTGTGGACTCACTTGGGTGAAAAGACCCATGAGTGTGCACTCCCCTGAGTGTTCGCTCCCCAGGGTGTGCACTCCCCTGAGTGAGCGCTCTCCTGTGTGTGCACTCCTCTACGTTTGCACTCTCCTGAGTGTGGACTCCCCTGAGTGTGCCCTCCCCTGAGTGTGCACTCCCCTGAGTGTGCACTCCCCTGAGTGTGGATTCCACTGAATGTGGACTCCACTGAGTGTGCACTATCCTGAGTGTGCACTCCCATGAGTGAGCGCTCTCCTGAGTGTGCACTCGCCTGTGTTTGGACTCCCCTGAGTGTGCACTCCACTGAGTGTGCGCACACTTTAGTGGAAACTCCCCAGTGTGAGCGCTCCCCTGAGTGTGCACTCCCCTGAATGTGCACTCGCCTGAGTGAAGACTCCCCTTCATGTGCAGTCCCCTGAATGAGCACTCCGCTGAGTGTGCACTCCTCTGAGTTTGTACTCTCCTGAGTGAGGACTCCCCTAAGTGTGCACTCCCCTGAGTTTGCACTCCCTTGAGTGTGCCCTCCCCTGAGTGTGCACTCCCCTGAGTGAGCCCTCCCCTGAGTGCGCACTACAATGTGTGAGCGTTCCCCTGAGTGAGGACTCTCCTGAATGTGCACACGCCTGAGTTAGGACTCCCCTGAGTGTGCACTCCCCTGAGTGAGGACTCCTCTGAGTGTGAACTCCCCTGAGTTCGCACTCTCCTGAGTGAGGTCTACCCTGTGTGTGCACTCCTCTGTGTTCGCACTCTCGTGAGTTAGGACTCCCCTGAGTGTGCCCTCTCCTGAGCGTGCGCTCCCCAGAGTTTGTGCTCCCCTGAGTGTGCAATCCCCAGAGTGAGCACTTCCCTGAGTGCGAACTCCCCTGAGTGTGCACTCCCCTGGGTGAGGACACCCCTGAGTGTGCACTCCCCTGAGTGTGAAATCGCCAGATTGAGGACTCCCCTGAGTGTGCACTCCACTGAATGAGCACATCACTGAGTGTACACTCCCCTGACTGTGCTCTCCCCTGAGTGTGCACTCCCCTGAGTGTGCACTCCTCTAAGTGCGTGCTCCCCTGTGTGTGAACTCGCCTGGGTGAAGACACCCCTGAGTGTGACCTCCCCTGTGTGTGAACTCGCCTAAGTGAGGCTCCCCTGAGTGTGCCCTCCCCTGAGTGTGCACTCTTCTGAATGTGTGTTCCCCTGAGTGTGTACTCCCCTGAGTGGGTACTCCCCAGTGTGTGCACTCCCTGAGTGTGCACTCACCTGAGTGAGGACTCCACTGAGTGCACACTATGCTGAGTGTGCACTCCCCTGTGTGAGCACTCCCTTGAGTGTGCACTGCTTTGAGCCAGGCTGGCCCGGTTTGATTCCGGTTTGAGCCGGTCAACAACGGTTTGAGCCCGTCTGCTCCGGTTTGAGTCCAGTTTCAGCCGGTCAAAACCGGTTTGTGCCGGTCTGGTCCGATTTGAGCCGGTCACAACCGGTTTGAGTTGGTCTAAGGGTCGGTCTGGTCCGGTTTGATCAGGTTTGCGCCTGTCTGGTCAGGTTTCAGGAGGTCAAATCCGGTTTGAGCCGGTCTGTTCTGGTTTGAGTACAGTTTGAGCCATTCAAAATCGGTTTGAGACAGTCTGGTCCGGTTTGAGCTGGTCAAATCCTGTTTGAGACGGTCTGGTCCGGTTTGTGCCGGTTTGAGCCGGTCTGGTCTGGTTTTAGATGGTCTGGACGGGATTGAGTCGGTCAAAACCGGTTTGAGGCGGTCTCGTCCAGTTTCAGCCGGTCTGGTCGGGTTTGAGCCGGTCAAAACCGGTTTGAGCCGGTGTGGTCCTGTTTGAGTCTTGTTTGAGCTGGTCAAATTAGGTTAGTGCTGCTCTGGTCCGATTTCACCCGGTCAAAACCGGTCTGAGCCGGTCTGGTCCGGTTCGAGTGCGGTTTGAGCTGGACAACACCAGTTTGAGACGGTGTGGTCCGGTTTCAGTGCGGTTTGAGCCGGACATAACTGGTTAGAGCCGGTGTAGTCCGCTTTGAGCCGGTCAAAACCGATTTGAGCCGGTCTGGTCCAGTTTTAGCCGGTCTGGATGGGTTTGAGTCGGTCAAAACCAGTTTGAGGCAGTCTCGTCCAGTTTTAGCTGGTCTGGTCGGGTTTGAGTTGGTCAAAACTGGTTTGAGCCGGTGTGGTCCTGTTTGAGTCTGGTAGCAGCTGGTGAAATTCGGTTTGTGCTGCTCTCGTCCGATTTGAGCTGGTCAAAACCGGTGTGAGCCTGTCTGGTCCGGTTTGATCAGGTTTGAACCGGTCTGGTCCGGTTTGATTTGGTTGAGCTGGTCTGGTCTGGTTTGAGCCGTTCAAAACTGGTTTGAGCCGGTCTGGTCCTGATTGAGTCCGGTACGAGCTGGTCAAAACCGTTTTGAGCCGGTCTGGTCCAGTTTGTGTCAGGTCCAGTTTGAGTCTGGTCCGGTTTGAGCCGTTCTGGTCCGGTTTGAGTCTGGTTCGAGTCTGTCAACACCGGTTTGAGCCGGTCTGGTTCGCTTTGAGTCCGGTTTGAGCCGGTTAACACCGGTTTGATCCGGTCTGGTCCAGTGTAAGTCCTATTTGAGCCAGTCAAAACCGGTTGGAGCCGGTCTGGTCTGGTTTGAGCCGGTCTAAGGGTCGGTCTGGTTCGGTTTGATTTGGTTTGAGCCGGTCTGGTGCGGTTTGAGCCAGTCTAACCCGGTTTGAGCCATTCTGGTCCGGGTTGAGTCCGGTTTGAGCCGGTCATACCCTGTTTGAGCCAGTCTGGTTCGGTTTAAGACAGTCTGGTCGGGTTTGAGCCGGTCAACCCTGGTTTGAGCCAGTCTGGTCCGGTTTGATAGGGTTAAAGCCGGTCTGGTCCGGTTTGAATCCGGTTTGAGAAGGTCTGGTCCGGTTTGAGCCGGTCTGGTCTGGTTTAAGCTGGTCAAAACCGGTTGTTGATGGTCTGGTCCGTTTTGATCCGGCTTGAGCCTGTCTGGTCCAGTTTGAGTCGTTCTCGTCCGGTTTGAGTCTGGTTCGAGCCAATCAACACCGGTGTGAGCCAGTCTGGTCCTGTTTGAGTCAGGTTTGAGCCGGTCAACACCAGTTTGAGCCGGTCTGGTCCGGTTTGTGTCCGATTTGAGCCAGTCAAAACCGGTTGGAGCCGGTCTGGTCCGGTTTGAGCCGGTCTAAGAGCCGGTCTGCTACGGTTTGATTCGGTTTGATCCGGTCTGGGCCAGTTTGAGCCAGTCTAACCCGGTTTGAGCCATTCTGGTCCCGTTTGAGTCCAGTTTGAGCCGGTCAAACCCTGTTTGAGCCAGTCTGGTCTGGTTTAAGCCAGTCTGGTCGGGTTTGAGCCGGTCAACCCTGGTTTGAGCCGGTCTGGTCCAGTTTGATCCGATTAAAGCCGGTCAGGTCCGGTTTGATCCGGTAGAGCCGGTATGGGCTTTTGTGAGCTGGTCAAAACCGGTTTGAGCCGGTCTGGTCCGGTTTGATCCGGTTTGATGGGGTCTGGTCCGATTTGAGCCGGTCAAAACCGTTTTCAGCTGCTCTGATCCAGTTTAAGTCCGGTTTTAGCTGTTCTGGTCCGGTTTGAGCCTGTTTGAGCCTGTCTGGTCCGTTTTGATCCGATTTGAGCTGGTCTGGTCCGATTTCAGCTGGTCCAAAACGGTTTGAGCCGGTCTGGTCCGTTTTGATCCGGTTTGAGCCGGTCTGGTCCGGTTTGACCCGGTGAAAACCGGTTTGAGCCGGTCTGGTGCGGTTTGATCCGGTTTGAGCCAGTCTGCTCTGGTTTGATCTGGTTTGAGACGGTCAATATCAGTTTGAGTCCGGTTTGAGCCGGACAAAACCGGATTTAGCGGGTCTAGACGGTCTGGTCCGGATTGATCCCTTTTGAGCCGGTCTCGTCCGGTTTGATCCGATTTTTGTCCGTGTGGTCCAGTTTGAGCCGTTTTCAGCCAGTCTGGTCTGGTTTGAGTCCGATTTGAGCCGGTCATAACCGGTTTGAGCCGCTCTGGCCCGGTGTGAGCTGGTCAAATCCTGTTTGAGCCGGTCTGGTGC
The DNA here is from genome assembly GCF_047675955.1 of Chlorocebus sabaeus. NCBI lineage: Eukaryota > Metazoa > Chordata > Mammalia > Primates > Cercopithecidae > Chlorocebus > Chlorocebus sabaeus. The sequence goes on from NW_027327635.1 coordinate 150,424, forward strand.
GGTTTGAGCCGGTTTGAGCCGGTCTGGTCCGGTTTGATCCGGTAGAGCCGGTCTGGACTTTTGTGAGCTGGTCAAAACCGGTTTGAGCCTGTCTGGTCCGGTTTGATCCGTTCTGATGCGGTCTGGTCCGATTTGAGCTGGTCAAAACTGTTTTCAGCCGGTCTGGTCCGGTTTGAGTCCGGTTTGAGCTGGTCTGGTCTGGTTTGAGCCTGTTTGAGCCTGTCTGGTCCGGTTTGATCCGATTTGAGACGGTCTGGCCCGGTTTGAGCCGGTCTGGTCCAGTTTGAGTCAGGTTTGAGCCACTCAACACCCGTTTGAGCTGGTCGGGTCTGGTTTGAGTCCGATTTGAGCCGGTCAAAACCGGTTGGAGCCGGTCTGGTCCGGTTTGAGCTGGTCTAAGAGCCGGTCTGGTATGGTTTGATCCGGTCTGAGCCGGTCTGGTCTGATTTGAGCCAGTCTAACCCGGTTTGAGCCGTTCTGTACCCGTTTGAGTCCAGTTTGAGCCGGTCAAACCCTGTTTGAGCCAGTCCGGTCCGGTTTAAGCCAGTCTGGTCAGGTTTGAGCCGGTCAATCACGGTTTGAGCCGGTCTGGTCCGGTTTGATCCCGTTAAAGCCGGTCTGGTTCCTGTTTGATCCGGTAGAGCCGGTCTGGGCTTTTGTGAGCTGGTCAAAACCGGTTTGAGCCGGTCTGGTCCGGTTTGATCCGGTTTGAGCCTTTCTGGTCCGGTTTGAGACGTTCTGGTCCAGCTTGAGTCTGGTTCGAGCCGGACAACACCGGTTTGAGCCCGTCTGGTCCGGTTTGAGCCGGTCAACACCAGTTTGAGCTGATCTGGTGCGGTTGGTGTCCCGTTTGAGACGGTCTGGTCCGGTTTGAGCCGGTCAAAACCGGTTTGAGCCGTTCTGGTCCGTATTGAGCGGATCAAAACCGGTTTGAGACGGTCTAAGAGCCGGTCTGTTCAGGTTTGATCCAGTTTAAGCTGGTCTGGTACGGTATGATTCGGTTGAGCCAGTCTGGTTCGGTTTGAGCTGGTCAAAACTGGTCTGAGCCAGTCTGGTCTGGTTTTAGCCAGTCTGGTCGGGGTTGACCCAGTCAAAACCGGTTTCAGCCATTCTCGTCCGGTTTCAGCCGGTCTGGTCGGGTTTGAGGAAGTGAAAACCGGTTTGAGCCGGTCTGGTCCTGCTTGAGTCTGCTTTGAGCCGGTCAAAATCGGGTTGTGGTGCTCTGGTCCGATTTGAGCCGGTCAAAACCGGTTTGAGCCGGTCTATTCCGGTTTGAGTCCGGTTTGAATGGGTCTGGTCTGGTTTTAGCCCGTCTGATAGGGTTTCAGCCAGTCAAAACGGATTTGAGCCTGTCTGGTCCGGTTTCAGACGGTCTGGTCGGGTTTGAGCCGGTCAAAACCGGTTTGAGTCCGGTTTGAGCCGTTCAAAACTGGTTTGAGACCGTCTGGTCCCGTTTGATCCGGTTTGAGCGGTTCTGGTCCTGTTTGACCCGGTTTGAGACGGTCTGGTCCGCTATGATCTGGTTGAGCCAGTCTGGTCTGGTTTGAGCCGGTCCAAACCGGTTTGAGCCGGTCTGGTCCAGTTTGATCAGGTTTGAACCGGTCTGGTCCGGTTTGATTCGGTTGAGCCGGTCTGGTCTGGTTTCAGCCGTTCAAAACCAGTTTGAGCCGTTCTGGTCCTGATTGAGTCCGGTATGAGCTGGTCAAAACCGGTTTGAGCCGGTCTGGTCCAGTTTGTGTCAGGTCCAGTTTGAGTCTGGTCCGGTTTGAGCCGTTCTGGTCCGGTTTGAGTCTGGTTCGAGTCTGTCAACACCGGTTTGAGCCAGTCTGGTTCAGTTTGAGTCCGGTTTGAGCCGGTCAACACCGGTTTGATCCGGTCTGGTCCAGTGCAAGTCCCATTTGAGCCGGTCAAAATCAGTTGGAGCCGTTCTGGTCTGGTTTGAGCCGGTCTAAGGGTCGGTCTGGTTCGGTTTGATTTGGTTTGAGCCGGTCTGGTGCGGTTTGAGCCAGTCTAACCCTGTTTGAGCAGTTCTGGTCCGGGTTGAGTCCGGTTTGAGCCGGTCAAGCCCTGTTTGAGCCAGTCTGGTTCGGTTTAAGCCAGTCTGGTCGGGTTTGAGCCAGTCAACCCTTGTTTGAGCCAGTCTGGTCCGGTTTGATTCCGTTAAAGCTGGTCTGGTCCGGGTTGAAACCGGTTTGAGCAGGTCTGGTCCGGTTTGAGCCGGTCTGGTCCGGTTTAAGCTGGTCAAATCCGGTTGGAGATGGTCTGGTCCGTTTTGATCCGGTTTGAGCCTGTGTGGTCCGGTTTGAGTCGTTCTGGTCTGGTTTGAGTCTGGTTCGAGACAATCAACACTGGTGTGAGCCAGTCTGGTCCTGTTGAGTCCGATTTGAGCTGGTCAAAACTGATTGGAGCCGGTCTGGCCCGGTTTGATCCGGTAGAGCCAGTCTGGGCTTTTGTGAGCTGGTCAAAACCGGTTTTAGCCGGTCTGGCCCGATTTTAGCCGGTCTGGGCTGGTCTGGTCAGGTTTGATCCGGTTTCAGCCTGTCTGGGCCTGTCTTGTCCGGTTTGATCCGGTGTGAGCCGGTCTGGTCCTGTTTGATCCGGTGTCATCCGGTCAAAACTGGTTTGAGCCAGTCTGGTCCGGTTTGAGCCAGTCTGGTCTGGTTTGAGCCGGTCAAAACAGGTTTGTGGCCCGGTTTTAGCCGCTCTGGGCCGGTCTGGTCTGGTTTCATCAGGTTTCAGCTGGTCTGGGCCGGTCGAGTCTGGTTTGATCCAGTCCAAACCGCTTTGAGCCGGTCAAAACCGGTTTGAGCCTGTCTGGTCCGGTTTCAGACGGTCTGGTCGGGTTTGAGCCGCTCAAAACCGGTTTGAGGCGGTCTCGTCCCAATTCAGCCGGTCTGGTCGAGTTTGAGCCGGTGAAAACTGATTTGAGCTGGTCTGGTCTGGTTTGATCCAGTTTCAGCGGTTCTGGTCCAGTTTGATCCGGTTTGAGGCGGTCTGTTCCGCTTTGATCTGGTTGAGCCAGTCTTGTCTGGTTTGAGCCGGTCCAAAGCAGTTTGAGCCGGTCTCGTCCAGTTTCAGCCGGTCTGGTCGGGTTTGAGCCGGTCAAAACGGGTTTGAAGCAGTCTGGTCCGGTTTGAGTCCGGTTTGAGCCTGTCAAAGCCGGTTTGAGTTGGTCTGGTCCGGTTTGAGTCCGGTTTGAGCCGGACAACAACAGTTTGAGAGGGTCTGGTCCGGTTTGAGTGCGATTTGAGCCGGTCATAACCAGTTAGAGCCGGTCTAGTCCGCTTTGAGCCGATCAAAACCGCTTTGAACCAGTCTGGTCCGGTTTTAGCCGGTCTGGACAAGTTTGAGTTGGTCAAAACCGGTTTGAGCCGGTGTGGTCCAGTTTGAGTCTGGTTTAAGCTGGTCAAATTCGGTTTGTGTTGCTCTCGTCCGATTTGAGCCGCTCAAAACTGGTTTGAGCTGGTCTAGTCCGGTTTGATCCGGTTTAACCCGGTCTGGTCCAGTTTGATTCGTTTGAGCTGGTATGGTCTGGTTTGAGCCGTTCGAAACCGGTATGAGCCGGTCTGGTCCGGATTGAGCCCGGTTTGAGCCGGTCAACACCGCTTTGAGTCGGTCTGGTCCAGTTTGAGTCAGGTTTGAGCCGGTCAACACCGGTTTGATCCGTTCTGCTCCGGTTTGAGTCCGGTTTGAGCCGGTCAAAACATGTTTGAGCTGGTCTAAGAGCCTGTCTGGTCCCTTTTGATCCTGTTTGAGCCTCTCTGCTTCTGTTTGAGCCAGTCAAACCCTGTTTAAGCCGTTCTGGTCCGGTTTGTGCCGGTGTGAGCCGGTCTGGTCCGGTTTGATCCGGTTGGGCCGGTCTGTTCTGGTTTAAGCTGGTCAAAACCGGTTTGAGCCGGTCTGGTCCGTTTTGATCCCCTGAGTGTGCACTCCCCTGAGTGAGCGCTCACCTGAGTGGGCACTCCACTTTGTGAGCGCCTCCCTGAGTGTGCACTCCCCTGAGTGTGCACTTGTCTGAGTGAGCACTCCCCTGAGTTTGTACTCCACTGAATGAGCACTCCCCTGAGTGTGCACTCCTCTGAGTTCGCACTCTCCTGAGTGAGGACTCCCCTGGATGTGCACTCCCCTGAGTGTGTGATACCCTGAGATTTCGCTCCCCTGAGTTCACACTCTTTTGAGTGAGGACTCCCCTGAGTGTGCACTCCCCTGAGTGTATGCTCACCTGAGCGTGCACTCTGCTGAGTGTGCGCTCTCCTGAGTGAGCACACCCCTGTGTGTGCACTCCCATGAGTGTGCGCTCCACTGTGTGTGCTCTCCCCAGTGTGTTCGCTGCCCTGAGTGAGCGCTCCCCTGAGTGCGAACTCCCCTGAGTGTGCACTCGCCTGGGTGAGTACTCCCCTGAGTGTGCACTCCCCTAAGTGTGAACTCGCCTTTGTGAGGACTCCCCAGAGTGAGCGCTCTCCTGAGGGGGTACTCGTCTGAATGATGACTCCCCTGAGTGTGCACTCCCCTGAATGAGCACTCCCCTGAGTGTGCACTCCTCTGAGTTCACACTCTCCTGAGTGAGGACTCCCTTGAGTGCACTACCCTGAGTGTGCAGTCCCTTGAGTGTTCGCTTCCCAGGGAGTGCACTTCCCCGAGTTCGCACTCTCCTGAGTGAGGACTCCCCTGAGTGTGCACTCTCCTGAGTGTGGGCTCACCTGATTGTGCACTCCCTTGAGTGAGCACTCCCCTCGGTGAGGACACCCCTGTGTGTGCACTCCCCTGAGTGAGCACTCCCCTGAGTGTGCACTCCTCTTAGTTCGCACTCCTCTGAGTGAGGACTCCCCTGAGTGTGCACCCGCCAGTGTGTGCACTTCCCTGAGTGTGCGCTCCCCTGAGTGTGCACTCCCCTGAGTGAGCGCTCCGCTGAAGGTGCACTCCCCTGAGTGTGCGCTCACCTGAGTAAGGACTATTCTAAGTGGACACTCCCCTGAGTGTGAACTCACCTGAGTGAGGACTCACCAGACTGAGCGCTCTCCTGAGGCGGTACCCGTCTGTGTGATGACTCCCCTGAGTGTGCACTCCCCTGAACGAGCACTCCCCTGAGTGAGTGCTCCCCTGAGTGTGCACTCCCCTGAGTGTGCACTCATCTGAGTAGGGACTACTCTGTGTCGGCACTCCCCTGAATGTGCGCTCGCCTGAGTGAGGACTCCCCTGAGTGTGCACTCCCCTGTTTGTGCGCTCACCTGAGTGTGCGCTCCCCAGTGTGTGCACTCCCCTGAGTGAGCACTCCCCTGAGTGTGCACTCCCCTGAGTGTGCACTCTCCTGAGGGAGGACTCCCCTGAGTGTGCACTCCCCTGAGTGAGCACTCCCCTGAGTGTGCACTCCTCTTAGTTAGCACTGTCCTGAGTGAGGACTCCACTGAGTGTGCACTCCCCTGAGTGTGCGCTCCTTTGAGTGTGCACTCCCCTGAGTGAGCGCTCCCCTGAGTGTGCTCTCACCTGAGAGTGCACTCGCCTGAGTGAGGACTACTCTGAGTGTGCACTCCCCTGAGTGTGGACTCGCCTGAGTGAGGGCTCCCCTGAGTGTGCTCTTCCATGTGTGAGCACTCACGTCAGTGGCCACTCCCCTGTGTGAGTGCTCCCCTGAGTGTGCACTCCCCTGTGTGTGCACTCCCTTGAGTGAGGACTCCCCTGAGTGTGCACTCCCCTAAATGAGCACTCCCCTTCGTGTACACTCCCCTGAGTAAGCCAGTGAAAGCCGTTTTGAGGCAATCTGGTCCGGTTTAAGCCGGACTGGTCGGGTCTGAGCTGGTCAACGCCGGTTTGAGGCGGTCTGTTCCAGTTTGATCCGGTTTAAGCCGGTATGGTCCAGTGTGATCCGGTTGAGCTGGTCTGGTACGGTTTGAGCCGGTCAAAACCGGTTTGAGCCGGTCTGCTCCGGTTTGATCTGGTTTGAGCCGGTCAATATTGGTTTGAGTCCGGTTTGAGCCGGACAAAACCGGATTTAGCGGGTCTAGACGGTCTGGTCCGGATTGATCCCTTTTGAGCCGGTCTCATCCGGTTTGATCCGATATTTGTCCGCGTGGTCCAGTTTGAGCCGTTTTCAGCCAGTCTGGTCTGGTTTGAGTCCGATTTGAGCCGGTCAAAACCGGTTTGAGCTGCTCTGGCCCGGTGTGAGCTGGTCAAATCCTGTTTGAGCCGGTCTGGTGCGGTTTGAGCTGGTGTGAGCCGGTCTGCTCCGGTTTGATCCGGTAGAGCCGGTCTGGGCTTTTTTGAGCTGGTCGAAACGGGTTTGAGCCTGTCTGGTCCGGTTTGATCCGTTCTGATGCGGTCTGGTCCGATTTGAGCTGGTCAAAACCGTTTTCAGCCGGTCTGGTCCGGTTTGAGCCTGTTTGAGCCTGTCTGGTCCGGTTTGATCCGATTTGAGACGGTCTGGCCCAGTTTCAGCCGGTCTGGTCTGGTTTGAGTCAGGTTTGAGCCGGTCAACACCCATTTGAGACAGTCGGGTCTGGTTTGAGTCCGATTTGAGCCGGTCAATACCGGTTGGAACTGGTTAAAACTGGTTTGAGCCGGTCTGGTCCCGTTTGATCCGGTTTGAGCGGTTCTGGTCCAGTTTGACCCGGTTTGAGACGGTCTGGTCCGCTTTGATCTGGTTGAGCCAGTCTGGTCTGGTTTGAGCCGGTCCAAACCGGTTTGATCCGGTCTCATCCGGTTTCAGCCGGTCTGGTCTGGTTTGAGCCGGTGAAAACGGGTTTGAGACGGTCTGGTCCGGTTTGAGTCCGGTTTGAGCCTGTCAAAACCGGTTTGAGCCGGTCTGGTCCTGTTTGAGTCCGGTTTGAGCCGGACAACACCAGTTTGAGACGGTCTGGTCCGGTTTGAGTGCGGTTTGAGCCGGTCATAACCGGTTAGAGCCGGTCTAGTCCGCTTTGAGCTGGTCTGGCCCGATTTAGGCCGGTCTGGACGGGTTTGAGTCGGTCAAAACCGGTTTGAGGCGGTCTCGTCCCGTTTCAGCCGGTCTGATTGGGTTTGAGCCGGTCAGAACCGGTTTGAGCCGGTGTGGTCCTGTTTGAGTCTTGTTTGAGCTGGTCAAATTCGGTTTGTGCTGCTCTGGTCCGATTTGAGCCGGTCAAAACCGGTTTGAGCCGGTCTGGTCCAGTTTGATCAGATTTGAACCGGTCTGGTCCAGTTTGATTCGGTTGATCCGGTCTGGTCTGGTTTGATCCGTTCAAAACCGGTTTGAGCCGATCTGGTCCTGATTGAGTCCAGTATGAGCTGGTCAAACCCGGTTTGAGCCGTTCTGGTCCAGTTTGTGTCAGGTCCAGTTTGAGTCTAGTCCGGTTTGAGCCGTTCTGGTCCGGTTTGAATCTGGTTCGAGTCTGTCAACACCGGTTTGAGCCGGTCTGGTTCGGTTTGAGTACGGTTTGAGCCGGTCAACACCGGTTTGAGCCGGTCTGGTCCAGTGTAAGTCCTATTTGAGCCGGTGAAAACCGGTTGGAGCCGGTCTGGTCCGGTTTGAGCCGGTCTATTGGTCGGTCTGGTCCGGTTTGATTCGGTTTGAGCCAGTCTGGTGAGGTTTGAGCCAGTCTAACCCGGTTTGAGCAATTCTGGTCCGGGTTGAGTCCGGTTTGAGCCGGTCAAACCCTGTTTGAGCCAGTCTGGTTCGGTTTAAGCCAGTCTGGTCGGGTTTGAGCCGGTCAACCCTGCTTTGAGCCAGTCTGGTCCCGTTTGATTCGGTTAAAGCCGGTCTGGTCCGGTTTGAATCCGGTTTGAGCAGGTCTGGTCCTGTTTGAGCCTGTTTGAGCCTGTCTGGTCCGATTTGATCCGATTTGAGACGGTCTGGCCCGGTTTGAGCCGGTCTGGTCCGTTTTGATCCGGTTTGAGCCTGTCTGGTCGGGTTTGAGACGTTCTGGTCCGGTTTGAGTCTGGTTCGAGCCGGTCAACACCAGTTTGAGCCTGTCTGGTCCGGTTTGAGTCGGGTTTGAGCCGGTCAACACCGGTTTGAGCCGATCTGGTCCAGTTGGAGTCCCGTATCAGACGGTCTGGTCCGGTTTGAGCCGGTCAAAACCGGTTTGAGCCGTTCTGGTCCATATTGACGGATCAAAACCTGTTTGAGACGGTCTAAGAGCCGGTCCGGTCTGGTTTGATCCGGTTTAAGCTGATCTGGTCCGGTTTGATCTGGTTGAGCCACTCTGGTTCAGTTTGAGCCGGTCAAAACTGGTCTGAGACAGTCTGGTCCGGTTTTAGACGGTCTGGTCGGGGTTGACCCGGTCCAAAACGGTTTCCGCCGGTCTCATCCGGTTTCAGCCGGTCTGGTCGGGTTTGAGCAGGTGAAAACCGGTTTGAGCCGGTCTGGTCCTGCTTGAGTCTGGTTTGAGCTGATCAAAACCGGTTTGTGCTACTCTGGTCTGATTTGAGCCGGTCAAAACCGGTTTGAGCCGGTCTATTCCGGTTTGAGTCCGGTTTGAACGGGTCTGGTCCGCTTTTAGCAAGTCTTGTAGGGATTGAGCCAGTCAAAACCGGTTTGAGCCGGTCTGGTCCGTTTTGATCCCCTGAGTGTTCACTCCCCTGAGTGAGCGCTCACCTGAGTGGGCACTCCACTTTGTGAGCGCCTCCCTGAGTGTGCACTCGTCTGAGTGAGCACTCCCCTGAGTGTGTACTCCCCTGAATGAGCACTCCCCTGAGTGTGCACTCCTCTGAGTTCGCACTCTCCTGAGTGAGGACTCCCCTGGGTGTGCACTCCCCTGAGTGTGTGCTACCCTGAGATTTTGCTCCCCTGAGTTCGCACTCTTTTGAGTGAGGACTCCCCTGAGTGTGCACACCCCTGAGTGTATGCTCACCTGATCATGCACTCCGCTGAGTGTGTGCTCTCCTGAGTGAGCACTCCCCTGGGTGTGCACTCCCCTGAGTGTGTGCTACCCTGAGATTTTGCTCCCCTGAGTTCGCACTCTTTTGAGTGAGGACTCCCCTGAGTGTGCACTCCCCTGAGTGTATGCTCACCTGAGCATGCACTCCGCTGAGTGTGTGCTCTCCTGAGTGAGCACTCCCCTGTGTGTGCACTCCCATGAGTGTGCGCTCCACTGTGTGTGCTCTCCCCAGTGTGTTCGCTGCCCTGAGTGAGCGCTCCCCTGAGTGCGAGCTCCCCTGAGTGTGCACTCGCCTGGGTGAGGACTCACCTGAGTGTGCACTCCCCTGATTGTGATCTCGCCTGAGTTTGGACTCCCCTGAGTGTGCACTCCACTGATTGAGCTCTCCCCTAAGTTTACACTCCCCTGAGTTTGCGCTCCCTTGAGATTGCGCTACCCTGAGTGTGAACTCCCCTGAGTGAGCGCTAACCTGAGTGCGCACTAACCTGAGTGTGCACTCGCCTGGGTGAAGACACCCCTGAGTGTGCACTCCCCTGAGTGTGAACTTGCCTGTGTGAGGACTCCCCAGAGTGAGCGCTCTCCTGAGGGGGTACTCGTCTGAGTGATGACACCCCTGAGTGTGCACTCCCCTGAATGAGCACTCCCCTGAGTGTGCACTCCTCTGAGTTCACACTCTTCTGAGTGAGGACTCCCTTGAGTGTGCACTACACTGAGTGTGCAGTCCCTTGGGTGTTCGCTTCCAAGGGAGTGCACTTCCCCGAGTTCGCATTCTCCTGAGTGAGGACTCCCCTGAGTGTGCACTCTCCTGGGTGTGGGCTCACCTGATTGTGCACTCCCTTGAGTGAGCACTCCCCTCGGTGAGGACACCCCTGTGTGTGCACTCCCCTGAGTGAGCACTCCCCTGAGTGTGCACTCCTCTTAGTTCGCACTCCTCTGAGTGAGGACTCCCCTGAGTGTGCACCCGCCAGTGTGTGCACTCCCCTGAGTGTGCGCTCCCCTGAGTGTGCACTCCCCTGAGTGAGCGCTCCGCTGAGGGTGCACTCCCCTGAGTGTGCGGTCACCTGAGTAAGGACTACTCTAAGTGGACACTCCCCTGAGTGTGAACTCGCCTGAGTGAGGACTCACCAGAGTGAGCACTCTCCTGAGGGGTTACTCGTCTGAGTGATGACTCCCCTGAGTGTGCACTCCCCTGAATGAGCACTCCCCTGAGTGAGCGCTCCCCTGAGTGTGCACTCCCCTGAGTGTGCGCTCACCTGAGTAAGGACTACTCTGAGTCGGCACTCCCCTGAATGTGCGCTCGCCTGAGTGAGGACTCCCCTGAGTGTGCACTCCGCTGAATGAACACTCCCCTGTTTGTGCGCTCACCTGAGTGTGCACTCCCCAGTGTGTGCACTCCCCTGAGTGATCACTCCCTGAGTGTGAACTCCCCTGAGTGTGCACTCTCCTGAGGGAGGACTCCCCTGAGTGTGCACTCCCCTGAGTGAGCACTCCCCTGAGTGTGCACTCCTCTTAGTTCGCACTCTCCTGAGTGAGGACTCCACTGAGTGTGCACTCCCCTGAGTGTGCGCTCCTTTGAGTGTGCACTCCCCTGAGTGAGCACTCCCCTGAGTGTGCTCTCACCTGAGAGTGCACTCGCCTGAGTGAGGACTACTCTGAGTGTGCACTCCCCTGAGTGTGGACTCGCCTGAGTGAGGGCTCCCCTGAGTGTGCTCTTCCATGTGTGAGCACTCACGTCAGTGGCCACTCCCCTGTGTGAGTGCTCCCCTGAGTGTGCACTCCCCTGTGTGTGCACTCCCTTGAGTGAGGACTCCCCTGAGTGTGCACTCCCCTAAATGAGCACTCCCCTTCGTGTACACTCCCCTGAGTAAGCCAGTGAAACCCGTTTTGAGCCAGTCTGGTCCGGTTTAAGCCAGACTGGTCGGGTCTGAGCTGGTCAACGCCGGTTTGAGGCGGTCTGTTCCAGTTTGATCCGGTTTAAGCCGGTATGCTCCGGTGTGATATGGTTGAGCCGGTCTGGTCCGATTTGAGCTGGTCAAAACCGGTTTGAGCCGGTCTGGTCCGGTTTGATCCGGTTTGAGCCAATCTGCTCTGGTTTGATCTGGTTTGAGATGGTCAATATCGGTTTGAGTCCGGTTTGAGCCGGACAAAACCGGATTTAGCGGGTCTACACGGTCTGGTCCGAATTGATCCCTTTTGAGCCGGTCTCGTCCTGTTTGATCCGATTTTAGTCCGTGTGGTCCAGTTTGAGCCGTTTTCAGCCAGTCTGGTCCAGTTTGAGTCCGATTTGAGCCGGTCAAAACCGGTTTGAACCGCTCTGGCCCGGTGTGATCTGGTCAAATCCTGTTTGAGCCGGTCTGGTGCAGTTTGAGCCGGTTTGAGCCGGTCTGGTCCAGTTTGATCTGGTAGAGCCGGTGTGGGCTTTTGTGAGCTCGTCAAAACCGGTTTGAGCCTGTCTTGTCCGGTTTGATCCGTTCTGATGCGGTCTGGTCCGATTTGAGCTGGTCAAAACTGTTTTCAGCCGGTCTGGTCCGGTTTGAGTCCGGTTTGAGCTGGTCTGGTCCGGTTTGAGCCTGTTTGAGCCTGTCTGGTCCGGTTTGATCCGATTTGAGACGGTCTGGCCCGGTTTGAGCCGGTCTGGTCCAGTTTGAGTCAGGTTTGAGCCACTCAACACCCGTTTGAGCCGGTCGGGTCTGGTTTGAGTCCGATTTGAGCCGGTCAAAACCGGTTGGAGCCGGTCTGGTCTGGTTTGAGCCGTTCTAAGAGCTGGTCTGGTACGGTTTGATTCGGTTTGAGCCGGTCTGGTTCGGTTTGAGCCAGTTTAACCCGGTTTGAGCCGTTCTGTACCCGTTTGAGTCGAGTTTGAGCCGGTCAAACCCTGTTTGAGCCAGTCCGGTCCGGTTTAAGCCAGTCTGGTCAGGTTTGAGCCGGTCAACCCCGGTTTGAGCCGGTGTGGTCCGGTTTGATCCCGTTAAAGCCGGTCGGGTTCCTGTTTGATCTGGTAGAGTCGGTCTGGGCTTTTGTGAGCTGGTCAAAACCGGTTTGAGCTGGTCTGGTCCGGTTTTATCCTGTTTGAGCCTGTCTGGTCCGGTTTGAGACGTTCTGGTCCGGTTTGAGTCTGGTTCGAGCCGGACAACACCGGTTTGAGCCCGTCTGGTCCGGTTTGAGCCGGTCAACACCAGTTTGAGCTGATCTGGTCCTGTTGGAGTCCCGTTTGAGACGGTCTGGTCCGGTTTGAGCCGGTCAAAACCGGTTTGAACCGTTCTGGTCCGTATTGAGCGGATCAAAACCGGTTTGAGACGGTCTAAGAGCCGGTCTGTTCAGGTTTGATCCAGTTTAAGCTGGTCTGGTATGGTTTGATACGGTTGAGCCAGTCTGGTTCGGTTTGAGCCGGTCAAAACTGGTCTGAGCCAGTCTGGTCCGGTTTTAGCCAGTCTGGTCGGGGTTGACCCGGTCAAAACCGGTTTCAGCCAGTCTCGTCCGGTTTCAGCCGGTCTGGTCGGGTTTGAGGAAGTGAAAACCGGTTTGAGCCGGTCTGGTCCTGCTTGAGTCTGCTTTGAGCCGGTCAAAATCGGTTTGTGCTGCTCTGGTCCGATTTGAGCCGGTCAAAACCGGTTTGAACCGGTCTATTCCGGTTTGAGTCCGGTTTGAACGGGTCTGGTTTGGTTTTAGCCGGTCTGGTAGTGTTTGAGCCAGTCAAAACTGATTTGAGCCTGTCTGGTCCGGTTTCAGACGGTCTGGTCGGGTTTGAGCCGGTCAAAACCGGTTTGTGCTGGTCGGGTCCTGTTTGAGTCCGGTTTGAGCCGGTCAAAACTGGTTTGAGCCCGTCTGGTCCCGTTTGATCCGGTTTGAGCGGTTCTGGTCCTGTTTGACCCGGTTTGAGACGGTCTGGTCCGCTTTGATGTGGTTGAGCCAGTCTGGTCTGGTTTGAGCTGGTCCAAACCGGTTTGAGCCGGTCTGGTCTAGTTTGATCAGGTTTGAACTGGTCTGGTCCGATTTGATTTGGTTGAGCCGGTCTGGTCTGGTTTGAGCCGTTCAAAACCGGTTTGAGCCGGTCTGGTCCTGATTGAGTCCGGTATGAGCTGGTCAAAACCGGTTTGAGCCGGTCTGGTCCAGTTTGTGTCAGGTCCAGTTTGAGTCTGGTCCGGTTTGAGCCGTTCTGGTCCGGTTTGAGTCTGGTTCGAGTCTGTCAACACCGGTTTGAGCCGGTCTGGTTCGGTTTGAGTCCGGTTTGAGCCGGTCAACACCGGTTTGATCCGGTCTGGTCCAGTGCAAGTCCTATTTGAGCCGGTCAAAACTGGTTGGAGCCGGTCTGGTCTGGTTTGAGCCGGTCTAAGGGTCGGTCTGGTTCGGTTTGGTTTGGTTTGAGCCGGTCTGGTGCGGTTTGAGCCAGTCTAACCCGGTTTGAGCCGTTGTGGTCCGGGTTGAGTCTGGTTTGAGCTGGTCAAGCCCTGTTTGAGCCAGTCTGGTTCGGTTTAAGCCAGTCTGGTCGAGTTTGAGCCAGTCAACCCTTGTTTGAGCCAGTCTGGTCCGGTTTGATTCCGTTAAAGCTGGTCTGGTCCGGTTTGAATCCGGTTTGAACAGGTGTTGTCCGGTTTGAGCCGTTCTGTTCCGGTTTAAGCTGGTCAAAACCGGTTGTAGATGGTCTGGTCCGTTTTGATCCGGTTTGAGCCTGTCTGGTCCGGTTTGAGTTGTTCTGGTCTGGTTTGAGTCTGGTTCGAGCCAATCAACACTGGTGTGAGCCGGTCTGGTCCTGTTGAGTCCGATTTGAGCCAGTCAAAACTGATTGGAGCCGGTCTGGTCCGGTTTGATCCGGTAGAGCCAGTCTGGGCTTTTGTGAGCTGGTCAAAAACCGGTTTGAGCCGGTCTGGCCCGGTTTTAGCCGGTATGGGCTGGTCTGGTCAGGTTTGATCCGGTTTCAGCCTGTCTGGGCCTGTCTTGTCCGGTTTGATCTGGTGTGAGCCGGTCTGGTCCTGTTTGATCCGGTGTCATCCGGTCAAAACCGGTTTGAGCCAGTCTGGTCCGGTTTGAGCCAGTCTGGTCTGGTTTGAGCCGGTCAAAACAGGTTTGTGGCCCGGTTTTAGCCACTCTGGGCCGGTCTTGTCCGGTTTCATGCGGTTTCAGCTGGTCTGGGCCGACCCGGATTGAACCTGTCTGGTCCGGTTTGAGCCGGTCGAAACCGGTTTGAGCCGGTCAAAACCGGTTTGAGCCCGTCTGGTCTGGTTTGAGCTGGTCTGGTTTGAACCGGTAAAAACCGGTTTGAGACGTTCTGGTCTGGTTTGACCCAGTCAAAACCGGTTTGTGAACCGGTTTTTTTCCTGTCTGGGCAGGTCTGGTCCAGTTTGATGCGATTTCAGCTGGTGTGGGCTGGTCGAGTCCGGTTTGATCCGGTCAAAACCGCTTTGAGCTGGTCAAAAACGGTTTGAGCTGGTCTGGTCTGGTTTAAGCCAGTCTGGTCTGGTTTGAGCCGTTCAAAACATGCTCAGGTCTGTCAAAACCGGTTTGAGCTGGTCTGGTCTGGTTTGAACGTGTCAAAAAGGGTTTGTGGTCCAGTTTTTGTCGGCGTGGGCCAGTCTGGTGTGGTTTGATCCGATTTTAGCCGTTCTGGGCTGGTCTGATTGGGTTTGATCTGCTCTCATCCGGTCAAACCCGGTTTTAGCCGGTCAAAAGTGGTTTCAGCCGGTCTGGCGTGGTTTGAGCAGGTCAAAACCGGTTTGAGCCGGTGTGGTCCGGTTTGAGGTGGTCTGGTCTGGTTTGAACCGGCCAAACTTGGCTCAGGCTGGTCAAAACTGGTTTGAGCCGGTTTGGTCTGGTTGAAGCCAGTCAAAACCGATTCGAGCCTGTCTGAGCCGGTCTGGTCGGGTTTGATACGGTCTAATCAGGTCAAACCCGGTTTGAGCCAGTGAAAACCGGTTTTAGCCAGTCTGGTGTGGTTTGAGCCGGTCAAAACCGGTTTGAGCCGGTCAAAACCGGATTGAGCCAGTCAAAACCGGTTTGAACCGGTCTGGTCTGGTTTGAGACGGTAAAAAACCGGTTTGAGCCGTTCTGGCCCGGTTTTAGCCGGTCTGTGCCGGTCTGGTCTGGTTTGGTCCGGTTTCATCCGGTCTGGGAGTGTCTGGTCTGGTTTGATCTGGTGTGAGCCAGTCTGGTCCGGTTTGATCCGGTGTCATCTGGTCAAAACCGGTTTGAGCCAGTCTGGTCTGGTTTGAGCCGGTCTGGTCTGGTTTGAGCCAGTCAAAACAGGTTCAGGCCAGTCAAAACCGGTTTGAGCAGGTCAAAACCGGATTGAACCTGTCTGGTCTGGTTTGAGCCGGTCGAAACCGGTTTGAGCCGGTCAAAACCGGTTTGAGCCCGTCTGGTCTGGTTTGAGCTGGTCTGGTCTGGTTTGAACCAGTAAAAACCGGTTTGAGACGTTCTGGTCTGGTTTGACCCGGTCAAAACCGGTTTGTGAACCGGTTTTTTCCTGTCTGGGCAGGTCTGGTCCAGTTTGATGCGATTTCAGCTGGTGTGGGCTGGTCGAGTCCGGTTTGATCCGGTCAAAACCGCTTTGAGCTGGTCAAAAACGGTTTGAGCCGGTCTGGTCTGGTTTAAGCCAGTCTGGTCTGGTTTGAGCCAGTCAAAACATGCTCGGTTCAGTCAAAACCGGTTTGAGCCAGTCTGGTCTGGTTTGAACGGGTCAAAAAGGGTTTGTGGCCCAGTTTTCGTCGGCGTGGGCCAGTCTGGTGTGGTTTGATCCGATTTTAGCCGTTCTGGGCTGGTCTGATTGGGTTTGATCTGCTCTCATCCGGTCAAACCCGGTTTTAGCCGGTCAAAAGTGGTTTCAGCCAGTCTGGTGTGGTTTGAGCAGGTCAAAACCGGTTTGAGCCAGTGTGGTCTGGTTTGAGGTGGTCTGGTCTGGTTTGAACCGGCCAAACCCGGCTCAGGCTGGTCAAAACTGGTTTGAGCCGGTCTGGGCCAGTCTGGTCCGGTTTGCACCGGCTTCAGCTCTTCTGGTCCGGTCTGGTGCGGTTTCATCCAGTTTGTGCTGGTCTGGTCCGGTTTTATTCTGTCTCATCCGGTCAAAACCGGTTTGAGCCGGACTGGTCTGGTTTGAGCCGATCAAAACCGGTTTGATCCACTCTGTCTGGTTTGAGCCGGTCTGGTCTCATTTGAGCTGGTCAAAACCTGAATGAGCCGGTTTGGCCTGGTTTTAGCCTGTCTGGGCCGGTCTGGTTCGGTTTGAGCCAATTTGAGCCGATTTGTGCCGGTCTGGTCAGGTATGATCCAGTTTGAGAGGGTCTGGTACGGTTTCATCCGGTCTAATCCTGTCAAAACTGGTTTGAGCTGTTCAGGTCTGCTTTGAGCCAGTCAAAACAGGTTCGAGCTGGTCTGGTCTGGTTTGAGCCGGTCAAAATAGGTTTGAGACGGTTTGGCCCAGTTTTAGGCGGTCTGGGCTGGTGTGGTCCTGTTTGATCCGGTTTGAGCCGGCCTGGTCTCGTTTGAGCCGGTCAAAACCGGTTTGAGACGGTCTGGTCTGGTTTGAGGCGGTCAAAATAGGTTTGAGCGGGTTTGGCCTGGTTTTAGGCGGTCAGGGCCGGTCTGGTCCGGAATGATCCTGTTTTAGCCGGTCTGGGCCCGTTTGGTCCGGTTTGATCCGGTCTCATCCGGTCAAAATCGGTTTCAGCCAGTCAAAATCAGTTTGAGCCGGTCTCGTGTGATTTGAGCCGGTCAAAAACCGGTTTGTGGCGGTCAAAACCGGTTCGAGCCATTCAAAATCGGTTTGAGATGGTCAAAATCGGATCGAACCGGTCTGGTCTGGTTTGAGCCGGTCAAAACCGGTTTGAGCCAGTTTTGTCTGGTTGAAGCCAGTCTAAACCGATTCGAGCCTGTCTGAGCCTGTCTGGTCTGGTTTGATCCGGTTTAATCAGGTCAAAACCGGTTTGAGCCGGTGAAAACCGGTTTTAGCTGGTCTGGAGTGGTTTGAGCCAGTCAAAAACGGTTTGAGCTGGTCAAAACCAGATTGAGCCAGTCAAAACCGGTTTGAACCGGTCTGGTCTGGTTTGAGCCGGTCAAAACCGTTTTGAGCCGGTCTGGCCCAGTTTTAGCCGGTCTGGGCCGGTCTGGTCTGGTTTGATCTGGTTTCAGCCTTTCTGGGCCTGTCTGGTCTGGTTTGATGCGGTGTGAGCCGGTCTGGTCCTGTTTGATCTGGTGTCATCCGTTCAAAACCGGTTTGAGCCGGTCTGGTCCGGTTTGAACCGGTCTGGTCTGGTATGAGCCAGTCAAATCCAGCTCAGGCTGGTCAAAAACCGGTTTGAGCCGGTCTGGTCTGGTTTGAGCCGCTCAAAACCGGTTTGTGGCCCACTTTTAGCCGATCTGGCCCCGTGTGGTCTGGTTTGCTCGGGCTTCAGCTGTTCTGGGGCCGGTCTGCTGCAGTTTCATCCGGTTTGAGCTGGTCTGGTCTGGTTTTATCCTGTCTCATCCAGTCAAAACCGGTTTGAGCCAGTCTCTTCTAGTTTCAGCCAGTCAAAACCGGTTTGAGGCAGTGTGGTCTGGTTTCAGCCGGTCTGGTCTGGTTTGAGGCAGTCAAAATCTGATTGAGCCGGATTGGCCTGGTTTTAGCCTGTCTGGGCCGGTCTGGTTCGGTTTGAGCCATTTTGAGCTGGTTTGTGCCGGTCTGGTCCGTTATTATCCAGTTTTAGAAGGTCTGGTACGGTTTGATCCGGTCTAATCCGATCAAAACCGGTTTGAGCCGGTCAGGTCTGGTTTGAGCTGGTCAAAACAGGTTCAAGTCGGTCTGGTCTGGTTTGAGCTGGTCAAAATAAGTTTGAGCCGGTTTGGCCCGGTGTTAGGCGGTCTGGGCCGGTCTGGTCCGGTTTGAGCCGGTCTGGTCTGGTTTGAGCCGGTCAAAACCGGTTTGAGCCCTTCTGGTCTGGTTTGAGAAGGTCAAAATAGGTTTGAGCCGCTTTGGCCCGGTTTTAGGCGGTCTGGGCCGTTCTGGTCCGGTTTGATCCGGTTTTTAGCCGGTCTAGGCCCATCTTGTCCGGTTTGATCCAGTCTCATATGGTCAAAATCGGTTTTCAGCCAGTCAAAACCGGTTTGAGCCGGTCTGGTGTGATTTGATCCGTTCAAAACCGGTTTGATCAAGTCAAAATCTCTTCGAGCCATTCAAAACCGGTTTGAGCCAGTCAAAACCGGATTGAACCGGTCCCGGTCTGGTTTGAGCCAGTCAAAACCGGTTTGAGCCGGTCTGGTCTGGTTTCAAACGGTCTAGTCGGGTTTGAGTCGCTCAAAACCGTCTTAGGTCGGTCAAAACCGGTTTGAGCTGGTCTGGTCTGGTTAGAACCGGTCAAAACCTGTTTGTGGCCCAGTTTTAGGCGGTCTGGGCCGGTCTGGTCTGGTGTGATCCGATTTTCGCCGGTCTGGGCCGGTCTGATTTGGTTTGATCCGGACTCATCCGGTCAAAACCGGTTTTAGCATGTCAAAACCGATTTCTGCCGGTCTGGTGTGGTTTGGTCAGGTCAAAAGCGGTTTGAGCCTGTCAGGTCGGGTTTGAGACGGTCAGGTCTGTTTTGAGCTGGTCAAAATAGGATTGAGCCAGTTTGGCACGGTTTTAGACGGTCTGGGCCAGTCTGGTCTGGTTTGATCCGGTTTGAGCCGGTCTGGTCTGGTTTGAGCCAGTGAAAACCGGTTTGAGCCGGTCTGGTCTGGTTTGAGCCAGTATGGCCTGGTTTGAGCAGGTCAAAACCGGTTCGAGCCGGTCAAAACCGGTTTGAGCCGGTTTGGTCTGGTTGAAGCCAGTCAAAACCGATTCGAGCCTGTCTGAGCCGGTCTGGCCCGGTTTGATCCGGTCTAATCAGGTCAAAACTGTTTTGAGCTGGTGAAAACCGGTTTTAGCCGGTCTGGAGTGGTTTGAGCCAGACAAAACCGGTTGGAGCCGGTCAAAACTGAATTGAGCCCATCAAAACCGGTTTGAACCGGTCTGGTCTGATTTGAGCTGATCAAAACCGGTTTGAGCCGGTCTGGCCCGGTTTTATCCGGTGTGGACCGGTCTGGTCCGGTTTGATCCGGTTTCAGCCGGTCTGGGCCTGTCTGGTCCGGTTTGATTCGGTGTGAGCTGGTCTGGTCCTCTTTGATCCGGTGTCTTCCGGTCAAAACCAGTTTGAGCCGGTATGGTCCATTTTGAGCCGGTCTGCTCTGGTTTGAGCCGGTCAAAACCGGTTTGTGGCCCGGTTTTAGCCGCTCTGCGCCGGTCTGGTCCGGTTTTCATCCGGTTTCAGCTGGTCTGGGCCGGTCGAGTCTGGTTTGATCCAGTCCAAATCGCTTTGAGCTGGTCAAAACCGCTTTGAGCCGGTCTGGTCTGGTTTGAGCCGATCAAAACCGGCTCAGGTCGGTCAAAACCGGTTTGGGCCAGTCTGGTCTGGTTTGAACAGGTCACAACCGGTTTGTGGCCCAGTTTTAGGCGGTCTGGGCCGGGCTGGTCCGTTTTGATCTGATTTTAGCTGGTCTGGGCCGGTCTGATTCGGTTTGAACCGCTCTCATCCAGTCAAAACCGGTCTCATCTGGTCAAAACCAGTTTCAGTCGGTCGGGTGTGGTTTGAGCAGGTCAAAACCGGTTTGAGCCGATCTGGTCTGGTATGAGCCGGTCTGGTCTGGTTTAAGACGGTCAAAACCGATTAGAGCCTCTCTGAGCCGGTCTGGTCCGGTTTGATCCGGTCTAATCTGGTCAAAACCGGTTTGAGCCGGTGGAAAACCGGTTTTAGCCGGTCTGGAGTGGTTTGAGCCAGTCAAAACCGGATTGAGCCGGTCAAAAACGGAATGAGCCAGTCAAAACCGGTTTGAACCGTTCTGGTCTGGTTTGAGTCGCTCTGGCCCAGTTTGAGCCGGTCTGGCCCAGTTTTAGCCGGTCCGGGCCAGTCTCTTCCTGTTTGATCCTGTTTCAGCCGGTCTGGGCCTATCTGGTACAGTTTGATCCGGTGAGAGCCAGTGTGCTCCAGTTTGAGCCGGTGTCATCCGGTCAAAACCGGTTTGAGCCGGTCTGGTCCGGTTTGAGCCAGTCTGGACTGGTTTGAGCCGGTCAAAATTGGTTCAGGCTGGTGAAAAGAGGTTTGTGGCCCGGTTTCAGCCGGTCTGGGCCGGTCTGGTCCGTTTTTTTCCGGTTTCAGCTGGTCTGGGCCAGTCGAGTCTGGTTTGATCTGGTCAAAACCACTTTGAGCCGGTCAAAACCGGCTCAGGTCGGTCAAAACCGGTATGAGCCTGTCTGGTCTGCATTGAACCTGACAAAACCGGTTTGTGGCCCAGTTTAATGCGGTCTGGGCCGGTCTAGTCTGGTTTGATCTGATTTTAGCCATTCTGGGCCGGTCTGATTCGGTTTATCCGGTCTCATTTGGTCAAAACCGGTTTTAGCCGGTCAAAACCGGTTTCAGCCGGTCTGGTGTGGTTTGAGCAGGTCAAAACCGATTTCAGCCGATCTGGTCTTATTTGAGCCGGTCTGGTCAGTTTGAGCCTTTCAAAATTGGTTTGAGCCGGTTTTGTCTAGTTGAAGCCAGTCAAAACCGATTCGAGCCTGTCTGAGCCGGTCTGGTCTGGTTTGATCCGGTCTAATCAGGTCAAAACCGGTTTGAGCTGATGAAAACCGGTTTTAGCCGGTCTGGAGTGGTTTGAGCCGGTCAAAATTGGTTTGGGCCGGACAAAACCGGATTGAGCCAGTCAAAACCGGTTTGAACCAGTCTGGTCTGGTTTGAGCCGGTCAAAACCGTTTTGAGCCGGTCTGGCCCGATTTTAACCGGTCTGTGCCGGTCTGGTCCAGTTTGGTCCGGTTTCATCTGGTCTGGGAGTGTCTGCTCCGGTTTGATCCGGTGTCATCTGGTCAAAACCGGTTTGAGCCGGTCTGGTCCAGTTTGAGCCTGTCAAAAATGGCTCAGTCTGGTCAAAACCGGTTTGAAACGGTCTGGTCTGGTTTGAGCCGGTCCAAACCGGTTTGTGGCCCAGTTTTAGCCGGTCTGGCCCGGTCTGGTCTGGTTTGATCCAGTTTCAGCCAGTCTGGCCCGGTCTGGTCTGGTTTGAGCCGGTCAAAGTAGGTTTGGCCCGGTTTTAGGTGGTCTGGGCCGATCTGGTCCGGTTTGATATGGTTTTAGCTGGTCTTGGCTCGTCTGGTCCGGTTTGATCCGGTCTGATATGGTCAAAATCGGTTTCAGGTGGTCAATACCGGTTTGAGCAGGTCTGGTGTGGTTTGAGCCGGTCAAAACCGGTTTTAGCCTGTCAAAACCGATACGAGCCGTTCAAAACCAGTTTGAGCTGTTCGAAACTGGATTGAACCGGTCTGGTCTGGTTTGAGCCGGTAAAAACCGCTATGAGCTGGTCAAAACCTGTTTGAGATGGTCTGATCTGGTTTTAGTCCTTCTGGTCTGTTTTGAGCTGGTCAAAACCGGTTTGTGGCCTAGTAATAGGCAGTCTAGGCTGGTCTGGTGACTTTGAAAATTCCACAAGAACATACTTAGCGAAAGGCTACTGGAGGGGAAAGCTTTAACTCTATGAGATGAATTAACAGAACACAAAGCCATTTCTCAGAAAGCTTCTTTCCATTATCTAACGGAAGAGATTCACTTTTTCACCATAGCCCTCTATGGGTTTCCAAATATCACTTTGCAAATTCCAAAAAAAAAGTCTTAGCGAAGGGCGTCTTGAGGGGAAAGCTGTAACTCTGTGAGATGAATTACAGAACACAAAGCACTTTCTCAGAATACTTCTTTCCAGTTTTTAAATGAAGATAATTCCTTTTTGACAATAGCCCTCTATAGAATTCCGAATATCACTTTGCAAATTAAACAAGAACAGTTTTAGCGAAAGGCTTCTTGAGGGGAAAGCTGTAACTCTGTGAGATGAATTAAGAGAACACAAAGCCTTTTCTCAGAAAACTTCTTTCAAGTTTTTAGCTGAAGATATTTCCTTTTTAACCATAGCCCTCTAAGGGCTTACAAATATCACCTTGCAAATTCCAAAACAACAGTCTTAGTGAAAGACTTCTTGAGGGGAATGCTGTAACTCTGTGAGATGAACAGAATACAAAGCAGTTTCTCAGAAAGCTTCTTTCAGGTTTTTAACTGAAGATATTTACTTTTTCACAATAGGCATCTCTGGGGTACCAAATATCACTTTGGAAATTCCACAAGAACAGTCTTAGTGTAGGCCTTCTTGAGGGGAAAGCTGTAACTCTGTGAGATGAATTAACAGAACACAAACAAGTTTCTAAGAAACCTTCTTTTCAGTTTTTATCTTAGGATATTTCCTTTCTAACCATAGCCCTCTATGGGCTTCCAAATATCACTTTGCAAATTCTGCAGGAACAGTCTTTGCGAAAGGCTTCTTGAGGGGAAATCTGTTACTCTGTGAGATGAATTACCAGAATATAAAGCAGTTTTTCAGAAAACTTCTTTCCAGTTTTTAATGAAGACATTTTCTTTTTCATCATCGCCCTCTATGGTCTTCCAAATATCACTTTGAATATTACACAAGAACAGTCTTAGTCAACGGCTTCTTGAGGGGAAAGCTGTAACACTGTGAGATGAATTAACAGAACACAAAGCAGTTTCACAGAAAGCTTCTTTCCGATTTTTATCTGAGGACATTTACTTTTTCACCATATCCCCCTAGGGTCTTCCAAATATCACTTTGCAAATTCCACAAGAACAAACTTTGCGAAAGGCTTCATGAGGGGAAAGCTGAAACACTGAGAGATGAATTAACAGAACACAAAACAGTTTCTCAGATAGATTCTTTCCAGTTTTTATCTGAACATATTTTATTTTTCAACATAACCCTCCATGGGCTTCCAAATATCACTTTGCAAATTCCAAAAGAACAGTCTTAGTGAACGTCCTCTTGAGGGGAAAGCTGTAATTCTGTGAGATCAACTACAAGAACACAAAGAAGTTTCTCAGAAAGCTTCTTTCCAGTTTTTATCAGAGGACATTCCCTTTTTCACCATAAGCCTCTAAGGGATTCCAAATATCAGTTTGCAAATTCCACAAGAAGAGTCTTAGCGAAAGGTTTCTTGAGGGGTAAGCTGTAACTCTGTGAGATGATTAACAGAACACAAAGCAGTTTCTCAGAAAGCTTCTTTGCAGTTTTTAGCTGAAGATATTTCCTTTTTCACCGTAGCCCTCTAGGGTCTTCCAAATATCACTTTGCAAATTTCACAAGAACAGTCTTAGCGAAAGGCTTCCTGAGGGGAAAGCTATAACTCTGTGAGATGAATTAACACTACACAAAACAGTTTCTCAGAAAGCTTCTTTCCAGTTTTTAACTTAAGATATTACCTTTTACACCATAGCCCTCTATAGGCTTCCAAATATCACTTTTCAAATTCAACAAGAACAGTCTTAGCGAAAGACTTCTTCAGGGGAAAGCTGTTACTCTGTGAGATGAATTAACAGAACACAAAGCCGTTTCTCAGAATGCTTCTTTCCAGTTTTTAACGGAAGAGAATTCCTTTTTCACCATAGCCCTATAAGGGTATCCAAATATCACTTTGCAAATTCCAAAAGAACAGTATTAGCGAAAGGCTTCTTGAGGTGAAAGCTGTAACTGTGTGAGATGTATTAACAGAACACAACGCAGTTTCTCAGAAAGCTTCTTTCCAGTTCTTCAAAGAAGATATTTCCTTTTTCAACATAGCCCTCTATGGGCTTCCAAATATCACTTTGGAAATTCCACAAGAACAGTCTTAGCGAAAGGCTTCTTGAGGGGAAGTCTTAACTCTGTGAGATGAATTCACAGAACACAAAGCAGTTTCTCAGAAAGCTTCTTTCCAGTTTTTAACTGAAGATATTTCTTTTTTACCATAGACCTCTAGGGGCTTCCAAATTTCACTTTGCAAATTCCACAAGAACAGTCTTACCGAGAGGCATCTTGAGGGGAGAGCTGTAACTCAGTGAGATGAATTAACAGAACACAATGAAGTTTCTCAAAAAGATTCTTTCCAGTTTTTAACTGAAGAGATTTCCTTTTTCACCCTAGCAGTATGTGGGCTTCCAAATATCATTTTGAAAATTCCACAAGAACAGTCTTAGTGAAAGGCTTCTTGAGGGGAAAGCTGTAACTCTGTGAGATGAATTAACAGAACACAAAACAGTTTCTCAAAAGTCTTCTTTTCAGTTTTTATCTTAGGATATTTCCTTTTTCACCACAGCTCTCTATGGGCTTCCAAATATCACTTTTTAAATTCCACAAGAACTCTCTTAGAGAAAGGCTTCTTGAGAGGAAAGCTGTAACTCTATGAGATAAATTAACAGAACACAAAGCAGTTTCTCAGAACGCTTTTTTCCAGTTTTAAACTGAAGATATTTCCTTTTTCACCATAGCTCTCCATGGGCTTCGAAATATCACTTTACAAATTCCACAAGAACAGTCTTAGTGAAAGGTTTCTCCAGGGGAAAACTGTAAGTCTTTGAGATGATTAACAGAACACAAAACAGTTTCTCAGACATCTTCTTTCCAGTTTTTAACTGAAGATATTACCTTTTTCACCATAGCCCTCTATAGGCTTCCAAATATCACTTTGAAAATTCCACAAAAACATACTTAGCGAAAGGCTAATTAAGGGGAAACTTTAACTCTGTGAGATGAATTAAAAGAACACAAAGCCGTTTCTCAGAAAGCTTCTTTCCAGTTTTTAACTGAAGATATTTCCTTTTTCACCATAGCCCTCTACACGTTTCCAAACATCACTTTCCAAATTCCACAAGAACAGTCTTAGCGAAAGGCTTCTTGAGGGGAAAGCTTAACTCTGTGGGATGAATTAACAGAACACAAAGCAGTTTCTCAGAAAGCTTCTTTCCAGTTTTTAACTGAAGATATTTCCTTTTTCACCATAGCCCTCTATGGGCTTCCAAATATCACTTTGCAAATTCCACAAGAACAGGTTTAGCGAAATGCTTCTTGAGGGGAATGCTGTTACTCTGTGGGATGATTTAACAGAGCAAAAAGCAGTTTCTCAGAAAGCTTCTTTCCAGTTTTTAACGGAATATATTTCCTTTTTCACCTTAGCCCTCTATGGGCTTCCAAATATCACTTTGCAAATTCCACAAAAACAATCTTAGCGAAAGGCTTCTTGAGGGGAATGCTCTAACTCTGTGAGATGAATTGACAGAACACAAAGCAGTTTCTCAGAAAGCTTCTTACCAGTTTTGAACTGAAGATATTTTCTTTTTCACCATAGCCCTCCCTGGGCTTCCAAATATCACTTTGGAAATTCCACAACAACAGTCATAGCGAAACGCTTCTTGAGGGGAAAGCTGTACCTCTGTGAGATGAATTAAGAGAACACAAAGCCGTTTCTCAGAAAGCTTCGTTCCAGTTTTTAACGGAAGATATTTCCTTTCTCACCATAGCCCTCTATGGGCTTCCAAATATCACTTTTTAAATTCCACAAGAACAGTCTTAGAGAAAGCTTCTTGTTTGGAATGTTGTAACTCTGTGAGATGAATTAACAGAACACAAAGCAGTTTCTCAAAAAGTTTCTTTCCAGTTTTTAACTGAAGATATTTCCTTTTTCACTTTAGGCTTCTATGGGCCACCAAATATCACTTTTTAAATTCCACAAGAACAGTCTAAGCGAAAGACTTCTTGAGAGGAAAGCTATAACTCTCTGAGTTGAATTAGCAGAACGCAAAGCAATATCTCAATAATCTGTTTTTCAGTTTTTATCTTAGGATATTTCCTTTTTCAACATAGCCCTCTAAGGGTTTCCAAATATCACTTTTTAAATTCCACAAGAACAGACTTAGAGAAAGGCTTTTGAGGGGAAAGCTGTAACTCTATGAGATGAATTAACAGAACACAAAGCATTTTCTCAGAAAGCTTCTTTCCAGTTCTTAACTGAATATATTTCCATTTTCTCCATAGCCCTCTATGGGCTTCGAAATATCCCTTTGCAAATTCCACAAGAACAGTCTTAGCGAAAGGCTTCTTGAGGTGAAAGCTGTAACTCTGTGAGATGAATTAACAAAACACAATGCAATTTTCAAAAAACTTCTTTCCAGTTTTTATCTGAAGATATTTTCTTTTTCACCATAGCCCTCTATGGGCTTCGAAATATCATTTTGCAAATTCCACAAGAACAGCCTTAGCAAAAGGCTTCTTGAGGGGAAAGCTGTAACTCTGTGAGATGAACTAATAGAATACAAAGCAGTTTCTCAGAAAGCTTCTTTCCACTTTTTAACTGAAGATATTTCCTTTTTCACCATAGCCCTCTAAGGGCTTCCAAATATCACCTTGCAAATTCCACAAGAACAGTCTTAGCGAAATGCTTCTTGAGGGGAAAGCTGTAACTCTGTGAGATGAATTAAAAGAACACAAAGCCGTTTCACAGAAAGCTTCTTTCCAGTTTTTAACGGAAGATATTTCCTTTTTAACCATAGCCCTCTATGGGCTTCCAAATATCACTTTGCAAATACCACTAGAAGAGTCTTAGCAAAAGGCTTCTTGAGGGTAATGCTGTAACTCTGTGAGACGAAATAAGAGAACACAAATCCGTTTCTCAGAAAGCTTCTTTCCACTTTTTAACGAAAGAGATTTCCTTTTTCAGCATAGCCCTCTATGGGCTTCCAAATATCACTTTGCCAATTCCACAAGAACAGTCTTAGCGAAAGGCTTCCTGAGGGGAAAGGTGTAACTCTGTGAGATGAATTAACAGAACCCAAAACCGTTTCACAGAAAGCTTCTTTCCAGTTTTTAACTGAAGATATTTTCTTTTTCACCTTAGCCCTCTATGGACTTATAAATATTACTTTGCAAATTCCACAAGAACAGTCGTAGCGAAAAGGTTCCTGATAGGAAAGCTATAACTCTATGAGATGAATTAACAGAACACAAAACAGTTTCTCAGAAAGCTTCTTTCCAGTTTTTAACTGCAGATATTTTCTTTTTGACCATAGACCCCTATGGGCTTCCAAATATCATTTTGCATGTTCCACAAGAACAGTCTTAGCCAAAGACTTCTTGGGGGGAAAACTGTAACTATCTGAGGTCAATTAACAGAACACGAAGCAGTTTCTCAAAAAAGCTTCTTTCCCCTTTTAACAGAAGAGATTTCCTTTTTCACCATACCCCTCTATGGGCTTCCAAATATCACTGTGCAAATTCCACAAGAACAGTCTTATCGAAAGTCTTCTTGAGGGGAAAGCTGTAACTCTGTGAGATGAATTAAGAGAACACAAAGCCGTTTCTCAGAAAGCTTCTTTCCAGTTTTTAACGGAACAGATTTACTTTTTCACCATAGCCCTCTACGGGCTTCCAAATATCACTTTGCAAATTCCAAAAGAAGAGTCTTAGCGAAATTCTTCTTGAGGGGAATGCTGAAACTCTGCAAGATTAATTAACAGAACACAAAGCAGTTTCTCAGAAAGCTTCTTTCCAGTTTTTAACTGAAGATATTTCCTTTTTCACCATAGCCCTGTAAGGGCTTCCTATTATCATTTCCAAATTCCAGAAGAACAGACTTCGCGAAAGTCTTCTTGATGGGAAAGCTGTAAATCTGTGATTTAATTAACAGAACACAAAGCAGTTTCTCAGAAAGCTTCTTTTCAGTTTTTTTCTTAGGATATTTCCTAATTCACCATAGCCCACTATGGGCTTCCAAATATCACTTTGGAAATTCCACAACAATACTCTTAGCGAAATTCTTCTTGAGGGGAAAGCTGTAACTCTGTGAGATGAATTAACAGAACAAAAAGCAGGTTCTCAGAACCATTCTTTTCAGTTTTTAACGGAAGATATTTCCTTTTTCACCATAGCCCTCTAGGGGCTCTCAAATATCTCTTTGCAAATTCCTCAAGAACAGTCTTAGGAAATGGATTCTTGAGGGGAAAGCTCTAACTCTGTGAGATGAATTAACAGAACACAAAGCAGCTTCTCAGAAAGCTTCTTTGCAGTTTTTAACAGAAGATATTTCCTTTTTTACCATAGACCTCTATCGGCTTCCAAATATCACTTTGCATATTCCACAAGAACTGTCTTAGCGAAAGGCTTCTTGAGGGGAAAGCTGTAACTCTGTGAGATGAATTAACAAAAAACAAAGCAGTTTCTCAGGAATGTTCTTTACAGTTTTTATCTGAAGATATTTCCTTTTCTCCATAGCGCTCTATGGGCTACCAAATATCACATTTCAAATTCCACAAGAACAGTCTTAGCGAAAGACTTCCTGAGGGGAAAGCTGTAAGTCTGTGAGATGAATTAAAAGAACACAAAGAAGTTTCTCAGAAAGCTTCTTTCCAGTTTTTATCGGAGGATATTTCATTTTCACCATAGCCGTCTATTGGCTTCCAAATATCATTTTTCAAATTGTGCAAGAATAATCTTAGCGAAAGGCTTCTTGAGGGGAAAGCTGTAACTCTGTGAAATGAATTCGCAAATCACAAAGAAGTTTCTCAGAAAGCTTCTTTCTAACTTTAACGACGGATATTTCCTTTGGCCCTTCAGTCTTCAAAGGGATCCGAAATAACAGTTCTCAGATTCCACAGAAATAAGACTGCCAATCAGCTCTAGGAAATACAGCTGTAACTCAGTGAGTGGAAGTCATATATCACAAAGCAGTTTCTCAGAAAGCTTCTTTTCAGTTTTTAACTGAAGATATATCCTTTTTCACTATAGGTCACTATGAGCTTCCAAATATCACTTTGCATATTCCACAAGAACTGTCTTAGCGAAAGGCTTCTTGAAGGGAAACCTGTAACTCTGTGAGATGAATTAACAAAACACAAAGCAGTTTCTCAGAATGGTTCTTTTCAGTTTTTATCTTAGGATATTTACGTTTTCACCTTCGACTTCTATGGGCTTACAAATATCACTTTGCAAATTCCACAAGAACAGTCTTAGCGAAAGGCTTCTAGAGGGGAAAGCTGAAACTCTGTGAGGTGAATTAACAGAATACAAAGCAGTTTCTCAGAAAGTTTCTTTCCAGTTTTTAACTGAAGGTATTTCCTTTTTCACCATAGCCCTCTACGGGCTTTCAAATATCACTTTGCAAATTCCACAAGAACAGTCTTAGCGAACGGCTTCTTGAGGGTAGGGCTGTAATACTGTGAGATGAATTAACAAAACACAAAGCAGTTTCTCAGAAAGCTTCTTTCCAGTTTTTATGTGAGGAAATTTCCTTTTTAACCGTACCCCTCTATGGGCTTCCAAATATCACTTTGTAAACTCCACAAGAACAGTCTTAGCGAAAGGATTCGTGATAGGAAAGGTGTAACTCTGTGTATGAATTAACAGAACACAAAGCAGTTTCTCAGAAAGCTTCTCTCCAGTTTTTAACTGAAGATATTTCCATTTTCACCATAGCCCTCTATGAGCTTCCAAATATCATTTTGCAAATTTCACAACAACAGTCTTAATGAACGGCTTCTTGAGGGGAAAGCTATAACTCTTTGAGATGAATTAACGGTACGCAAAACAGTTTCTCAAAAAGCTTCTTTTCAGTTTTTATCTTAGGATATTTCCTTTTTCACCATAGCCCTCTATTGTTTTCCAAATATCACTTTGAAAATTCCACGAGAACAGTCTTAGCGAAAGGCCTCTTGAGGGGAAACTGTAGCTCTGTGAGATCAATTCACAGAAGTCAAAGAAGTTTCTCAGCAAGCTTCTTTCACACTTTTAGTGGCGGATATATCCTTTGGATCTATAGTCTTCAAAGAGATCCGAAGTAACATTTCTCAGATTCCACAGAAATAAGCCTAGCCAACAGTTCTACGAAATACAGCTGTTTCTCAGTGACAGGAAATCACATATCACAAAGCAGTTCCTCGGAAAGCTTCTTTTCACTTTTTAACTGAAGCTATATCCTTTTTCACCATAGCGACGTATGGACTTCCAAAGACCACTTTGGAAATTCCACAAGAACAGTCTTGGTGAAAGGCTTCTTGAGGGGAAAGCTGTAACTCTGTGAGATGAACTAAGAGAACACAAAACCGTTTCTCAGAAAGCTTCTTTCCAGTTTTTAACTGAAGATATTTCCCTTTTCACCATAGCCCTCTAAGGGCTTCCAAATATCAATTTGAAAATAACACAAGATCAGTCTTAGTGAATGGCTTTTTGTTCGGAAAGCTGTAACTCTCTGAGATGAATTAACAAAACACAAAGCAGTTTCTCAGAAAGCTTCTTTTCAGTTTTTATCTTACGATATTTCCTTTTTCACCATAGTTCTCTAAGCACTTCCAAATATCACTTTGCAAATTTCACAAGAACAGTCTTAGTAAACGACTTCTTGAGGGGAATGCTGTACCTCTGTGAGATGGATTAACAGAACACAAAGCAGTTTCTCAGAAACGTTCTTTCCACTTTTTAACTGAAGATATTTCCTTTTTCCCCATAGCACTCTATGGGCTTCCAAATATCACTTTGCAAAATCCACGAGAACAGTCTTATTGAACGGTTTCTTGAGGGGAAAGCTGTAAGGCTGTGAGATGAATTCAGAGAACACAAAGCAGTTTCTCAGAAATTTTCTTTTCAGTTTTTATCTTAGGATATTTTCTTTTTAACCATAGATCTCTATGGTTTTCCATATACCTTTTTCCAAATTCCACAAAAACAGCTTTAGCGAAAGTTTTCTTGAGGGGAAAGCCGTAATTCTGTGAGATGAATTAACAGAACACAAAGCAATTTCTCAGAAAGCTACTTTCCAGTTTTTATCTGAAGATATTTCCTTTACACCATGGTCCTCTACGGGCTTCCAAATATCACTTTGCAAATTCCACAAGAACAGTCTTACTGAACGACTTCTTGAGGGGAAAGCTGTAATTCTATAAGATGAATTAACAGAACACAAAGTCGTTTCTCAGAAAGCTTCCTTTCAGTTCTTATCTTAGGAAATTTCTTTTTCACCACAGCCCTCTATGGGCTTCCAAATGTCACTTTGCAAATTCCACAAGAACAGTCTTACTGAACGACTTCTTGAGGGGAAAGCTGTAATTCTATAAGATGAATTAACAGAACACAAAGTCGTTTCTCAGAAAGCTTCCTTTCAGTTCTTATCTTAGGAAATTTCTTTTTCACCACAGCCCTCTATGGGCTTCCAAATGTCACTTTGCAAATTCCACAAGAACAGTCTTAGCGGAATGCTTCTTGAGGGGAAAGGTGTAACACTGTCAGATGAATTAACAGAACACAAAGCAGTTTCTCAGAAAACTTCTTTCCAGTTTATAACTGAAGATATTTCCTTTTTCACCATAGCCCCCTATGGGTTTCCAAATATCACTTTGAAAATTCCACAAGAACAGTCTTAATGAACGGTTTCTGGAGGGCAAAGCTGTAACTGTGTGAGATGAATTAACGGAACACAAAGTAGTTTCTCAAGAAGCTTCTTTCTAGTTTTCATCTGAGGACATTTCCTTTTTCACCATAGCCCTCTATGGGCTTCCAAATTTCACTTTGCAAATTCCACAAGAACAGTCTTAACGAAAGACTTCTTGAGGGGAAAGCTGTAACTCTGTGAGATGAATTAACAGAAAACAAAGCAGTTTCTCAGAAAGCTTCTATACAGTTTCTAACTGAAGATATTCCTTTTTTCACCATAACCCTATATGGGTTTCCAAATATTACTTTGCGAATTACACAAGAACAGTCATAGCGAAAGGCTTCTCGAGGGGAAAGCTGTAACTCTGTGAGATGAATTAACAGAACACAAAGCAGTTTCTCAGAAAGCTTCTTTCCAGTTTTTATCTAAGGACATTTCCTTTTTCTCCATAGCCCTCTATGGGCTTCTAAATATCACGTTCTAAATTGCACAAGAACAGTCTTAGCAAAGGGATTCTTGAGAGGAAAGCTGTAACTCTGTGAGATGAATTAAGAGAACACAAAGTAGTTTTTCAGAAAGCTTATTTTCAGTTTTTATCTTAGGTTATTTCCTTTTTCACTGCAGACCTCTGTAGGCTTCTAAATATCACTTCCCAAATTCGACAAGAATAGTCTTAGGGAAAGGCTTCGTGAGGGGAAAGCTGTAACTTTGTGAGATGAATTAACAGAACACAACGCAGTGTCTCAGAAAGCTTCTTTCCGGTTTTAAACCGAAGATATTTCCTTTTCACCATAGCTCTCTATGGCCTTCGAAATGTCACTTTGCAAATTCCACAAGAACAGTCATAGCGAAAGGCTTCCTCAGGGGAAAGCTGTAACTCTGTGGGATGAATTCACAGATCAGAAAGCTGTTTCTCAGAAAGCTTCTTTCTCACTTTTATGGCGGATATTTCCTTTGGCCCTATAGTCTTCAACGGGAACCGAATTATCCTTTCTCAGATTCCACAGAAATAAGGTTAGCAAACAGCTCTATGACATATAGCTCTCACTCAGTGAGTGGAAGTCACATATCACAAAGCAGTTTCTCAGAAATGTTCTTTTCAGTTTTTATCTTAGGATATTTCCTTTTTCACCATAGCCCTCTATGGGCTTACAAATACCACTCTGCAAATTCCACAAGAACAGTCTTACCAAAAGGCTTCTTAAGGGGAAAGCTGTAACTCTGTGAGGTGAATTAACAGAACACAAAGCAGTTTCTCAGAAAGCTTCTTTTCAGCTTTTATCTTAGGATATTTCCTTTTTCACCATAGCCCTATAAGGGCTTACAAAGATCACTATGAGTATTACACAAGAAGAGTCTTAGCAAAAGTCTTTTTGAGGGTAAAGCTGTAACTCTTTGAGATGAATTAACAGAACACAAAGCAGTTTCTTAGAAAGCTTCTTTCCATTTTTTAACTGAAGGTATTTCCCTTTTCACCACAGCCGTCTATGGGCTTCGAAATATCACTTTGCAAATTCAAAAAGAACAGTCCTAGCGAAAGGCTTCTTGAGTGGAATGCTGTAACTCTGTGAGATGAATTAACAGATCTCAGAGAAGTTTCTCAGAAAGCTTCTTTGTCACTTTTAGCGGCAGATATTTCCTTTGGCCCTATAGTCTTCAAAGGGATCCAAAATAACAGTTCTCCGATTCATAGAAATTAGGCTATCAAACAGCTCTAGCAAATACAGCTGTAACTCAGTGAGTGGAAGTCACATAATACTAAACCGTTTCTCAGAAAGCCTCTTTCAGTTTTTAACTGAAGCTATATCCTTTTTCACCGTAGCCTTCTATGGGCTTCAAAATATCACTTTGAAAATACAGCAAGAACAGTCTTAGCGAAAGGCTTCTAGAGGGGAAAGCTGTAACTCTGTTAGGTGAATTAACAGAACACAAAGCAGTTTCTCAGGAATGTTCTTTACAGTTTTTATCTGAAGATATTTCCTTTTCTCCATAGTGCACTATGGGCTACCAAATATCACATTTCAAATTCCACAAGAACAGTCTTAGCGAAAGACTTCCTGAGGGGAAAGCTGTAATTCTGTGAGATGAATTAAAAGAACACAAAGCAATTTCTCAGAAAGCTTCTTTCCAGTTTTTATCGGAGGATATTTCGTTTTCACCATAGCCGTCTATTGGCTTCCAAATATCATTTTTCAAATTGTGCAAGAATAATCTTAGCGAAAGGCTTCTTGAGGGTAAAGCTGTAACTCTGTGAGACGAATTATCAGGACAGAAAGCAGTTTCTCAGAAAGCTTCTTTTCAGTTTTTATCTTAGGATATTTCGTTTTTCAGCATAGCCCTCTATGAGCTTCCAAAAATATTTGCAAATTCCACAAGAACAGTCTTAGCGAAAGGATTCTGCACGGTAAAGCTGTAACTCTGTGAGATGAACTAACAGAACACAAAGCAGTTTCTCAGGCAACTTCTTTTCAGTTTTTATCTTAGGTTATTTCCTTTTTCACCATAGCCCTCTATGGGCTTCCAAATAACAGTTTGCAAATTTCACAAAATCTGTCTTAGTGAACGGCTTCTTGAGGGGAAAGCTGTAACTCTGTGAGATGAACTAACAGAACACAAAACACTTTCCCAGAAAGATTCTTTTCGGTTTTCATCTTAGGATATTTCCTTTTTCACCAAAGCCCACTATGGGATTCCAAATATCACTTTGCAAATTCCATATGAACAGTCTTAGCGAAAGGTTTCTTGAGGGGAAAGCTGTAACTCTGTGAGATGAATTAAGAGAACACAAAGCAGTTTCCTAGAAAGATTCTTTCCAGTATTTAACGCAACGTATTTCCTTTTTTTCCGTAGCCCTGTATGGGCTTCCAACTATCACCTTGCAAATTCCACAGGAACAGTCTTAGTGAATGGCTTCTTGAGGGGAAAGCTTTAACTCTGTGAGATGAATTAAGAGAACACAATGCACTTTCTCAGAAAGCTTCTTTTCTGTTTTTATCTTAGGATATATCCTTTTTCGCCATAACACTCTTTGGGCTTCCAATATCGCACTGCAAATTCCACAAGAACAGTCTGAGTGAATGGCTGCTTGACGGTAAACTGTAACTCTGTGAGATGAATTAACAGAACATAAAGCAGTTTCTCAGAAAGCTTCTTTGCAGTTTTTAACGGAGGATATTTCCTTTTTCTCCTTAGCCCCATATGGGCTTCCAAATATCACTTTGCAAGTTCTACAAAAACAATCTTTGTGAAAGGCTTCTGAGGGAAAAGCTATAATTCTGTGAGATGAATTAACAGAACACAAAGCAGTTTCTCAGAAAGCTTCTTCAGAGTTTTTAATGGTGGATATTTCCTTTTTCACCATAGCCCTCTAAGGGCTTCCAAATATCACTTTGCAAATTCCACAAGAACAGTCTTAGAGAGGGTTCTTGAGGGGAAAGCTGTAACTCGGTGAGATGTATTAACAGAAAACACGGCAGTTTCTCAGAATGCTTCTTTCCAGTTTTTAACGGAAGATATTTTCATTTTCACCATAGCCTTCTATGAGCTTCCAAATATCACTTTGCAAATTTCACAAGAACAGTCTTAGTGAACGACTTCTTGAGGGGAAAACTGTAACCCTGTGAGATAAACTAACACAACACAAAGCAGTTTCTCAGACAGTTTCTTTTCGGTTTTTATCTTAGGATATTTCCATTTTCACAATAGCACTCTATGGGCTTCCAAATATCATTTTGCAAATTTCAGAAGAACAGTCTTAGTGAACGACTTCTTGAGGGGAAATCTGTAACTCTGTGAGATGAATTTACAGAACACAAAGCAGTTTCACAGAAAGCTTCATTTCAGTTTTTATCTTAGGATGTCTTCTTTTTCACCATAGCCTTCAATGGGACTCCAAATATCACTTTGCAAATTCCACAAGAAAAGTCTTAGTGAACGGCTTCTTGAGGGGAAAGTTGTAACTCTGTGAGATGAATTAGCAGAACACAAAGCAGTTTCTCAGAAAGCTCATTTCCAGTTTTTACCTGAAGATTTTTCCTTTTTCACCATAGCCCAGTATGGGCTTCCAAATATCACTTTGCAAATTCCACAAGTACAGACTTAGCGAAAGGCTTCTTGAGGGAAAAACCCTAACTCTTTGAGATGAATTAACAGAACACAAAACAGTATCTCAGAAAGGTTTTTTTCAGTTTTTATCTTAGGATGTTTCCTTTTTCACCATAGCCCTCTATGGGTTTCCAAAAACATTTTGCAAATTCCACAAGAACAGTCTTAGCGAAAGGATTCTGGAGGGGAAACCTGTAATTCTGTGAGATGAATTAAAAGAACACAAAGCAATTTCTCAGAATTCTTCTTTCTAATTTTTAACGGAAGATATTTCCTTTTACACCATAGCCCTCTTGGGGCTTCCAAATATCACTTTGCAAATCCCACAAGAACAGTCTTAGCGAAAGGTTTCTTGAGGGGAAAGATGTAA
This sequence comes from Chlorocebus sabaeus, assembly GCF_047675955.1. Lineage (NCBI taxonomy): Eukaryota > Metazoa > Chordata > Mammalia > Primates > Cercopithecidae > Chlorocebus > Chlorocebus sabaeus. Next base: position 186,008 of record NW_027327635.1, read on the forward strand.
CTCTGTGAGATGAAGTAACAGAACACAAAGCAGTTTCTCAGAAACCTTCTTTTCGGTTTTTATCTTAGGATATTTGTATTTTCACCAAAGCCCTCTAGGGGTTCTAAATATCACTTTGTAAATTACACAAGAACAGTCTTAGCGAAAGGCATCTTGAGGGGAAAGCTGTAACTCTGTAAGATGAAATAACAGAACACAAAACAGTTTCTCAGAATCCTTCTTTTCGGTTTTTATCATAGGATATTTCCTTTTTCACCATAGCCCTCTATGGGATTCCAAATATCACTTTGCAAATTCCACATGAACAATCTTAGCTAAAGGCTTCTTAAGGGGAAAGATGTAACACAGTGAGATGAATTAACAGAACACGAAGCCGTTTCTCAGAAAGATTCTTTGAAGTTTTTAACGGAAGATATTTCGTTTTTCACCATAGTCCTCTTCAGGCTTCTAAATATCACTTTGCAAATTACACAAGAACAGTCTTAGCAAAAGGCTTCTTTTGGGGAAAGCTGTAACTCTGTGAGATGAATTAACAGAGCACAAAGCAGTTTCTCAGAAAGCTTCTTTCCAGTTTTTAATTAAAGATATTTCCGTTTTCACCATAGCCCTCTATGGGCTTCCAAATATCACTTTGCATTTTCCACAAGAACAGTCTTAGGGAAAGGCTTCTTGAGGGGAAAGCTGTAACTCTGTGAGATGAATTAACAAAACACAAAGCAGTTTCTCAGAAAGCTCATTTCCAGTTTTTACCTGAAGATTTTTCCTTTTTCACCATAGCCCAGTATGGGCTTCCAAATATCACTTTGCAAATTCCACAAGTACAGACTTAGCGAAAGGCTTCTTGAGGGAAAAACCCTAACTCTTTGAGATGAATTAACAGAACACAAAACAGTATCTCAGAAAGGTTTTTTTCAGTTTTTATCTTAGGATGTTTCCTTTTTCACCATAGCCCTCTATGGGTTTCCAAAAACATTTTGCAAATTCCACAAGAACAGTCTTAGCGAAAGGATTCTGGAGGGGAAACCTGTAATTCTGTGAGATGAATTAAAAGAACACAAAGCAATTTCTCAGAATTCTTCTTTCTAATTTTTAACGGAAGATATTTCCTTTTACACCATAGCCCTCTTGGGGCTTCCAAATATCACTTTGCAAATCCCACAAGAACAGTCTTAGCGAAAGGTTTCTTGAGGGGAAAGATGTAACTCTGTGAGATGAAGTAACAGAACACAAAGCAGTTTCTCAGAAACCTTCTTTTCGGTTTTTATCTTAGGATATTTGTATTTTCACCAAAGCCCTCTAGGGGTTCTAAATATCACTTTGTAAATTACACAAGAACAGTCTTAGCGAAAGGCATCTTGAGGGGAAAGCTGTAACTCTGTAAGATGAAATAACAGAACACAAAACAGTTTCTCAGAATCCTTCTTTTCGGTTTTTATCATAGGATATTTCCTTTTTCACCATAGCCCTCTATGGGATTCCAAATATCACTTTGCAAATTCCACATGAACAATCTTAGCTAAAGGCTTCTTAAGGGGAAAGATGTAACACAGTGAGATGAATTAACAGAACACGAAGCCGTTTCTCAGAAAGATTCTTTGAAGTTTTTAACGGAAGATATTTCGTTTTTCACCATAGTCCTCTTCAGGCTTCTAAATATCACTTTGCAAATTACACAAGAACAGTCTTAGCAAAAGGCTTCTTTTGGGGAAAGCTGTAACTCTGTGAGATGAATTAACAGAGCACAAAGCAGTTTCTCAGAAAGCTTCTTTCCAGTTTTTAATTAAAGATATTTCCGTTTTCACCATAGCCCTCTATGGGCTTCCAAATATCACTTTGCATTTTCCACAAGAACAGTCTTAGGGAAAGGCTTCTTGAGGGGAAAGCTGTAACTCTGTGAGATGAATTAACAAAACACAAAGCAGTTTCTCAGAAAGCTTCTTTCCAGTTTTTAACGGAAGATATTTCCTTTTTCACCATAGTCCTCTATGGGCTGCCAAATATCACTTTCTAAATTCCACAAGAACAGTCTTAGCAAAAGGCTTCTTGAGGGGAAAGCTGTAACTCTGAGGGATGAATTAACAGAATACAAAGCAGTTTCTCAGAAAGCTTCTTTTCAGTTTTTATCTTACGATATTTCCTTTTTCACCAAAGAACTCTATGGGCTTCTAAACATCACCGTGCAAATTCCACAAAACATTCTTAGAGAAAGACATCTTGAGGGGAAAGCTGTAACTCTGTGAGATGAATTAACAGAATACAAAGCAGTTTATCAGAAAGCTTCTTTCCATTTTCTAACGAAGATATTTCCTTTTTCACCTTAGACCTCTATGGGCTTCCAAATATCACTTTCCAAATGACACAAGAACAGTCTTAGCGAAAGGCTTCTTGAGGGGAAAGCTGTAACACTGTGAGATGAATTAGCAAAACACAAAGTAGTTTCTCAGAAAGTTACTTTCCAATTTTTAATGGAAGATATTTCCTTTTTCAACAAAGCCCTCTATGGGCTTCAAAATATTACTTTTAAAATTACACAAGAACAGTCTTACCAAAAGCCTTCTTGAGGTGAAAGCTGTACTTCTGTGAAATGATTTAACAGAACACAAAGCAGTTTCTCAGAAAGCTTCTTTCCAGTTTTTAACTGAAGATAATTCCTTTTTTCCCATAGCCTTCTATGGGCTTCCAAATATCACTTTGCAAATTCCACAGGAACAGTCTTAGCGAAAGGATTCTTGAGGGGAAAGCTGTAACTCTGTGAGATGAATTAACAGAACACAAAGCAGTTTCTCAGAAAACTTATTTTCAGTTTTTATCTTAGGTTACTTCCTTTTCCACCAAAGACCTCTAAGGGCTTCTAAGTATCACTTTCCAAATTCCACAAGAACAGTCTTAGCAAAAGGCTTCTTGAGGGGAAAGCTGTAACTCTGAGAGATGAATTAACAGAATACAAAGCAGTTTCTCAGAAAGCTTCTTTTCAGTTTTTATCTTACGATATTTCCTTTTTCACCGTAGAACTCTATGGGCTTCCAAACATCACCGTGCAAATTCCACAAAACATTCTTAGAGAAAGGCCATCTAGAGGGGAAAGTTGTAACTCTGTGAGATGAATTAACAGAACACAAAGCAGTTTATCAGAAAGGTTCTTTCCATTTTCTAACGAAGATATTTCCTTTTTCACCTTAGACCTCTATGGGCTTCGAAATATCACTTTCCAAATGACACAAGAACAGTCTTAGCGAAAGGCTTCTTGAGGGGAAAGCTGTAACTCTGTGAGATGAATTAGGAAAACACAAAGTAGTTTCTCAGAAAGTTACTTTCCAGTTTTTAATGGAAGATATTTGCTTTTTCAACAAAGCCCTCTATGGGCTTCAAAATATTACTTTTAAAATTACACAAGAACAGTGTTAGCAAAAGCCTTCTTGAGGTGAAAGCTGTACTTCTGTGAAATGATTTAACACAACACAAAGCAGTTTCTCCGAAAGCTTCTTTCCAGTTTTTAACTGACGATAATTCCATTTTTCCCATAGCCCTCTATGGGTTTCCAAATATCACTTTGCAAATTCCACAGGAACAGTCTTAGCGAAAGGATTCTTGAGGGGAAAGCTGTAACTCTGTGAGCTGAATTAACAGAACACAAAGCAGTTTCTCAGAAAACTTATTTTCAGTTTTTATCTTAGGTTATTTCCTTTTCCACCAAAGACCTCTAAGGGCTTCTAAATATCACTTTCCAAATTCCACAAGAACAGTCTTAGCGAAAGGCTTCTTGAGGGGAAAGCAGTAACTCTGTGAGATGTATTAACAGAACACAAAGCATTTTCTCAGAAAGCTTCTTTTCAGTTTTTATCTTAGGATATTTCCTTTTACACCATAGCCCTCTATGGGCTTCAAAATATCACATTGCAAATTCCACAAGAACAGGCTTAGTGAAAGGCTTCTTGAGGGGAAAGCTGTAACTCTGTGAGATGAATTAACAGAACACAAAACAGTTTCTGAGAAATCTTCTTTTCAGTTTTTATCTTAGGATATTTCCTTTTTCACATTGACGTCTATGGGTTTCCAAGTATCACTTTGCAAATTTCACAAGAACAGGCTTAGTTAAAGGTTTCCTGAGTAGAAAGCTGTAACTCTGTGACATGAATTAACAGAACAAAAAGCAGTTTCTCAGAAAACTTCTTTCCATTTTTTAACGGAAGATATTTCCTTTTTCACCGTAGCCCTCTTTGGGCTTAAACATCACTTTCCAAATTCCACAAGAACTGCCTTGGGGAAAGGTTTCTTGAGGGGAAAGCTGTAACTCTGTGGGTTGAATTAACAGAAAACAAAGCAGTTTCTCAGAAATCTTCTTTCCAGTTTTTAACGGAAGATATTTCCTTTTTCACCATAGCCCTCTATGGGCTTCCAAATATCACTTTGCATATTCCACAAGAACAGTCTTAGCGAAAGGTTTTTTAAGGGGAAACCTGTAAATCTGTGAGATGAATTAATAGAACACAAGCCATTTTCTCAGAAAGCTTCTCTCCAGTTTTTGTCTTGGGGCATTTCCTTTTTCACCACAGCCCTCTATGCCCTTCTAGATATCACTTTCCAAATTCCACAAGAACAGTCTTAGGTAAAGGCTTCTTGAGGGGAAAGCTGTAACTCTGTGAGATGAATTAACAGAACACAAAGCAGTTTCTCAGAACGCTTCTTTCCAGTTTTTAACGGAATATATTTCCTTTTTCACCGTAGCCCTCTATGTTCTTCAAAATATCACTTTGAAAATTCCACAAGAACAGTCGTAGCGAAAGGCTTCTTGAGGGGAATGCTGTAACTCTGTGAGATGAATTAACAGAACACAACGCAGTTTCTCAGAAAGCTACTTTCCTGTTTTAATGGAAAATATTTCGTTTTTCACCATAGCCCTCTGTGGGCTTCCAAATAACACTTTGCAAATTCCACAAGAACAGTCTTAGCGAAAGGCTTTTTGAGGGGAAAGCTGTAACTCTGTGAGAGGAATAAACAGAACACAAAGCAGTTTCTCAGAAAGATTCTTTCCATTTTTTGTCTTAGGATATTTCCTTTTTCATCATAACCCTCTAAGTGCTTCCAAATAAGACTTTGAAAATTCCACAAGAACAGTCTTAGCGAAAGTATTCTTGAGGGGAAAACTGTAACTCTGAGATGAATTAACAGAACACAAAGCAGTTTCTCAGAAAGATTCTTTCCAGTTTTTAACGGAAGATATTTTCTTTTTCACCAAAGCCCTCTATGGGCTTCCTAACATCACATTTCAAATTCCACAAGAACCGTCTTAGCGAAAGGCTTCTTGAGGGGAATGCTATAACTCTGTGAGATGAATTAACAGGACAAAAGCAGTTTCTCAGAAAGCTTCTTTCCAGTTTTTAACTGAAGATATTTCCTTTTTCACCATAGACGTCAATGGGCTTCCAAATATCACTTTGAAATTCCACAAGAACAGTCTTAACGAAACGCTTCTTGAGGGGAAAGCTGTAACACTGTGAGTTGAATTAACAGAACACAAAGGAGTTTCTCAGAAAGCTTCTTTCCAGTTTTGAACGGAAGATATTTCCTTTTTCACCATAGCCCTCTTTGGGCTTCCAAATATTACTTTGCAAATTTCACAAGAACAGTATTAGAGAAAAGTTTCTTAAGGGAAAAGCTGTAACTCTGTGAGATGAATTAACAGAACACAAAGCAGTTTCTCAGAAAGCTTCTTTCCAGTTTTTAACGGAGGATATTTCCTTTTTAACCATAGCCTTCTATTGGCTTCTAATATCACGTTCTAAATTACACAAGAACAGTCTTAGCCAAAGACTTCTTGAGGGGAAAGCTGTAACTCTGTGAGACGAATTAACAGATCACAAAGCAGTTTCTCAGAAAGCTTATTTTTAGTTTTTATCTTAGGCTATTTCCTTTTTCACCATAGACCTCTATGGGCTTCTAAATATCACTTTCGAAATTCCACAAGAACAGTTTTAGGGGAAGGCTTCTAGAGGGGAAAGCTGTCAGTCTGTGAGATGAATTAACAGAACACAAAGTAGTTGCTCAGAAAGCTCCTTTCCAGTTTTTAACTGAAGATATTTCCTTTTTCACCATTGCCCTCTCGGGGTTTCCAAATATCACTTTGCAAATTCCACAAGAACAGACTTAGTGAAAGGCTTTTTGAGGGGAAAGCTGTAACTCTGTGACATGAATTAACAGAACACAAAGCAGTTTCTCGGAAAGCTTCTTTCCACTTTTTAACAGAAGATATTTCCTTTTTCACTATAGCCCTCTAAGGGCTTCCAAATATCACTTGGCAAATTCCACAAGAACAGCCTTAGCGAAAGGCTTCGTGAAGGGAAAGCTGTAACGCTGTGACATGAATTATCAGAACACAAAGATGTTTCTCAGAAAGCTTGTCCTCAGTTTTTGTATTAGGATATTTCCTTTTTCACCATAGCCCTCTCTGGGCCTCTAAATATCATCTTCCAATTTCCACAAGAACAGTCTTAGCGAAAGGCTTCTTGAGGGGAAAGCTGTAACTCTGTGAGATGAATTAACAGAACACAAAGTAGTTTCTCAGAGAACTTCTTTCCAGTTTTTACCAGAAGATATTTCCTTTTCCAACATTGCCTTTTATAGGCTTCCAAATATCACTTGGCATATTCCACAAGAACAGACTTAGCGAAAGGCTTCTTGAGGGGAAAGCTGTTACTCTGTGAGATGAATTAACAGTACACAAAACAGTTTCTCAGAAAGCTTCTTTCCAGTTTTTAACGGAGAATATTTCCTTTTTCACCATAGCCCTCTATGGCCTTCTAAATATCACTTTTCAAATTCCACAAGAACAGTCTTAGGGAAAGGATTCTTGAGGGGAAAGCTGTAACTCTATGGGATGAAATAACAGAACACAAAGCAGTTTCTCAGAAATCATCTTTCCAGTTTTTAACGGAAGATATTTCTTTTTTCACCAAAGCCCTCTATGGGCTTTCAAATATCTCTTTTCAAATTCCACAAGAACAGTCTTAGCGAAAGGCTTCTTGAGGGGAAAGCTGTAACTCTGTGCGATGAATTAACAGAACACAAAGTATTTTCGCAGAAAACTTCTTTCCAGTTTTTAACAGAAGATATATCCTTTTTTACCAAAGCCGTCTTTGGGCTTCCAAATATCACTTTGCAAATTACACAAGAACAGTGTTAGCGAAATGCTTCTTGAGGGGAAAGCTGTAACTCTGTGAAACGAATTAACAGAACACAAAGCAGTCTCTCAGAAAGCTTCTTTCCAGTTTTTAACTGAAGATATTTCCTTTTTCTCTATAGCCCTCTAGGGGCTTCTAAATATCACTTTGCAAATTCCACAAGAACAGTCTTAGCGAAAGGCTTCCTGAGGGGAAAGCTGTAAGTCTGTGAGATGAATTAACAGAACACAAAGTAGTTTCTCAGAAAGCTTCTTTTCAGTTTTTATCTTAGGATATTTCCTTTTTCACCATAGCCGTCTATGGGCTTCCAAATATCACTTTGCAAATTCCACAAGAAGAGACTTAGCGAAAGGTTTCTTGAAGGGAAAGCAGTAATCAGAAGGCTTCTTTCCAGTTTTTAACGGAAGATATTTCCTTTTTCACCATAGACCTCTGTGGACTTCCATATATCACTTTTCAAAATCCACAAGAACTGTCTTACCAAAGCCTTTTTGAAGGTAAAGCTGTAACTCTGTGAGATGAATTAACAGAACACAAAGTAGTTTCTCAGAGAGCTTCTTTCCAGTTTTTAACTGAAGATATTTCCTTTTCCACCATTGCCTTCTATAGGCTTCCAAATATCACTTGGCAAATTCCACAAGAACAGACTTAGCGAAACGCTTCTTGAGGGGAAAGCTGTAACTCTGTGAGATGAATTAATAGAACACAAAACAGTTTCTCGGAAAGCTTCCTCCACATTTTAACGGAAGAATTTCCTTTTTCACCTTAGCCCTCCATGGGATTCCAAATATCACTTGGCAAATTCCACAAGAACAGCCTTAGCGAAAGGCTTCTTGAGGAGAAAGCTGTAACTCTGTGAAATGAATTATCAGAACACAAAGCAGTTTCTCAGAAAGATTCTTTTCAGTTTTTATCTTAGGATATTTCCTTTTCCACCACAGCCCTCTATGAACTTCCAAATATCACATTGCAAATTCTACAAGAACTGTCTTAGCGAACAGCTTCTTGAGGGGAAAGCTGTAACTCTGTGAGATGAATTAACAGAACACAAAGCAGTTTCTCAGGAAGCTTTTTTCCAGTTTTTAACTTAAGATATTTCCTTTTTCACCCTAGGCATCTATGGTCTTCCAACTATCACTTTGCAAATTCCACAAGAACAATCTTAGCGAAAGGCTTCTTGAGGGGAAAACTGTAACTCTGTGAGATGAATTAAGAGAACAAAAGCAGTTTCTCAGAAGCCTTCTTTCCAGTTTTTATCTGAAGATAATTTCTTTTTCACCATAGCCCTCAAAGGGCTTCCAAAGATCACTTTGCAAATTCCACAAGAACAGTCTTAGCGAAAGGCTTCTTGAGGGGAATGCTGTAACTCTGTGAGATGAATTAACAGAACACAAAGTAGTTTCTCAGAAAGCTTCCTTCCATTTTTTAACTGAAGATATTTCCTTTTTCACCAAAGCCCTCTATGGGCTTTTACGTATCACTTTGCAAATTCTACAAGAACAGTCTAAGCGAAATGCTTCTTGAGGGGAAAGCTGTAACTCTGTGAGGTGAAATAACGGAACACAAAGCAGTTTCTCAGAAAGCTTCTTTCCAGTTTTTAACGAAGGATATTTCCTTTTTTACCATAGCCCTCTATGGGCTTCTAATATCACGTTCTAATTTCCACAAGCACAGTCTTAGCGAAACGTTCTTGAGGGTAAAGCTGTAACTCTGTGAGTCGGATTAACAGAACACAAAGCAGTTTCTCAGAAAGCTTATTTTTAGTTTTTATCCTAGGCTATTTCCTTTTTCACCATAGACCTCTATGGGCTTCTAAATATCACTTTCGAAATTCCACAAGAACAGTTTTAGGGAAAGGCTTCTAGAGGGGAAAGCTGTAACTGTGTGAGATGAATTAACAGAACATAAAGCAGTTGCTCAGAAAGCTCCTTTCCACTTTTTAACTGAAGATATTTCCTTTTTCACCATTGCCCTCTAGGGGCTTACAAATATCACTTTTCAAATTCCACAAGAACAGACTTAGCGAAAGGCTTCTTGAGGGGAAAGCTGTAACTCTGTGACATGAATTAACAAAACACAAAGCAGTTTCTCGGAACGCTTCTTTCCACTTTTTAACAGAAGATATTTCCTTTTTCACTATAGCCCTCTATCGGCTTCCAAATATCACTTGGCAAATTCCACAAGAACAGCCTTAGCGAAAGGCTTCTTGAGGGGAAAGCTGTAACGCTCTGACATGAATTATCAGAACACAAAGCAATTTCTCAGAAAGCTTCTTTTCAGTTTTTGTATTAGGATATTTCCTTTTTCACCATAGCCCTCTCTGGGCCTCTAAATATCACCGTCCAATTTCCACAAGAACAGTCTTAGCGAAACGCTTCTTGAGGGGAAAGCTGTAACTCTGTGAGATGAATTGACAGAACACAAAGTAGTTTCTCAGAGAGCTTCTTTCCAGTTTTTAACTGAAGATATTTCCTTTTCCACCATTGCCTTCTATAGGCTTCCAAATATCACTTGGCAAATTCCACAAGAACAGACTTAGCGAAAGGCTTCTTGAGGGGAAAGCTGTAACTCTGTGAGATGAATTAACAAAACACAAAGCAGTTTCTCGGAAAGCTTCCTCCACTTTTTAACAGAGGAATTTCCTTTTTCACCGTAGCCCTCTATATGCTTCCAAATATCACTTGGCAAATTCACCAAGAACAGCCTTAGCGAAAGGCTTCTTGAGAAGAAAGCTGTAACTCTCTGAAATGAATTATCAGAACACAAAGCAGTTTCTCAGAAAGATTCCTTTCAGTTTTTTCTTAGGATATTTCCTTTTTCACCACAGCCCTCTATGAACTTCCAAATATCACTTTGCAAATTGTACAAGAACTGTCTTAGCGAAAGGCTTTTTGACGGGAAAGCTGTAACTCTGTGAGATGAATTAAGAGAACACAAAGCAGTTTCTCAGAGAGACTCTTTCCAGTTTTTAACGGAAGATATTTCCTTTTTTACCATAGCCCTCCTTGGGATTCCAAATATTACTTTGCAAATTCCACAAGAACAGTCTTAGCGAAATGCTTCTTGAGGGGAAAGCTGTAACTCTGTGAGATGAATTAACAGAACACAAAGCAGTTTCTCAGAAAGCTTCTTTCCAGTTTTTAACGGAGGATATTTCCTTTTTTACCATAGCCCTCTATGGGCTTCTAATATCACGTTCTAAATTCCTCAAGAACAGTCTTAGCGAAAGGCTTTTTCAGGGGAAAGCTGTAAGTCTTTGAGACGAATTAACAGGACAAAAGCAGTTTCTCAGAAAGCTTATTTTTAGTTTTTATCTTAGGCTATTTCCTTTTCCACCATAGACCTCTATGGGCTTCCAAAGATCACTTGGAAATTCCACAAGAACAGTCTTAACGAAACGCTTCTTGAGGGGAAAGCTGTAACTCTGTGAGTTGAATTAACAGAACACAAAGGAGTTTCTCAGAAAGCTTCTTTCCAGTTTTGAACGGAAGATATTTCCTTTTTCACCATTGCCCTGTAAGGGCTTCCAAATATTACTTTGCAAATTCCACAAGAACAGTCTTAGCAAAAGGCTTCTTGAGGGGAAAGCTGTAACTCTGTGAGATGAATTAACAGAACACAAAGTAGTTGCTCAGAAAGCTCCTTTCCAGTTTTTAACTGAAGATATTTCCTTTTTCACCATTGCCCTCTCGGGGTTTCCAAATATCACTTTGCAAATTCCACAAGAACAGACTTAGTGAAAGGCTTTTTGAGGGGAAAGCTGTAACTCTGTGACATGAATTAACAGAACACAAAGCAGTTTCTCGGAAAGCTTCTTTCCACTTTTTAACAGAAGATATTTCCTTTTTCACTATAGCCCTCTAAGGGCTTCCAAATATCACTTGGCAAATTCCACAAGAACAGCCTTAGCGAAAGGCTTCGTGAAGGGAAAGCTGTAACGCTGTGACATGAATTATCAGAACACAAAGATGTTTCTCAGAAAGCTTGTCCTCAGTTTTTGTATTAGGATATTTCCTTTTTCACCATAGCCCTCTCTGGGCCTCTAAATATCATCTTCCAATTTCCACAAGAACAGTCTTAGCGAAAGGCTTCTTGAGGGGAAAGCTGTAACTCTGTGAGATGAATTAACAGAACACAAAGTAGTTTCTCAGAGAACTTCTTTCCAGTTTTTACCAGAAGATATTTCCTTTTCCAACATTGCCTTTTATAGGCTTCCAAATATCACTTGGCATATTCCACAAGAACAGACTTAGCGAAAGGCTTCTTGAGGGGAAAGCTGTTACTCTGTGAGATGAATTAACAGTACACAAAACAGTTTCTCAGAAAGCTTCTTTCCAGTTTTTAACGGAGAATATTTCCTTTTTCACCATAGCCCTCTATGGCCTTCTAAATATCACTTTTCAAATTCCACAAGAACAGTCTTAGGGAAAGGATTCTTGAGGGGAAAGCTGTAACTCTATGGGATGAAATAACAGAACACAAAGCAGTTTCTCAGAAATCATCTTTCCAGTTTTTAACGGAAGATATTTCTTTTTTCACCAAAGCCCTCTATGGGCTTTCAAATATCTCTTTTCAAATTCCACAAGAACAGTCTTAGCGAAAGGCTTCTTGAGGGGAAAGCTGTAACTCTGTGCGATGAATTAACAGAACACAAAGTATTTTCGCAGAAAACTTCTTTCCAGTTTTTAACAGAAGATATATCCTTTTTTACCAAAGCCGTCTTTGGGCTTCCAAATATCACTTTGCAAATTACACAAGAACAGTGTTAGCGAAATGCTTCTTGAGGGGAAAGCTGTAACTCTGTGAAACGAATTAACAGAACACAAAGCAGTCTCTCAGAAAGCTTCTTTCCAGTTTTTAACTGAAGATATTTCCTTTTTCTCTATAGCCCTCTAGGGGCTTCTAAATATCACTTTGCAAATTCCACAAGAACAGTCTTAGCGAAAGGCTTCCTGAGGGGAAAGCTGTAAGTCTGTGAGATGAATTAACAGAACACAAAGCAGTTTCTCAGAAAGCTTCTTTCCAGTTTTTAACGGAGGATATTTCCTTTTTTACCATAGCCCTCTATGGGCTTCTAATATCACGTTCTAAATTCCTCAAGAACAGTCTTAGCGAAAGGCTTTTTCAGGGGAAAGCTGTAAGTCTTTGAGACGAATTAACAGGACAAAAGCAGTTTCTCAGAAAGCTTATTTTTAGTTTTTATCTTAGGCTATTTCCTTTTCCACCATAGACCTCTATGGGCTTCCAAAGATCACTTGGAAATTCCACAAGAACAGTCTTAACGAAACGCTTCTTGAGGGGAAAGCTGTAACTCTGTGAGTTGAATTAACAGAACACAAAGGAGTTTCTCAGAAAGCTTCTTTCCAGTTTTGAACGGAAGATATTTCCTTTTTCACCATTGCCCTGTAAGGGCTTCCAAATATTACTTTGCAAATTCCACAAGAACAGTCTTAGCAAAAGGCTTCTTGAGGGGAAAGCTGTAACTCTGTGAGATGAATTAACAGAACACAAAGTAGTTGCTCAGAAAGCTCCTTTCCAGTTTTTAACTGAAGATATTTCCTTTTTCACCATTGCCCTCTCGGGGTTTCCAAATATCACTTTGCAAATTCCACAAGAACAGACTTAGTGAAAGGCTTTTTGAGGGGAAAGCTGTAACTCTGTGACATGAATTAACAGAACACAAAGCAGTTTCTCGGAAAGCTTCTTTCCACTTTTTAACAGAAGATATTTCCTTTTTCACTATAGCCCTCTAAGGGCTTCCAAATATCACTTGGCAAATTCCACAAGAACAGCCTTAGCGAAAGGCTTCGTGAAGGGAAAGCTGTAACGCTGTGACATGAATTATCAGAACACAAAGATGTTTCTCAGAAAGCTTGTCCTCAGTTTTTGTATTAGGATATTTCCTTTTTCACCATAGCCCTCTCTGGGCCTCTAAATATCATCTTCCAATTTCCACAAGAACAGTCTTAGCGAAAGGCTTCTTGAGGGGAAAGCTGTAACTCTGTGAGATGAATTAACAGAACACAAAGTAGTTTCTCAGAGAACTTCTTTCCAGTTTTTACCAGAAGATATTTCCTTTTCCAACATTGCCTTTTATAGGCTTCCAAATATCACTTGGCATATTCCACAAGAACAGACTTAGCGAAAGGCTTCTTGAGGGGAAAGCTGTTACTCTGTGAGATGAATTAACAGTACACAAAACAGTTTCTCAGAAAGCTTCTTTCCAGTTTTTAACGGAGAATATTTCCTTTTTCACCATAGCCCTCTATGGCCTTCTAAATATCACTTTTCAAATTCCACAAGAACAGTCTTAGGGAAAGGATTCTTGAGGGGAAAGCTGTAACTCTATGGGATGAAATAACAGAACACAAAGCAGTTTCTCAGAAATCATCTTTCCAGTTTTTAACGGAAGATATTTCTTTTTTCACCAAAGCCCTCTATGGGCTTTCAAATATCTCTTTTCAAATTCCACAAGAACAGTCTTAGCGAAAGGCTTCTTGAGGGGAAAGCTGTAACTCTGTGCGATGAATTAACAGAACACAAAGTATTTTCGCAGAAAACTTCTTTCCAGTTTTTAACAGAAGATATATCCTTTTTTACCAAAGCCGTCTTTGGGCTTCCAAATATCACTTTGCAAATTACACAAGAACAGTGTTAGCGAAATGCTTCTTGAGGGGAAAGCTGTAACTCTGTGAAACGAATTAACAGAACACAAAGCAGTCTCTCAGAAAGCTTCTTTCCAGTTTTTAACTGAAGATATTTCCTTTTTCTCTATAGCCCTCTAGGGGCTTCTAAATATCACTTTGCAAATTCCACAAGAACAGTCTTAGCGAAAGGCTTCCTGAGGGGAAAGCTGTAAGTCTGTGAGATGAATTAACAGAACACAAAGTAGTTTCTCAGAAAGCTTCTTTTCAGTTTTTATCTTAGGATATTTCCTTTTTCACCATAGCCGTCTATGGGCTTCCAAATATCACTTTGCAAATTCCACAAGAAGAGACTTAGCGAAAGGTTTCTTGAAGGGAAAGCAGTAATCAGAAGGCTTCTTTCCAGTTTTTAACGGAAGATATTTCCTTTTTCACCATAGACCTCTGTGGACTTCCATATATCACTTTTCAAAATCCACAAGAACTGTCTTACCAAAGCCTTTTTGAAGGTAAAGCTGTAACTCTGTGAGATGAATTAACAGAACACAAAGTAGTTTCTCAGAGAGCTTCTTTCCAGTTTTTAACTGAAGATATTTCCTTTTCCACCATTGCCTTCTATAGGCTTCCAAATATCACTTGGCAAATTCCACAAGAACAGACTTAGCGAAACGCTTCTTGAGGGGAAAGCTGTAACTCTGTGAGATGAATTAATAGAACACAAAACAGTTTCTCGGAAAGCTTCCTCCACATTTTAACGGAAGAATTTCCTTTTTCACCTTAGCCCTCCATGGGATTCCAAATATCACTTGGCAAATTCCACAAGAACAGCCTTAGCGAAAGGCTTCTTGAGGAGAAAGCTGTAACTCTGTGAAATGAATTATCAGAACACAAAGCAGTTTCTCAGAAAGATTCTTTTCAGTTTTTATCTTAGGATATTTCCTTTTCCACCACAGCCCTCTATGAACTTCCAAATATCACATTGCAAATTCTACAAGAACTGTCTTAGCGAACAGCTTCTTGAGGGGAAAGCTGTAACTCTGTGAGATGAATTAACAGAACACAAAGCAGTTTCTCAGGAAGCTTTTTTCCAGTTTTTAACTTAAGATATTTCCTTTTTCACCCTAGGCATCTATGGTCTTCCAACTATCACTTTGCAAATTCCACAAGAACAATCTTAGCGAAAGGCTTCTTGAGGGGAAAACTGTAACTCTGTGAGATGAATTAAGAGAACAAAAGCAGTTTCTCAGAAGCCTTCTTTCCAGTTTTTATCTGAAGATAATTTCTTTTTCACCATAGCCCTCAAAGGGCTTCCAAAGATCACTTTGCAAATTCCACAAGAACAGTCTTAGCGAAAGGCTTCTTGAGGGGAATGCTGTAACTCTGTGAGATGAATTAACAGAACACAAAGTAGTTTCTCAGAAAGCTTCCTTCCATTTTTTAACTGAAGATATTTCCTTTTTCACCAAAGCCCTCTATGGGCTTTTACGTATCACTTTGCAAATTCTACAAGAACAGTCTAAGCGAAATGCTTCTTGAGGGGAAAGCTGTAACTCTGTGAGGTGAAATAACGGAACACAAAGCAGTTTCTCAGAAAGCTTCTTTCCAGTTTTTAACGAAGGATATTTCCTTTTTTACCATAGCCCTCTATGGGCTTCTAATATCACGTTCTAATTTCCACAAGCACAGTCTTAGCGAAACGTTCTTGAGGGTAAAGCTGTAACTCTGTGAGTCGGATTAACAGAACACAAAGCAGTTTCTCAGAAAGCTTATTTTTAGTTTTTATCCTAGGCTATTTCCTTTTTCACCATAGACCTCTATGGGCTTCTAAATATCACTTTCGAAATTCCACAAGAACAGTTTTAGGGAAAGGCTTCTAGAGGGGAAAGCTGTAACTGTGTGAGATGAATTAACAGAACATAAAGCAGTTGCTCAGAAAGCTCCTTTCCACTTTTTAACTGAAGATATTTCCTTTTTCACCATTGCCCTCTAGGGGCTTACAAATATCACTTTTCAAATTCCACAAGAACAGACTTAGCGAAAGGCTTCTTGAGGGGAAAGCTGTAACTCTGTGACATGAATTAACAAAACACAAAGCAGTTTCTCGGAACGCTTCTTTCCACTTTTTAACAGAAGATATTTCCTTTTTCACTATAGCCCTCTATCGGCTTCCAAATATCACTTGGCAAATTCCACAAGAACAGCCTTAGCGAAAGGCTTCTTGAGGGGAAAGCTGTAACGCTCTGACATGAATTATCAGAACACAAAGCAATTTCTCAGAAAGCTTCTTTTCAGTTTTTGTATTAGGATATTTCCTTTTTCACCATAGCCCTCTCTGGGCCTCTAAATATCACCGTCCAATTTCCACAAGAACAGTCTTAGCGAAACGCTTCTTGAGGGGAAAGCTGTAACTCTGTGAGATGAATTGACAGAACACAAAGTAGTTTCTCAGAGAGCTTCTTTCCAGTTTTTAACTGAAGATATTTCCTTTTCCACCATTGCCTTCTATAGGCTTCCAAATATCACTTGGCAAATTCCACAAGAACAGACTTAGCGAAAGGCTTCTTGAGGGGAAAGCTGTAACTCTGTGAGATGAATTAACAAAACACAAAGCAGTTTCTCGGAAAGCTTCCTCCACTTTTTAACAGAGGAATTTCCTTTTTCACCGTAGCCCTCTATATGCTTCCAAATATCACTTGGCAAATTCACCAAGAACAGCCTTAGCGAAAGGCTTCTTGAGAAGAAAGCTGTAACTCTCTGAAATGAATTATCAGAACACAAAGCAGTTTCTCAGAAAGATTCCTTTCAGTTTTTTCTTAGGATATTTCCTTTTTCACCACAGCCCTCTATGAACTTCCAAATATCACTTTGCAAATTGTACAAGAACTGTCTTAGCGAAAGGCTTTTTGACGGGAAAGCTGTAACTCTGTGAGATGAATTAAGAGAACACAAAGCAGTTTCTCAGAGAGACTCTTTCCAGTTTTTAACGGAAGATATTTCCTTTTTTACCATAGCCCTCCTTGGGATTCCAAATATTACTTTGCAAATTCCACAAGAACAGTCTTAGCGAAATGCTTCTTGAGGGGAAAGCTGTAACTCTGTGAGATGAATTAACAGAACACAAAGCAGTTTCTCAGAAAGCTTCTTTCCAGTTTTTAACGGAGGATATTTCCTTTTTTACCATAGCCCTCTATGGGCTTCTAATATCACGTTCTAAATTCCTCAAGAACAGTCTTAGCGAAAGGCTTTTTCAGGGGAAAGCTGTAAGTCTTTGAGACGAATTAACAGGACAAAAGCAGTTTCTCAGAAAGCTTATTTTTAGTTTTTATCTTAGGCTATTTCCTTTTCCACCATAGACCTCTATGGGCTTCCAAAGATCACTTGGAAATTCCACAAGAACAGTCTTAACGAAACGCTTCTTGAGGGGAAAGCTGTAACTCTGTGAGTTGAATTAACAGAACACAAAGGAGTTTCTCAGAAAGCTTCTTTCCAGTTTTGAACGGAAGATATTTCCTTTTTCACCATTGCCCTGTAAGGGCTTCCAAATATTACTTTGCAAATTCCACAAGAACAGTCTTAGCAAAAGGCTTCTTGAGGGGAAAGCTGTAACTCTGTGAGATGAATTAACAGAACACAAAGTAGTTGCTCAGAAAGCTCCTTTCCAGTTTTTAACTGAAGATATTTCCTTTTTCACCATTGCCCTCTCGGGGTTTCCAAATATCACTTTGCAAATTCCACAAGAACAGACTTAGTGAAAGGCTTTTTGAGGGGAAAGCTGTAACTCTGTGACATGAATTAACAGAACACAAAGCAGTTTCTCGGAAAGCTTCTTTCCACTTTTTAACAGAAGATATTTCCTTTTTCACTATAGCCCTCTAAGGGCTTCCAAATATCACTTGGCAAATTCCACAAGAACAGCCTTAGCGAAAGGCTTCGTGAAGGGAAAGCTGTAACGCTGTGACATGAATTATCAGAACACAAAGATGTTTCTCAGAAAGCTTGTCCTCAGTTTTTGTATTAGGATATTTCCTTTTTCACCATAGCCCTCTCTGGGCCTCTAAATATCATCTTCCAATTTCCACAAGAACAGTCTTAGCGAAAGGCTTCTTGAGGGGAAAGCTGTAACTCTGTGAGATGAATTAACAGAACACAAAGTAGTTTCTCAGAGAACTTCTTTCCAGTTTTTACCAGAAGATATTTCCTTTTCCAACATTGCCTTTTATAGGCTTCCAAATATCACTTGGCATATTCCACAAGAACAGACTTAGCGAAAGGCTTCTTGAGGGGAAAGCTGTTACTCTGTGAGATGAATTAACAGTACACAAAACAGTTTCTCAGAAAGCTTCTTTCCAGTTTTTAACGGAGAATATTTCCTTTTTCACCATAGCCCTCTATGGCCTTCTAAATATCACTTTTCAAATTCCACAAGAACAGTCTTAGGGAAAGGATTCTTGAGGGGAAAGCTGTAACTCTATGGGATGAAATAACAGAACACAAAGCAGTTTCTCAGAAATCATCTTTCCAGTTTTTAACGGAAGATATTTCTTTTTTCACCAAAGCCCTCTATGGGCTTTCAAATATCTCTTTTCAAATTCCACAAGAACAGTCTTAGCGAAAGGCTTCTTGAGGGGAAAGCTGTAACTCTGTGCGATGAATTAACAGAACACAAAGTATTTTCGCAGAAAACTTCTTTCCAGTTTTTAACAGAAGATATATCCTTTTTTACCAAAGCCGTCTTTGGGCTTCCAAATATCACTTTGCAAATTACACAAGAACAGTGTTAGCGAAATGCTTCTTGAGGGGAAAGCTGTAACTCTGTGAAACGAATTAACAGAACACAAAGCAGTCTCTCAGAAAGCTTCTTTCCAGTTTTTAACTGAAGATATTTCCTTTTTCTCTATAGCCCTCTAGGGGCTTCTAAATATCACTTTGCAAATTCCACAAGAACAGTCTTAGCGAAAGGCTTCCTGAGGGGAAAGCTGTAAGTCTGTGAGATGAATTAACAGAACACAAAGCAGTTTCTCAGAAAGCTTCTTTCCAGTTTTTAACGGAGGATATTTCCTTTTTTACCATAGCCCTCTATGGGCTTCTAATATCACGTTCTAAATTCCTCAAGAACAGTCTTAGCGAAAGGCTTTTTCAGGGGAAAGCTGTAAGTCTTTGAGACGAATTAACAGGACAAAAGCAGTTTCTCAGAAAGCTTATTTTTAGTTTTTATCTTAGGCTATTTCCTTTTCCACCATAGACCTCTATGGGCTTCCAAAGATCACTTGGAAATTCCACAAGAACAGTCTTAACGAAACGCTTCTTGAGGGGAAAGCTGTAACTCTGTGAGTTGAATTAACAGAACACAAAGGAGTTTCTCAGAAAGCTTCTTTCCAGTTTTGAACGGAAGATATTTCCTTTTTCACCATTGCCCTGTAAGGGCTTCCAAATATTACTTTGCAAATTCCACAAGAACAGTCTTAGCAAAAGGCTTCTTGAGGGGAAAGCTGTAACTCTGTGAGATGAATTAACAGAACACTAAGCAGTTTCTCAGAAAGCTTCTTTCCAGTTTTTAACGGAGGATATTTCCTTTTTAACCATAGCCCTCTATTGGTTTCTAATATCACGTTCTAAATTACACAAGAACAGTCTTAGCCAAAGACTTCTTGAGGGGAAATCTGTAACTCTGTGAGACGAATTAACAGAACTAAAAGCAGTTTCTCAGAAAACTTATTTTTAGTTTTTATCTTAGGCTATTTCCTTTTCCACCATAGACCTCTATGGGCTTCTAAATATCACTTTCGAAATTCCACAAGAACAGTTTTTGGGAAAGGCTTCTAGAGGGGAAAACTCTCACTCTGTGAGATGAATTAACAGAACACAAAGTAATTGCTCAGAAAGCTCCTTTCCAGTTTTTAACTGAAGATATTTCCTTTTTCACCATTGCCTTCTCGGGGTTTCCAAATATCACTTTGAAAATTCCACAAGAACAGACTCAGTTAAAGGCTTCTTGAGGGGAAAGTTGTAACTCTGTGACATGAATTAACAGAACACAAAGCAGTTTCTCGGAAAGCTTCTTTCCACTTTTTAACAGAAGATATTTCCTTTTTCACTATAGCCCTCTATGGGCTTCCAAATATCACTTGGCAAATTCCACAAGAACAGCCTTGGCGAAAGGCGTCGTGAGGGGAAAGCTGTAATGCTGTGACATGAATTATCAGAACACAAAGCAGTTTCTCAGACAGCTTCTTCTCAGTTTTTGTATTAGGATATTTCCTTTTTCACCATAGCCCTCTCTGGGCCTCTAAATATCATCTTCCAATTTCCACAAGAACAGTCTTAGCGAAAGGCTTCTTGAGGGGAAAGCTGTAACTCTGTGAGATGAATTAACAGAACACAAAGTAGTTTCTCAGAGAGCTTCTTTCCAGTTTTTACCAGAAGATATTTCCTTTTCCAACATTGCCTTTTATAGGCTTCCAAATATCACTTGGCAAATTCCACAAGAACAGTCTTAGGGAAAGGCTTCTTGAGGGGAAAGCTGTAACTCTATGGGAAGAAATAACAGAACACAAAGCAGTTTCACAGAAATCATCTTTCCAGTTTTTAACGGAAGATATTTCCTTTTTCACCAAAGCCCTCTATGGGCTTCCAAATATCTCTTTTCAAATTCCACAAGAACAGTCTTAGGGAAAGGCTTCTTGAGGGGAAAGCTGTAACTCTGTGCGATGAATTAACAGAACACAAAGTATTTTCGCAGAAAACTTCTTTCCAGTTTTTAACAGAGGATATATCCTTTTTTACCAAAGCCGTCTTTGGGCTTCCATATATCACTTTGCAAATTACACAAGAACAGCGTTAGCGAAATGCTTCTTGAGGGGAAAGCAGTAACTCTGTGAAACGAATTAACTGAACACAAAGCAGTTTCTCAGAAAGTTTCTTTCCAGTTTTTAACTGAAGATATTTCCTTTTTCACTATAGCCCTCTTTGGTCTTCAAACTATCACTTTGCATATTCCACAAGAACACTCTTAACGAAAGGCTTCTTGAAGGGAAAGCTGTAACTCTGTGAGACGAACTAAAGGAACACAAAGCAGTTTCTCACAAAGCTTCTTTCCAGTTTTTAACTGAAGATATTTCCTTTTTCACCATAGCCCTCTAGGGGCTTCCAATTATCACCTTGCAAATTCCACAAGAACAATCTTAGCGAAAGGCTTCTTGAGGGGTAAACTGTAACTCTGTGAGATGAATTAAGAGAACAAAAGCAGTTTCTCAGAAGCCTTCTTTCCAGTTTTTATCTGAAGATATTTTCTTTTTCACCATAGCCCTCAAAGGGCTTCCAAAGATCACTTTGTAAATTCCACAAGAACATTCTTAGCGAAAGGCTTCCTGAGGGGAAAGCTGTAACTCTGTGAGATGAATTAACAGAACACAAAGTAGGTTCTCAGAGAGCTTCTTTCCAGTTTTTAACTGAAGATATTTCCTTTTTCACCATAGCCTTCTATAGGCTTCCAAATATCACATTGCAATTTCCACAAGAATAGTCTTAACGAAAGGCTTCTTGAGGGGAATGCTGTAACTCTGTGAGATGAATTAACAGAACACAAAGCAGTTTCTCAGAAAGCTTCTTTCCAGTTTTTAACGGAAGACATTTCCTTTTTCACCAAAGCCCTCTATGGGCTTCCACGTATCACTTTGCAAATTCTACAAGAACAGTCTTAGCCTAATGCTTCTTGAGGGGAAAGCTGTAACTCTGTGAGGTGAAATAACGGAACACAAAGCAGTTTCTTAGAAAGCTTCTTTCCAGTTTTTAACGAAGGATATTTCCTTTTTCACCATAGCCGTCTATGGGCTTCTAATATCATGTCCTAAATTCCACAAGCACAGTCTTAGCGAAAGGCTTCTTGAGGGTAAAGCTGTAACTCTGTGAGTCGGATTAACAGAACACAGAGCAGTTTCTCAGAAAGCTTATTTTTAGTTTTTATCTTAGGCTATTTCCTTTTTCACCATAGACCTCTATGGGCTTCTAAATATCACTTTCGAAATTCCACAAGAACAGTTTTAGGTAAAGGCTTCTAGAGGGGAAAGCTGTAACTCTTTGAGATGAATTAACAGAACACAAAGCAGTTGCTCAGAAAGCTCCTTTCCAGTTTTTAACTGAAGATATTTCCTTTTTCACCATTGCCCTCTAGGGGCTTCCAAATATCACTTTGCAAATTCCACAAGGACAGACTTAGCGAAAGGCTTCTTGAGAGGAAAGCTGTAACTCTGTGACATGAATTAACATAACACAAAGCAGTTTCTCGGAACGCTTCTTTCCACTTTTTAACAGAAGATATTTCCTTTTTCACCATACCTCTTTATGGGTTTCCAAATATCAGTTTGAAAATTTCACAAGAATAGTCCTAGTGAACGGCTTCTTGAGGCGAAAGCTGTAACTTTGTGAGATGAATTAAGAGAACAAAAAGCAATTTCTCAGAAAGCTTCTATCCAATTTTTAACTGAAGATATTTCCTTTTTCAACATAGCCTTGTATGGTCTTCAAATATCACTTTACATATTCCACAAGAACAATCTTAGCGAAATGTTTCTTGAGGGGAAAGCTGTAACTCTGTGAGATGAATTAACAGAACACAAAGCAGTTGCTCAGAAAGCTTCTTTTCAGTTTTTATCATAGGATATTTCCTTTTCCACCATAGCCCTCTATGGGCTTCCAAATATCACTTTGCAAATTCCACAGAAACAGTCTTAGCGAAAGGCTTCTTTAGGGCAAATCTGTAACTCTGTGAGATGAATTAACAGAACACAAATCAGTTTATCAGAAAGCTTCTTTTCAGTTTTTATCTTACGACATTTCCTTTTTCGCCATAGCCCACTATGGGCTTCCAAATATCACTTTGCAAATTCCACAAGAACAGTCTGAGCGAAAGGATTCTTGAGGGGAAAGCTGTAACTCTGTGAGATGAATTAACAGAACACAAAGATGTTTCTCAGAAAGCTTCTTTCCAGTTTTTAACGGAAGATATTTCCTTTTTCTCCATAGCCCTGTAGGGGCTTCTAAATATCACTTTCCAAATTACACAAGAACAGTGTTATCGAAAGTCTTCTTGAAGGGAAAGCTGTAACTCTGTGGGATGAATTAACAGAACACAAAGCCGTTTCTCAGAACGCTTCTTTTCAGTTTTTATCTTAGGATATTTCCTTTTTCCCCTTAGCCCTCTATGGGCTTCCAACTATCTCTTTGCAAATTTCACAAAAACAATCTTAGTGAACGTCTTCTTGAGGGAAAAGCTGTAACTCTGTGAGATGAACTAACAGAACACAAAACAGTTTCTCAGAAAGCTTCTTTTCGGTTTTTATCTGAGGATATTTCCATTTTCACAGTAGACCTCTATGGGCTTCCAAATATCATTTTGCAAATTACACAAGAGGAGCCTTAGCTGAAGGCTTCTTGACGGAAAGTTGTAACTCTTTGAGATGAATTAACAGAACACATAGCAGTTTCTCAGAAAGCTTCTTTTCAGTTTTTATCTTATTATATTTCCTTTTTCACCATAGCCCTCTACGGGCTTCCAAATATCTCTTTGCAAATTCCACAACAACAGTCTTAGCGAAAGGATTATGGAGGGGAAAGCTGTAACTCTGTGACATGAATTAACAAAACACAAAGCAGTTTTTCAGAAATCTTAATTCAAGTTTTTAACGGAAGATATTTCCTTTTTCACCACAGGCCTCTATGGGCTTCCAAATATCACTTTGCAAATTCCACAGAAGAGCCTTACAGAAAGGGTTCTTGAGAGGAAAGCTGTAACTCGGTGAGATGTATTAACAGAACACACGGCAGTTTCTCAGAAAGTTTCTTTCCAGTTATTAAAGGAAGATATTTTCTTTTTCACTATAGCCTTCTATGGGTTTAAAAATATCGCTTTGAAAATTTCACAAGAATAGTCCAAGTGAACGGCTTCTTGAGGGGAAAGCTGTAACTCTGTGAGATGAATTAACAGAACACAAAGTAGTTTCTCAGAAAGCTTCTTTCAAGTTTCTAACTGAAGATATTTCCTTTTTCACCATAGCCTTCTACTGGCTTCCAAATATCACTTAGCAAACTAAACAGTAACAGTATTAGAGAAAGGATTCTGGAGAGGAAATCTGTAACTCCGTGAGATGAATTAACAGAGCACAAACCAGTTTCTCAGAATGCTTCTTTTTCTGTTTTTATCTTAGGATATTTCCTTTTTCACCATAGTCCTCTATGGGCTTTTAAATATCACTTTGCAAATTCCACAAGAACAGTCTTAGTGAACGGCTTCTTGAGGAGAAAGCTGTAACTCGGTAAGATGAATTAACAGAACAAAAAGCAGTTTCTCAGAAACCTTCTTTCCAGTTTTTAACGAAAGATTTTAATTGTTCAACATAGCTCTCTATGGGCTTCAAAATATCACTTTGCAATTTGCACAAGAACAGTCTTAGCGAAAGGCATCTTGAGGTAAAAGCTGTAACTCTGTGAGATGAATTAACAGAACACAAAACAGTTTCTCAGAAAGTTTCTTTTCTGTTTTTATCTTAGGATATTTCCTTTTACACCATAGCCTTCTTAGGGCTTCCAAATATCACTTTGAAAATTCCACAAGAAAACTCTTAGCGAAAGGCTTCTGTACGGGACAGCTGTAACTCTGTTAGATGAATTAACAGAACAGAAAGCTGATTCTCAGAAATTTTCTTTCCAGTTTTTAACGGAAAATATTTTCTTTTTCACCCTAGCCCTCTAGAGTCTTCCAAATATCACTTTGAAAATTCCACAAGAACAGTCTTAGCGAAAGGCTTCTTTCAGGGAAAGCTGTAACTCTGTGAGATGAATTAACAGAACACAAAGCAGTTTCTCAGAAATCTTCTTTCCAGTTTTTAACGGAAGATATTTCCTTTTTCACCATTGCCCCCTATAGGCTTCCAAATATCACTTTGAAAATTCCACAAGAACAGTCTTAGCGAAAGACTTCTTGAGGGGAAAGCTGTATCTCTGTGAGATGAATTAACAGAACACAAAGCAGTTTCTCAGAAGTCTTCTTTCCAGTTTTTAACGGATGATATTTCCTTTTTCACCGTACACTTCAATGGGCTTCCAAATATCACTTTGCAAATTCCACAAGAACAGTCTTTGAGAAAAGCTTCTTGTGGGAAAATCTGTAACTCTGTGAGATGAATTAACGGAACACAAAGCACTTTCTCAGGAACCTTCTTTCCAGTTTTCCACTGAAGATATTTCCTTTTTCACCATAGCCCTCTATGGGCTTCCAAATATCACTTTGCAAATTCCACAAGAACAGTCCTAGCGAAAAATTTCTTGAGGGGAAAGCTGTAACTCGGTGTGATGTATTAAGAGAACACATGGCAGTTTCTCAGAATGCTTCTTTCCAGTTTTAAACGGAAGATATTTCCTTTTTCAATATAGCCCTCTATGGTCTCCCAAATATCTTTGCAAATTACACAAGAACAGCCTTCGTGAACGGCTTCTTGAGGGGAGAGGTGTAACTCTGTGAGATGAACTAACAGAACACAAAGCAGATTCTCAGAAAGCTTCTTTTCGGTTTTTATCTTAGGATATTTCCAATTTCACCATAACCCTCTATGGGCATCCAAATATCACTTTGAAAATTCCACAAGAACAGTCTTAGCGAAAGGCTTCTTGAGGGGAAAGCTCTAACTCTTTGAGATGAATTAACAGAACACAAAGCAGTTTGTCAGAAAGCTTCTTTTCAGTTTTTTTCTTAGGATATTTCCTTTTTCAGAATAGCTCTCTATGTTCTTCCAAATATCTCTTTGAAAATTCAACAAGAACAGTATTAGCGAAAGGCTTCTTAAGGGGAAACTCTAACTCTACGATATGAATTAACAGAACACAAAGCAGTTTCTCAGAAAGCTTCTTTTTAGTTTTTAACTGAGGATATTTCGTTTTTCACCGTAGCCCTCTATGGGCTTCCAAATATCACTTTGCAAATTCCAAAGGAACAGTCTTAGCGAAAGGCTTCTTGAGGAGAAAACTGTAACTCTGTGAGTTGAATTAACAGAACACAAAGCAGTTTCTCAGAAAGCTTCTTTTCAGTTTTTATCATAGGATATTTCCTTTTTCACCATAGCCCTCTATGGGCTTCCAAATATCACTTTGCAAATTCCACAGAAACAGTCTTAGCGAAAGGCTTCTTTAGGGCAAATCGGTAACTCTGTGAGATGAATTAACAGAACACAAATCAGTTTATCAGAAAGCTTCTTTTCAGTTTTTATCTTACGACATTTCCTTTTTCGCCATAGCCCACTATGGGCTTCCAAATATCACTTTGCAAATTCCACAAGAACAGTCTGAGCGAAAAGATTCTTGAGGGGAAAGCTGTAACTCTGTGCGATGAATTAACAGAACACAAAGATGTTTCTCAGAAAGCTTCTTTCCAGTTTTTAACGGAAGATATTTCCTTTTTCTCCATAGCCCTGAAGGGGCTTCTAAATATCACTTTCCAAATTACACAAGAACAGTCTCATCGAAAGTCTTCTTGAGGGAAAAGCTGTAACTCTGTGGGATGAATTAACAGAACACAAAGCAGTTTCTTAGAGCGCTTCTTTTCAGTTTTTATCTTAGGATATTTCCTTTTTCACCTTAGCCCTCTATGGGCTTCCAACTATCTCTTTGCAAATTTCACAAAAACAATCTTAGTGAACGGCTTCTTGAGGGAAAAGCTGTAACTCTGTGAGATGAACTAACAGAACACAAAGCAGTTTCTCAGAAAGATTCTTTTCGGTTTTTATCTAAGCATATTTCCATTTTCACAGTAGACCTCTATGGGCTTCCAAATATCATTTTGCAATTTACACAAGAGGAGCCTTAGCTGAAGGCTTCTTGAGGGGAAAGTTGTAACTCTTTGAGATGAATTAACAGAACACATAGCAGTTTCTCAGAAAGCTTCTTTTCAGTTTTTAAGGAAAGATATTTCCTTTTTCACCATAGCCTTCTATGGGCTTCCAAATATCACTTTGCAAATTACACAAGAACAGTCTTAGCGAAAGGCTTCTTGAGAGGTAAGCTGTAACTCTGTGAGATGAATTAACAGAACACAAAGCAGTTTCTCAGAAAGCTTCTTTCCAGTTTTTAACTGAAGATATTTATTTTTTCACCATAGCCCTCTATAGACTTCCAAATATCACTTTGCAAATCCCACAGTAACAATCTAACGAAAGGCTTCTTGAGGGGAAAGCTGTAACTCGGTGAGATATATTAACAGAACACACGGGAGTTTCTCAGAAAGCTTCTTTCCAGTTTTAAATGGAAGATGTTTCCTTTTTCAACGTAGCCGTCTGTGGGCTTCCAAATATCACTTTGCAAATCACTCAAGAACAGTCTTAGCGAAGGTCTTCTTGAGAGCAAAGCTGTAACTGTGTGAGATGTATTAATAGAACACATGGCAGTTTCTCAGAAAGCTTCTTTCCAGTTTTTAACTGAAGATAGTTCCTTTTTCACCGATGCCCTCTTGGGGCTTCCAAATATCACTTTGCAAATTCCACAAAAACACACTTAGCGAATGAGTTCTGTAGGGGAATGCTGTAACCCTGTTAGATAAATTAACAGAACAGAAAGCAGTGTCTCAGAAAGTTTCTTCCCAGTTTTTAACGGAAGACATTTCCTTTTTCTCCATATCCCACTATGGGCTTCCAAATATCACTTTGCAAATTCCACAAAGCAGACTTACCGAAAAGCTTCTTGAGAAGAAAGCTGTAACTCTGTGAGATGAATTACCACAACACAAAGCAGTTTCTCAGAAAGTTTCTTTCCAGGTTTTAACTGAAGATATTTCCTTTTTCATCATGGCCCTCTATGGGCTTCCAAATATCACTTTGCAAATTGCACAAGAGCAGTCTTAGCGAATGGCTTCTTGAGGGAAAATTTGTAACTCTGTGATACGAATTAAGAGAACACAAAGCAGTTCCTCAGAAAGCTTCTTTTCAGTTTTTATTTTAGGATATTTCCTTTTTCACCATAGCTCTCTTTGGGCCTCCAAGTATCATTTTGCAAATTCCACAAAAACAGTCTAAGCGAAAGGTTTCTGGAGGGGAAGGGTTTAACACTGTGAGATGAATTAACAGAACACAAAGCAGTTTCTCAGAAATCTTCTTTCCAGTTTTTAATGGAAGATATGTCCTTTTTCACCATAGCCCTCTATGGGCTTCCAAATATCACTTTGTACATTCCACAAGAACAGTCTTAGCGAAAGGCTTCTTGAGAAGAAAGCTGTAACTTTGTGAGATGAATTAACAGAACACAAAGCAGTTTCTCAGAAAATTTCTTTCCAGTTTTTAATGGAAGATATTTCCTTTTTCACCATAACCCTCTATGGGCTTCCAGATATCACTTAGCAAATTAAACAATAACAGTATTAGAGAAAGGATTCTGGAGAGGAAAGCTGTAACTCTGTGAGAGGAATTAACAGAACACAAAGCAGTTTTTCAGAAGACTTCTTTCCAGTTTTTAACGGAAGCTATTTCCTTTTTCACCTCAGCGCTCTAGGGGCTTCCAAATATGACTTTGCAGATTCCACAAGAACAGTCATAGCGAAAGTCTTACTGAGGAGAAAGCTGTAACTCGGTGTGATGTATTAACAGAACACACGGCAGTTTCTCAGAATGCTTCTTTCCAGTTTTTAACGGAAGATATTTCCTTTTCAATATAGCCCTCTATGGTCTTCCAAATATCACTTTGCAAATTACACAAGAACAGCCTTCGTGAACGGCTTCTTGAGGGGAAAGCTGTAACTCTGTGAGATGAACTAACGGAACACAAAGCAGATTCTCAGAAAGCTTCTATTCGGTTTTTATCTTAGGATATTTCCAATTTCACCATAACCCTCTATGGGCTTCCAAATATCACTTTGAAAATTCCACTAGAACAGTCTTAGCGAAAGGCTTCTTTAGGGCAAATCTGTAACTCTGTGAGATGAATTAACAGAACACAAATCAGTTTATCATAAAGCTTCTTTTCAGTTTTTATCTTACGACATTTCCTTTTTCGCCATAGCCCACTATGGGCTTCCAAATATCACTTTGTTAATTCCACAAGAACAGTCTGAGCGAAGGGCTTCTTGAGGGGAAAGCTGTAACTCTGTGAGATGAATTAACAGAACACAAAGATGTTTCTCAGAAAGCTTCTTTCCAGTTTTTAACGGAAGATATTTCCTTTTTCTCCATAGCCCTGTAGGGGCTTCTAAATATCACTTTCCAAATTACACAACAACAGTCTTATCATAAGTCTTCTTGAGGGAAAAGCTGTAACTCTGTGGGATGAATTAACAGAACACAAAGCAGTTTCTCAGAAAGCTTCTTTTCAGTTTTTATCTTAGGATATTTCCTTTTTCACCGTAGCCCTCTATGGGCTTCCCATTATCTCTTTGCAAATTTCACAAAAACAATTTTCGTGAACGTCTTCTTGAGGGGAAAGCTGTAACTCTGTGAGATGAACTAAGAGAACACAAAGCAGTTTCTGAGAAAGATTCTTTTCGGTTTTTATCTGAGGATATTTCCATTTTCACTGTAGACCTCTATGGGCTTCCAAATATCATTTTGCAAATTACACAAGAGGAGCCTTAGCTGAAGGCTTCTTGAGGGGAAATTTGTAACTCTTTGAGATGAATTAACAGAACACATAGCAGTTTCTCAGAAAGCTTCTTTTCAGTTTTTAATGAAAGATATTTCCTTTTCCACCATAGCCCTCTATGGGCTTCCAAATATCACTTTGCAAATTCCACAAGAACAGTCTTAGCGAAAGGCTTCTTGAGAGGTAAGCTGTAACTCTGTGAGATGAATTAACAGAACACAAAGCAGTTTCTCAGAAAGCTTCTTTCCAGTTTTTAACTGAAGATATTTATTTTTTCACCGTAGCCCTCTATAGACTTCCAAATATCACTTTGCAAATCCCACAATAACAGTCTTAGTGAAAGGCTTCTTGAGGGGAAAGCTGTAACTCGGTGAGATATATTAACAGAACACACGGCAGTTTCTCAGAAAGCTTCTTTCCAGTTTTTAACGGAAGATATTTCCTTTTTCAACATAGCTCTCTGTGGGCTTCCAAATATCACTTTGCAAATCACTCACGAACATTCTTAGCGAAGGTCTTCTTGAGAGCAAAGCTGTAACTGTGTGAGATGTATCAATAGAACACACGGCAGTTTCTCAGAAAGCTTCTTTCCAGTTTTTAACGGAAGATATTTTGTTTTTCACCATAGCCCTCTATGGGCTTTCAAATATCTCTTTGCAAATTTCACAAGAAGAGCCTTAGCGAAAGGCTTCTTGAGGGGAAAGCTGTAACTCTGTGAGTTGAATTAACAGACCACACAGCAGTTTCTCAGAAAACTTCTTTTCAGTTATTATCTTAAGATATTTCCTTTTTCTCCAAAGCCTTCTATGGGCTTCGAAATATCACTTTGCAAATCCCACAAGAACAGTCTTATCGAAAGGCTTCTTGAAGCGAAAGCTGTAATTCTGTGAGATGAATTATCAGAACACAAAGCAGTTTCTCAGAAAGCTTCTTTCCAGTTTTTAACTGAAGATATTCCCTTTTTCACCGAAGCCCTCTTGGGGCTTCCAAGTATCACTTTGCAAATTCCACAAAAACACTCTTAGCGAATGAGTTCTGTAGGGGAATGCTGTAACTCTGTTAGATAAATTAACAGAACAGAAAGCAGTGTCTCAGAAATCTTCTTCCCAGTTTTTAACGGAAGATATTTCCTTTTTCTCCATATCCCACTATGGGCTTCCAAATATCACTTTGCAAATTCCACAAAGCAGACTTACCGAAAAGCTTCTTGAGAAGAAAACTGTAACTCTGTGAGATGAATTACCACAACACAAAGCAGTTTCTCAGAAAGTTTCTTTCCAGGTTTTAACTGAAGATATTTCCTTTTTCATCATGGCCCTCTATGGGCTTCAAAATATCACTTTGCAAATTGCACAAGAACAGTCTTAGCGAATGGCTTCTTGAGGGAAAATTTGTAACTCTGTGATACGAATTAAGAGAACACAAAACAGTTCCTCAGAAAGCTTCTTTTCAGTTTTTATTTTAGGATATTTCCTTTTTCACCATAGCTCTCTTTGGGCCTCCAAGTATCATTTTGCAAATTCCACAAGAACAGTCTAAGCGAAAGGTTTCTGGAGGGGAAGGGTTTAACTCTGTGAGATGAATTAACAGAACACAAAGCAGTTTCTCAGAAATCTTCTTTCCAGTTTTTAATGGAAGATATGTCCTTTTTCACCATAGCCTTCTATGGGCTTCCAAATATCACTTTGTACATTCCACAAGAACAGTCTTAGCGAAAGTCTTCTTGAGAAGAAAACTGTAACTTTGTGAGATGAATTAACAGAACACAAAGCAGTTTCTCAGAAAATTTCTTTCCAGTTTTTAATGGAAGATATTTCCTTTTTCACCATAACCCTCTATGGGCTTCCAGATATCACTTAGCAAATTAAACAATAACAGTATTAGAGAAAGGATTCTGGAGAGGAAAGCTGTAACTCTGTGAGAGGAATTAACAGAACACAAAGCAGTTTTTCAGAAGACTTCTTTCCAGTTTTTAACGGAAGCTATTTCCTTTTTCACCTCAGCGCTCTAGGGGCTTCCAAATATGACTTTGCAGATTCCACAAGAACAGTCATAGCGAAAGTCTTACTGAGGAGAAAGCTGTAACTCGGTGTGATGTATTAACAGAACACACGGCAGTTTCTCAGAATGCTTCTTTCCAGTTTTTAACGGAAGATATTTCCTTTTCAATATAGCCCTCTATGGTCTTCCAAATATCACTTTGCAAATTACACAAGAACAGCCTTCGTGAACGGCTTCTTGAGGGGAAAGCTGTAACTCTGTGAGATGAACTAACGGAACACAAAGCAGATTCTCAGAAAGCTTCTATTCGGTTTTTATCTTAGGATATTTCCAATTTCACCATAACCCTCTATGGGCTTCCAAATATCACTTTGAAAATTCCACTAGAACAGTCTTAGCGAAAGGCTTCTTTAGGGCAAATCTGTAACTCTGTGAGATGAATTAACAGAACACAAATCAGTTTATCATAAAGCTTCTTTTCAGTTTTTATCTTACGACATTTCCTTTTTCGCCATAGCCCACTATGGGCTTCCAAATATCACTTTGTTAATTCCACAAGAACAGTCTGAGCGAAGGGCTTCTTGAGGGGAAAGCTGTAACTCTGTGAGATGAATTAACAGAACACAAAGATGTTTCTCAGAAAGCTTCTTTCCAGTTTTTAACGGAAGATATTTCCTTTTTCTCCATAGCCCTGTAGGGGCTTCTAAATATCACTTTCCAAATTACACAACAACAGTCTTATCATAAGTCTTCTTGAGGGAAAAGCTGTAACTCTGTGGGATGAATTAACAGAACACAAAGCAGTTTCTCAGAAAGCTTCTTTTCAGTTTTTATCTTAGGATATTTCCTTTTTCACCGTAGCCCTCTATGGGCTTCCCATTATCTCTTTGCAAATTTCACAAAAACAATTTTCGTGAACGTCTTCTTGAGGGGAAAGCTGTAACTCTGTGAGATGAACTAAGAGAACACAAAGCAGTTTCTGAGAAAGCTTCTTTTCGGTTTTTATCTGAGGATATTTCCATTTTCACTGTAGACCTCTATGGGCATCCAAATATCATTTTGCAAATTACACAAGAGGAGCCTTAGCTGAAGGCTTCTTGAGGGGAAATTTGTAACTCTTTGAGATGAATTAACAGAACACATAGCAGTTTCTCAGAAAGCTTCTTTTCAGTTTTTAATGAAAGATATTTCCTTTTCCACCATAGCCCTCTATGGGCTTCCAAATATCACTTTGCAAATTCCACAAGAACAGTCTTAGCGAAAGGCTTCTTGAGAGGTAAGCTGTAACTCTGTGAGATGAATTAACAGAACACAAAGCAGTTTCTCAGAAAGCTTCTTTCCAGTTTTTAACTGAAGATATTTATTTTTTCACCGTAGCCCTCTATAGACTTCCAAATATCACTTTGCAAATCCCACAATAACAGTCTTAGTGAAAGGCTTCTTGAGGGGAAAGCTGTAACTCGGTGAGATATATTAACAGAACACACGGCAGTTTCTCAGAAAGCTTCTTTCCAGTTTTTAACGGAAGATATTTCCTTTTTCAACATAGCTCTCTGTGGGCTTCCAAATATCACTTTGCAAATCACTCACGAACATTCTTAGCGAAGGTCTTCTTGAGAGCAAAGCTGTAACTGTGTGAGATGTATCAATAGAACACACGGCAGTTTCTCAGAAAGCTTCTTTCCAGTTTTTAACGGAAGATATTTTGTTTTTCACCATAGCCCTCTATGGGCTTTCAAATATCTCTTTGCAAATTTCACAAGAAGAGCCTTAGCGAAAGGCTTCTTGAGGGGAAAGCTGTAACTCTGTGAGTTGAATTAACAGACCACACAGCAGTTTCTCAGAAAACTTCTTTTCAGTTATTATCTTAAGATATTTCCTTTTTCTCCAAAGCCTTCTATGGGCTTCGAAATATCACTTTGCAAATCCCACAAGAACAGTCTTATCGAAAGGCTTCTTGAAGCGAAAGCTGTAATTCTGTGAGATGAATTATCAGAACACAAAGCAGTTTCTCAGAAAGCTTCTTTCCAGTTTTTAACTGAAGATATTCCCTTTTTCACCGAAGCCCTCTTGGGGCTTCCAAGTATCACTTTGCAAATTCCACAAAAACACTCTTAGCGAATGAGTTCTGTAGGGGAATGCTGTAACTCTGTTAGATAAATTAACAGAACAGAAAGCAGTGTCTCAGAAATCTTCTTCCCAGTTTTTAACGGAAGATATTTCCTTTTTCTCCATATCCCACTATGGTCTTCCAAATATCACTTTGAAAATTCCACAAAACAGACTTACCGAAAAGCTTCTCGAGAAGAAAGCTGTAACTCTGTGAGATGAATTACCACAATACAAAGCAGTTCATCAGAAAGTTTCTTTCCAGGTTTTAACTGAAGATATTTCCTTTTTCATCATGGCCCTCTATGGGCTTCCAAATATCACTTTGCAAATTGCACAAGAACAGTCTTAGCGAATGGCTTCTTGAGGGAAAATTTGTAACTCTGTGATACGAATTAAGAGAACACAAAGCAGTTCCTCAGAAAGCTTCTTTACAGTTTTTATCTTAGGATATTTCATTTTTCACCATAGCTCTCCTTGGGCTTCGAAATATCATTTTGCAAATTCCACAAGAACAGTCTAAACGAAAGGCTTTTGGAGGGGAAAATTTTAACTCTGTGAGATGAATTAACAGAACACAAAGCAGTTTCTCAGAAATCTTCTTTCCAGTTTTTAACGGAAGATATGTCCTTTTTCACCATAGCCCTCTATGGGCTACCAAATATCACTTAGTAAATTCCACAAGAACAGTCTTAGCGAAAGGCTTCTTGAGAAGAAAGCTGTAACTCTGTGAGATGAATTAACAGAACACAAAGCAGTTTCTCAGAAAATTTCTTTCCAGTTTTTAATGGAAGATATGTCCTTTTTCACCATAGCCCTCTATGGGCTTCCAAATATCATTTTGCAAATTCCCCAAGAACAGTCTTAGCAAACGGCTTCTGGAGGGGAATCCTGTAACTCTGTGAGATGAATTAACAGAACACAGAGCAGTTTCTCAGAAACCGACTTTCCAGTTTTTAACTGAAGATATTTCCTTTTTCACCATAGCCCTCTATGGGCTTCCAAATATCACATTGCAAATCCCACAAGAAAAGTCTTGGCAAAAAGCTTCTTGAGGGGAATTGTAACTCGGTTAGACGTATTAACAGAACACACGGCAGTATCTCAGAATGCTTCTTTCCAGTTTTTAACGGAAAATATTTCCTTTTTCACCATAACCCTCTAAGGGCTTCCAAATATCACTTTGCAAATTCCAAAAGAGCAGTCTTAGCGAAAGGCTTCTGGAGCGGAAAGCTGTAACTCTCTGAAATGATTTAACAGAACACAGAGCTGTTTCTCACAAAGCTTCTTTCCAGTTTTCAACCGAAGATATTTCCTTTTTCCCCATAGCCCTCTATGGGCTTCCAAATATCACTTAGAAAATCCCACAAGAACAGTCTTTGCGAACGACTTCTTGAGGGGAAAGCTGTAACTCGGTGAGATGTATTTACAGAACACACGGCAGTTTATCTGAAAGCTTCTTTCCAGTTTTTAACTGAAAATAGTTCCCTTTTCACCATAGCCCTCTATGGGCTTCCAATTATCACTTTGCAAATCCCACAAAGACACTCTTAGTGAAAGACTTCTTGAGCGAATATCTGTAACTCTGTGAGATGAATTAAGAGAACACAAAGCAGTTTCTCAGAAAGCTTCTTTCCAGTTTTTAACAGAAGATATTTCCTTTTTCACCATAGCCCTCTATGGGCTTCCAAATATCACTTTGCAAATCCCACAATAACAGCCTTAGAGAAAGGCATCTTGATGGGAAAGCTGTAACTCTGTTAGATGTATTAACAGAACACACGGCAGTTTCACAGAATGCTTCTTTAGAGTTTAACGGAAGACATTTCCTTTTTCACCTTACCCTTCTATGGGCTTCCCAGTATCACTTTGCAAATTCCACAAGAACAGTCTTAACGAAAGGCTTCCAGAGGGGAAAGCTGTTACTCTGTGAGATGAATTAAAGGAACACAAAGCAGATTCTCAAAAAGCTTCTTTCCAGTTTTAAACTGAAGATATTTCCTTTTCACCGTAGCCCCCTAGGGGCTCCAAAATAACACTTTGCAAATTCCAGAGGAACAGTCTTCGCGAAAGGCGACTTGAGGGGAAAGCTATAACTCTGTGAGATGAATTAACAGATCACAAAGCAGTTTTTCAGAAATCTTCTTTCCAGTTTTTAACTGAAGGTAATTCCTTTTTCACCATAGCCCTCTATGGGCTTCCAAATATCACTTTGCAAATTACACAAGAACAGCCTTACAGAAAGGCTTCTTGAGGGGAAATCTTTAACTCTGTAAGATAAATTAACAGAACACAAAGAAGTTTCTCAGAAAGCTTCTTTCCAGTTTTTAACAGAAGATATTTCTTCTTTTACCATAGCCCTCTATCGGCTTCCAAATATCACTTTGCAAATTCCACAAGAACAGTTTTAGCGAAAGGCTTCTTGAGGGGAAAGCTGTAACTCTGTGAGGTGAATTAACAGAACACAAAGCAGTTTCTCAGAAAGCTTGTTTTCAGTTTTTATCTTAGGATATTTCCGTTTTCACCATAGCCTTCTATGGGGTTCCAAATATCACTTTGAAAATTCCACAAGAACAGTCTTAATGAAAGGCTTTTTGAGGGGAAATCTGTAACTTTGTGAGATGAATTCACAGAACACAAACAGTTTCTTAGAAAACTTATTTACACTTTTTATCTGAGGATATTTCCTATTTCTCCAGAGTCATCTTCTGGCTTCCCAATATCACCTTGAAAATAGCACAAGAACAGTCTTAGCGAAAGGCTTCTTGAGGGGAATGATGTATCTCTTTGAGATAAATTAACAGAACACAAAGCAGTTTCTCAGAAAGCTTCTTTCCAGATTTTAACTTAAGATATTTCCTTTTTCACTGTAGCCCTCTATCGGCTCCCAAATATCAATTTGCAAATTGCACAAGAACAGTCTTAGCGAAAGCCTTCTTGACGGGAAGGCTGTAACTATGTGAGATGAATTAACAGAACACAAAGCAGTTTCTCAGAAAGCTTCTTTCCAGCTTTTAACTGAAGATATTTCCTTATTCAACATAGCCCTCTAAGGGCTTCCAAATATCACTTTGAAAATTCCACAAGAGCAGTCTTATCGAAAGGCTTTTTGAGGGGAAAGCTGTAACTCTGTGAGAAAAATTAAGAGAACACAACGCAGTTTCTCAGAATGCATCTTTCCAGTTTTTCAGGGAAGATACTCCCTTTTTCACTATAGCCCTCTATGGGCTTCCAAATATCCCTTTGCAAATTCCACAAGAACAGTCTTATCGAAAAGCTTCTTGAAGGGAAAGATGTAACTCTGTGAGATGAATTAGCAGAACACAATGCAGTTTCTCAGAAAGCTTCTTTCCAGTTTTAAACGGAAGATATTACTTTTTTCACCATAGCCCTCTATGGGCTTCAAATATCACTTTGCAAACTCCACAAGAACAGTCGTAGCGAAAGGCTTCTTGATGGGAAAGCTGTAATTCTGTGAGATGAATTAACAGAACACAAAGCAGTTTCTCAGAAAGCTTCTTTCCCGTTTTTACCGGAGGATATTTCCTTCTCACCGTAGCCCTCTAAGGGCTTCCAAATATCAATTTGCAAATTTCACAAGAACAGTCTTAGCGAAAGGCTTCTTGAGGGGAAAGCTGTAACTCTGTGAGATGAATTAACAGAACACAAAGCCGTTTCTTAGAAAGCTTCTTTCCAGTTTTTAACTGAAGAGATTTCCTTATTCACCATAGCCCTCTATGGGCTTCCAAATATCACTTTGCAAATTACACAAGAACGGTCTTAGCGAAAGGCTTCTTGAGGGGAAAGCTGTAACTCTGTGAGATGAATTAAAAGAACACAAAGCCATTTCTTAGAAAGCTTCTTTCCAGTTTTTAACCAAAGAGATTTCCTTATTCACCATAGCCCTCTATGGGCTTCCAAATATCACTTTGCAAATTACACAGGAACAGTCTTAGCGAAAGGCTTCTTGAGGGGAAAGCTGTAACTCTGTGAGATGTATTAACAGAACACAATGCAGTTTCTCAAAAAGCATCTATACAGTTTATATCTTAGGATATTTCCTTTTTCACTACAGCTCTCTAAGGGCTTCCAAATATCACTTTTTAAATTCCACAAGAGAACTCTTAGCAAAAGGCTTCCACAGGGGAAAGATGTAAATCTGTGAGATGAATTAACTGAACACAAAGCAGTTTCTCAGAAAGCTTCTTTCCAGTTTTTAACTGAAGATACTTTCTTTTTCACCATAGCGCTCTATTAGCTTTCAAATATCACTTTGCAAATTCCACACCAACAGTCTTAGCGAAAGTCTTCTTCAGGGGAAAGCTGTAACACTTTGAGATGAATTAATGGAACACAAAGTCGTTTCTCAGAAAGCTTCTTTCCAGTTTTTAAGGGAAGAGATTTCCTTTTAAACCATAGCCCTCCAGGGGCTTCCAAATATCACCTTGCAAATTACACAAGAACAGTCTTAGCGAAAGGATTGTTGATGGGAAAGCTGTAACTATGTGAGATGAATTAACAGAACACAAAGCAGTTTCTCAGAAAGCTTCTTTCCAGTTTTTAACTGAAGATATTTCCTTTTTCATCATAGCCCTCTGTGGGCTTCAAAATATCACTTTGTAAATACCATAAAAAGAGTCTTAGCGAAAGGCTTCTTGAGGGGATAGCTGCAACTCTGTGAGACGAATTAACGGAACACATAGCCGTTTCTGAGAAAGCTTCTTTCCAGCTTTCAACGGAAGAGATTTCCTTTTTCACCATAGCCCTCTATGGGCTTCCAAATATCACTTTGCAAATTCCACAAGAACAGTCTTAACGACAGGCTTCTTGAGGGGAAATCTATAACTCTGTGAGATGAATTAACAGAACACAAAGCAGTTTCTCATAAAGTTTCCTTCCACTTTTTAACTGAAGATAATTACTTTTTCACTATAGGCCTCTATGGGCATCCAAATATCACTTTGCAAATTCCACAAGAACAGTCTTAGCGAAAGTCTTCTTCAGGGGAAAGCTGTAATTCTGTGAGATGAATTAACAGAACACAAAGCAGTTTCTCAAAAAGCTTCTTTCCAGTTTTTAACTGAAGATATTTCCTTTTTCACTGTAGCCCTCTTTGGGTTTCCAAATATCACCTTGCAAACTCCACAAGAATAGTCTTAGCGAAAGGCTTCTTGAGGAGAAAGCTGTAACACTGTGGGATGAATTAACAGAACACAAAGCCATTTCTCAGAAACCTACAATCTTAGTGAAAGACTTCTTGAGGTGAAAGCAGTGACTCTGTGAGATGAATTAACAGAACACAAAGCAATTTCTCAGAAAGCTTCTTTCCAGTTTTTAATGGAAGATATTTCCTTTTTCAACATAGCCCAATATGGGCTTCCAAATATCACTTTGCAAACTCCACAAGAACAGACTTAGCGAAAGGATTCTTGAAGGGAAAGATGTAACTCTGTGAGATGAATTAACAGAACACAAAGCATTTTCTCAGAAAGCTTCTTTCCAGTTTTTAACGGGAGATATTTTCTTTTTCACCATAGCCCTCTATGGGCTTCCAAATATCACTTTGCCAATTCCACAAGAACAGTGTTAGCGAAAGGCTTCTTCAGGGGAAAGCTGTAATTCTGTGAGATGAATTAACAGAACACAAAGGAGTTTCTCTGAAACCTTCTTTCCAGTTTTTCACGGAAGATATTTCCTTTTTCACCATTTCCCTCTATGGGCTTCCAAATATAACTTTGCAAATTCCATAAGAACAGACTTAGATAAGGCTTCTTGAAGTCAAAGCTGTAACTCTGCGAGATGAATTAACAGAACTCAGAGCAGTGTCTCATAATGCTTCTTTCCAGTTTTTAACGAAAGACATTTCCTTCTTCACCATAGCCCTCTATGGGGTTCCAAATATCACTTTGCAAAATCCACAAGAACAGTCTTAGCGACAGGCTTATTGAATGAAAAGCTGTAACTGTTTGAAACGAATTAACAGAACACAAAGAAGTTTCTCAGAAAGCTTCTTTCCAGTTTTTAACTGAAGATATTCCTTTTTCACCATAGCTCTCTATGGGCTTCCAAATATCACTTTGCCAATTCCACAAGAACAGTCTTAGCAAAAGGCTTGTTGAGGGGAAAGCTGTAACTCTGTGAGATGATTTAACACAACACAAAGCAGATTCTCAGACAGCTTCTTTCCAGTTTTTATCTGAAGATATTTTCTTTTTCACCATTGTACACTATGGGCTTCCAAATATCACTTTGCAAATTTCACAAGAACAGCCTTAGCGAAAGGCTTCTTGAATGGAAAGCTGTAACTCTGTGAGATAAATTAACGGAACACAAAGCAGTTTCTCAGAATGCTTCTTTTCAGTTTTTACCTTAGATTATTTCCTTTTTCACCATAATCCTCTATGGGCTTCCAAATATAACTTTCCAAATTCCGCAAGAAAAGATTTAGTGAAAGGCTTCTTTAAGGGAAAGCTGTAACTCTCTGAGATGAAATTACAGAACACAAAGCAGTTTCTCAGAATGCTTCTTTCCAGTTTTAACGGAAGATGTTTCGTTTTTACCATACACCTCTATGGGCTTGCAAATATCACCTCCCAAATTCCACAAGAACAGTCTTAGCAAAAGGCTTCTTGAGGGGAAAGCTGTAATTCTGTGAGATGATTTAACAGAACACATAGCAGTATCTCAGACAACTTCTTTGCAGTTTTTAACTGAAGAGATTTCCTTATTCACCATAGCCCTCTATGGGCTTCCAAATATCACTTTGCAAATTACACAAGAACAGTCTTAACGACAGACTTCTTGAGGGGAAAGGTGTAACTCAGTGAGATGAAATAACAGAACACAAGGCAGTTTCTCAGACAGCTTCCTTCCAGTATTTAACTGAAGATATTTCCTTTTTCACCATAGCCCTCTAAGGGCTTCCAATATCACTTTGCGAATTCCACAAGAACAGCCTTAGCGATAGGCTTCTTGAGGGGAAAGCTGTAACTCTGTGAGATGAATTCACAGAACACAAAGCAGTTTCTCAGAGAGCTTCTTTGCAGTTTTTAACGTAAGATATTTCCTTTTTCACCATAGCTCTCTAGGGGCTTCCAAATATCACCTTGTAAATTCCTCAAGAATAGTCTTAGCGAAAGAGTTCTTGAGGGGAACAGAGTGACTCTGTGAGATCAATTAACAAAGCACAGAGCAGTTTCTCAGAAAGCTTCATTCTAGTTTTAAACTGAACATATTTCCTTTTTCACCATAGCTCTCTAGGGGCTTCCAAATACCACTTTGCAAATTCCGCAAGAACAGTCTTTGCGAAAGGCTTCTTGAGAGGAAAGCAGTAACTCTGTGAGATGAATTAACAGAACACAAAGCAGTTTCTCGAAATGATTCTTTCCAGTTTTTTACGGAAGATATTTCCTTTTTCGCCGTAGCCCTCTATGGGCTTCCAAATATCACTTTGCGAATTCCACAAGAACCGCCTTAGCGAAAGTCTTCTTGAAGGGAAAGCTGTAAATCTGTGAGATGAATTAACAGAACAGAAAGCAGTTTCTCAGAAAGCTTCTTTCCAGTTTTTAACGGAACATATTTCCTTTTTCACCACAGCCCTCTATGGCTTCCAAATATCACTTTCTAAATTCCACAAGTAAAGCCTTAGCGAAAGGCTTCTTGAAGGTAAAGCTGTAACTCTGTGATATGAATTAACAGAACACAAAGCAGTTTCTCAGAAATCTTCTTTACAGTTTTCAACGGAAAATATTTAGATTTTCACCATAGCCCCATATGGGCTTCCAAATATCACTTTGAAAATTCCACAAGAACAGCCTTAGCGGAAGTCTTCTTGAGGGGAAAGCCGACACTCTGTGAGATGAATAAACAGAACACAAAGCAGGTTCTCAGAATACTTCTTTTCTGTTTTTATCTTAGGATACTTCCTTTTTCACCGTAGCCCTCTATGGTCTTCCAAATGTCACTTTGCAAATTCCACAAGAACAGTCTTAGCGAAAGGTTTCTTGAGGGAAAGCTGTAAATCTGTTA
Organism: Chlorocebus sabaeus; assembly: GCF_047675955.1. NCBI lineage: Eukaryota > Metazoa > Chordata > Mammalia > Primates > Cercopithecidae > Chlorocebus > Chlorocebus sabaeus. The sequence continues at coordinate 227,577 of NW_027327635.1, forward strand.
GATGAAATAAGAGACCACAAAGCAGTTTCTCAGACAGCTTCTTTCCAGTTTTCAACGGAGGATATTTCCTTTTTCACCATAGCCCTCTAAGGGCTTCCAAATAACACTTTGCAAATTCCACATGAACAGCCTTAGCGAAATTCTTATTGAACGGAAAGCTGTAACTCTGTGAGATGAATTAACGGAACACAAAGCAGTTTCTCAGAATGCTTCTTTTCAATTTTTACCTTAGATTATTTCCTTTTTCACCATAGTCCTCTATGGGCTTCCAAATATCACTTTGCAAATTCCGCAAGAACAGTCTCAGCAAAAGACTCCTTGAGGGCAAAGCAGTAACTCTGTGAGATGAATTAACAGAACACAAAGCAGTTTCTCAGAAAGCTTCTTACCGGTTTTTAACTGAAGATATTTCCTTTTTCACCATAGCCCTCTATGGGCATCCAAATATCACTTTCCAAACTCCACAAGAACAGCTTTAGCGAAAGTCTTCTTGAATGGAAAGCTGTAACTCTGTGAGATGAATTTACGGAACACAAAGGAGTTTCTCAGAAAGCTTCTTTCCAGTTTTTTACGAAAGATATTTCCTTTTACACCATAGTCCTCTATGGACTTACAAATATCACTTTGCAAATTCCACAAAAACAGTCTTAGCGAAAGACTTCTTGAAGGGAAAACTTCAAATCTTGAGATGAATTTACAGAACACAAAGCAGTTTCTCAGAAAACTTCTTTCCAGTTTTTAACGGAAGATATTTCTATTTCACCCTAGCTCCCTAAGCGCTTCCAAATATCACTTTGCAAATTCCACAAGAACAATCTTTACGAAAGGCTTCTTCAGGGGAAATCTGTAACTCTGTGAGAAGAATTCACAGAACACAAAGTAGTTTCTCAGAAAGCTTCTTTCCAGTTTTTAAGGGAAGATATTTCCTTTTTCACCATAGCCCTCTATGGGCTTCCAAATATCACTTTGCAGATTCCACAAGAACAGTCTTAGCAAAAGGCTTCTTGAGGGGAAAGCAGTAACTCTGTGAGATGAATTAACAGAACACAAAGCAGTTTCTCAGAAAGATTCTTTCCAGTTTTTAACTAAAGATATTTATTTTTTCACCATAGCCCTCTAAGGGCTTCCAAATATCAGTTACCAAATTCCACAAGAACAGCCTTAGCGAAAGGCTTCTTCAAGGGAAACCTGTAACTCTGTGATATGAATTAACAGAACAGAAAGCAGTTTCTCAGAAAGCTTCTTTCCAGTTTTTCCGGAAGATATTTCCTTTTTCACCATAGCCCTCTATGGGCTTCCAAATATCACATTACAAATTCCACAAGAACAGCCTTAGATAAAGGCTTCTTGAAGGGAAAGATGTAACTCTGTGAGATGAATTAACAGAACACAAAGCATTTTCACAAAATGTTTCTTTTCAGTTTTTAACTTAGGATATTTCCTTTTTCACCGTAGCCCTCTATGGGCTTCCAAATATCACTTTGCAAATTCCACAAGATCTCTCTTAGCGAAAGACTTCTAGAAGGGAAAGCTGTAATTCTGTGAATGAACTAACAGAACACAAAGCAGGTTCTCAGACAGCTTCTTTCCAGTTTTTAACTGAAGATATTTCCTTTTTCAACCTAGAGCACTTTGGGCTTCAAAATATCACTTTGCAAATTCCAGAAGAACAGTGTTAGCGAAAGACTTCTTGTAGGGAAAGCAGTAACTCGGTGAGATGAATTAACAGAACACAAAGCAGTTTCTCAAAAGCTTCTTTCCAGTTTTTAACGGAAGATATTTCCTTTTTCACCATAGCCCTCTGGACTTCCAAATATCACTTTACAAATTCCACAAGAACAGTCGTAGCGAAAGACTTCTTGAGGGGAAAGCAATAACTCTGAGATGAATTAACAGAGCACAAAACACTTTCTCAGAAAGCTTCTTTATAGTTTCTAACGGAACATATTTCATTTTTCAGCATAGCCCTCTATGGGCTTACAAATATCACTTTGCATATTCCACAAGTACAGTGTTAGCGAAAGGCTTCTTGATTGGAAGGCTGTAACTCTATGAATTGAATTAACAGAATACAAAGCAGTTTCTCAGGAAGCTTCTTTCCAGTTTTTAAAGGAAGATATTTCCTTTTTCACCGTAGCCCTCCATGGGCTTTCAAATATCACTTTGCAAATTCCACAAGAACAGTCTAAGCGAAATGCTTCTTGAGGGGAATGCTGTAACTCTGTGAGGTTAATTAATGAAACATAAAACAGTTTCTCAGAGTGCTTCTTTTCACTTTTTATCTTTGGATATTTCCTTTTTCACCATAGACCTCTCTGGGCTTCCAAATATCACATTGCAAATTCCAAAAGAACAGTCCTAGCAAAAGGTTTCTTGAGGGGAAAGCTGTAACTCTGTGAGAAGAATTAACAGAACACAAAGCAGTTTCTCAGAAAGCTTCTTTCCAGTTTTTAACTGAAGATATTCCCTTTTTCACCGTAGTCCCCTGTGGACTTCCAAATATCACTTTCCAAATTCCACAAGAACAGCGTTAGTGAAAGGCTTCTTGAAGGGAAAGCTGTAATTCTTTGAGATGAATTAACAGAACACAAAGCTGTTTCTCAGAAATTTTCTTACCAGTTTTTAACGGAAGGTATTTCCTTTTTCTCCATAGCCCTCTATGGGCTTCCAAATATCACTTTGCAAATTCCACAAGAACAGTTTTAGCGTAAGGATTATTGAGGGGAGAGCTGCAACTCTGTGAGATGAATTAACAGAACACAAAGCAGTTTCTCAGAAAGCTTCTTTTCAACGGAACACAAAGCAGTTTTTCAGACAGCTTCTTTCCAGTTTTTAACTGAAGATATTTCCTTTTTTACCCTAGCCCTCTATGGGCTTCCAAATATCACTTTGCAAATTCCACAAGAACAGTCTTAGCGAAAGGCTTCTTGAAGGGAAAGCTGTATCTCTGTGAGATGAATTAACAGAACACAAAGCAGTTTCTCAGAGTGCTTCTTTCCAGTTTTTAAGGGAAGTTATTTCCTTTTTCAACATAGCCCTCTATGGGCTTCCAAATATCACTTTGCAAGTTGGACAAGAACAGCATTAGCGAAAGGTTTCTTGAGGGGAAAGCTGTAACTCTGTGAGATGAATTAACAGAACACAAAGCAGTTTCTCAGAAAGCTTCTTTCCAGTTTTTAATGGAAGATATTTCCTTTTTTACCATATCCCTCTATGGGCTTCCAAATATCACTTTGCAAATTCCACAAGATCTCTCTTAGCGAAAGACTTCTAGAAGGGAAAGCTGTAATTCTGTGAATGAACTAACAGAACACAAAGCAGGTTCTCAGACAGCTTCTTTCCAGTTTTTAACTGAAGATATTTCCTTTTTCAACCTAGAGCACTTTGGGCTTCAAAATATCACTTTGCAAATTCCAGAAGAACAGTGTTAGCGAAAGACTTCTTGTAGGGAAAGCAGTAACTCGGTGAGATGAATTAACAGAACACAAAGCAGTTTCTCAAAAGCTTCTTTCCAGTTTTTAACGGAAGATATTTCCTTTTTCACCATAGCCCTCTGGACTTCCAAATATCACTTTACAAATTCCACAAGAACAGTCGTAGCGAAAGACTTCTTGAGGGGAAAGCAATAACTCTGAGATGAATTAACAGAGCACAAAACACTTTCTCAGAAAGCTTCTTTATAGTTTCTAACGGAACATATTTCATTTTTCAGCATAGCCCTCTATGGGCTTACAAATATCACTTTGCATATTCCACAAGTACAGTGTTAGCGAAAGGCTTCTTGATTGGAAGGCTGTAACTCTATGAATTGAATTAACAGAATACAAAGCAGTTTCTCAGGAAGCTTCTTTCCAGTTTTTAAAGGAAGATATTTCCTTTTTCACCGTAGCCCTCCATGGGCTTTCAAATATCACTTTGCAAATTCCACAAGAACAGTCTAAGCGAAATGCTTCTTGAGGGGAATGCTGTAACTCTGTGAGGTTAATTAATGAAACATAAAACAGTTTCTCAGAGTGCTTCTTTTCACTTTTTATCTTTGGATATTTCCTTTTTCACCATAGACCTCTCTGGGCTTCCAAATATCACATTGCAAATTCCAAAAGAACAGTCCTAGCAAAAGGTTTCTTGAGGGGAAAGCTGTAACTCTGTGAGAAGAATTAACAGAACACAAAGCAGTTTCTCAGAAAGCTTCTTTCCAGTTTTTAACTGAAGATATTCCCTTTTTCACCGTAGTCCCCTGTGGACTTCCAAATATCACTTTCCAAATTCCACAAGAACAGCGTTAGTGAAAGGCTTCTTGAAGGGAAAGCTGTAATTCTTTGAGATGAATTAACAGAACACAAAGCTGTTTCTCAGAAATTTTCTTACCAGTTTTTAACGGAAGGTATTTCCTTTTTCTCCATAGCCCTCTATGGGCTTCCAAATATCACTTTGCAAATTCCACAAGAACAGTTTTAGCGTAAGGATTATTGAGGGGAGAGCTGCAACTCTGTGAGATGAATTAACAGAACACAAAGCAGTTTCTCAGAAAGCTTCTTTTCAACGGAACACAAAGCAGTTTTTCAGACAGCTTCTTTCCAGTTTTTAACTGAAGATATTTCCTTTTTTACCCTAGCCCTCTATGGGCTTCCAAATATCACTTTGCAAATTCCACAAGAACAGTCTTAGCGAAAGGCTTCTTGAAGGGAAAGCTGTAACTCTGTGAGATGAATTAACAGAGCACAAAGTAGTTTCTCAGAGAGCTTCTTTCAAATTTGTAACTAAAGATATTTCCTTTTTCACCATAGCCCTCTATGGGCTTAAAAATAATACTTTCCAAATGCACAAGAACACCCTTAGTGAAAGGCTTCTTGAAGGGAAAGCTGTAACTCGGTGAGATGAATTAACATAACACAAAGGAGTTTCTCAGAAAGCTTCTTTCCAGTTTTTAACGGAAGATATTTCCTTTTTCACCACAGCCCTTATGGGCTTCCTAATATAACTTTGCAAATTCCACAAGAACAGTCTTAGCGAAAGGCTTCTTGAGGGGAAAGCTGTATCTCTGTGAGATGAATTAACAGAACACAAAGCAGTTTCTCAGAGTGCTTCTTTCCAGTTTTTAAGGGAAGTTATTTCCTTTTTCAACATAGCCCTCTATGGGCTTCCAAATATCACTTTGCAAGTTGGACAAGAACAGCATTAGCGAAAGGTTTCTTGAGGGGAAAGCTGTAACTCTGTGAGATGAATTAACAGAACACAAAGCAGTTTCTCAGAAAGCTTCAGCAAAGCGCTCTCTGGGCTTACAAATATCACTTTCCAGATTCCACAAGAAAGCCTTAGCGAAAGGATTCTAGAAGGGAAAGCTGAAATTCCGTTAGATGAATAAAGAGAAGACAAAGGAGTTTCTCAGACAGCTTCTTTCCAGTTTTTAACTGAAGATATTTCCTTTTTCACCCTAGCCCTCTTTGGGCTTCGAAATATCACTTTGAAATTCCAGAAGAACAGTCTTAGCGAAAGGCTTCTTGAAGGGAAAGCTATAGCTCGGTGAGATGAATTAACAGAACACATAGCAGTTTCTCAGAAAGCTTCTTTCCAGTTTCTAACGGAAGATATTTCCTTTTTCACCATAGCCGTCTAAGGCCTTCCAAATATCACTTTCCATTTTCCACAAGAACAGTCTTAACGAAAGGCTTCTTGAGGGAAAACTGTAACTCCGTTAGATGAATTAACAGAACACAAAGCAGTTGCTCAGAAAGCTTCTTTCCAGTTTTTAGCGGAAGATATTTCCTTGTTTACCATAGCCCTCAATGGGCTTCCAAATATCACTAGGCATATTCCACAAAAACAGTCTTAGCATAAGGATTATTTAGGGGAAAGCTGTAATTCTGTCAGATGAATTAACAGAACACAAAGGAGTTTTTCAGAAAGCTTCTTTCCACTTTTTAACGGAAGATATTTCTTTTTTCACCATAGCCCTCCATGGGCTTCCAAATATCACTTTGCAAATTCCAGAAGAACAGTCTTAACGAAAGGCTTCTTCAGGGGAAAGCTGTAACACTGTGAGATGAATTAACAAATCACAAAGCAGTTTCTCAGACAGCTTCTTTCCAGTTTTTAACTGAAGGTATTTCCTTTTTCACCCTAGACCTCTTTGGGCTTCGAAATATCACTTTGCAAATTCCAGAAGAACAGTCGTAGCGAAAGGCTTCTAGTAGGGAAAGCTGTAACTCGGGGAGATGAATTAACAGAACAAAAAGCAGTTTCTCAGAAAGCTTCTTTCCAGTTTTTCACGGAAGATGGGCTTCCAAATATCACTTTGCAAGTTCCACAAGAACAGCCTTAGCGAAGGGCTTCTTGAGGGGAAAGCTCTAACTCTGTGAGATGAATTAACAGAACACAAAGCAGCTTCTCAGAAAGCTTCTTTCCAGTTTTTACACTAAGATATTTCCTTTTTCACCATAGCCCTCTATGGACTTCCAAATATCACTTTCCAAATTCCACAAGAACAGTCTTAGCGAAAGACTTCTTGAGGGGAAAGCAATAACTCTGAGATGAATTAACACAACACAAAACACTTTCTCACAAAGCTTCTTACCGTTTTAAACGGAACATATTTCCTTTTTCAGCATAGCCCTCTATGGGCTTACAAATATCTCTTTCCATATTCCACAAGTACAGTCTTAGCGAAAGGCTTCTTGAGGCGAAGGCTGTAACTCTGTGAGTTGAACTATCAGAATACAAAGCATTTTGTCAGAAATCTTCTTTCCAGTTTTTGAAGGAAGATATTTCCTTTTTCACTTAGCCCTATATGGACTTTCAAATACCACTTTGCAAATTCCACAAGAACAGTCTTAGCTAAAGGCTTCTTGAGGGGAAAGCTGTAACTCTGTGAGGTGAATTAACGGAACATAAAGCGGTGTCTCAGAAAGCTTCTTTCCAGTTTTTACCTGAAGATATTTCCTTTTTCACCGTAGCCCCCTGTGGACTTACAAATATCACTTTTGATATTCCACAAGAACAGCCTTTGCGAAAGGCTTCTTGAAGGAAAGCTGTAATTCTGTGAGATGAATTAACAGAACACAAAGCAGTTTCTCAGCTTCTTTCCAGTTTTTAACTGAAGATATTTCCTTTTTCACCATAGACCTCTTTAGGCTTCCAAATATCACTTTGCAAATTCCACAAGAACAGTCTTAGCGTAAGGGTAATTGAGGGGAAAGCAGTAACTCTGTGAGATGAATTAACAGAACACAAAGCAGTTTCTCAGAAAGATTCTTTCCAGTTTTTAACTAAATATATTTATTTTTTCACCATAGCCCTCTAAGGGCTTCCAAATATCAGTTACCAAATTCCACAAGAACAGCCTTAGCGAAAGGCTTCTTCAAGGGAAACCTGTAACTCTGTGATATGAATTAACAGAACAGAAAGCAGTTTCTCAGAAAGCTTCTTTCCAGTTTTTCCGGAAGATATTTCCTTTTTCACCATAGCCCTCTATGGGCTTCAAAATATCACATTGCAAATTCCACAAGAACAGCCTTAGATAAAGGCTTCTTGAAGGGAAAGTTGTAACTCTGTGAGATGAATTAACAGAACACAAAGCATTTTCACAAAATGTTTCTTTTCAGTTTTTAACTTAGGATATTTCCTTTTTCACCGTAGCCCTCTATGGGCTTCCAAATATCACTTTGCAAATTCCACAAGATCTCTCTTAGCGAAAGACTTCTAGAAGGGAAAGCTGTAACTCTGTGAATGAACTAACAGAACACAAAGCAGGTTCTCAGACAGCTTCTTTCCAGGTTTTAACTGAAGATATTTCCTTTTTCACCCTAGAGCACTTTGGGCTTCAAAATATCACTTTGCAAATTCCAGAAGAACAGTGTTAGCGAAAGGCTTCTTGTAGGGAAAGCAGTAACTCGGTGAGATGAATTAACAGAACACAAAGCAGTTTCTCAAAAGCTTCTTTCCAGTTTTTAATGGAAGATATTTCCTTCTTCACCGTAGCCCTCTATGGGCTTCCAAATATCACTCTGCAAGTTCCACAAGAACAGCCTTAGCCAAAGGCTTCTTCAGGGGAAAGCTGTAACCCTGTGAGATGAATTTACAGAACACAAAGCAGTTTCTCAGAAAGCTTCTTTCCAGTTTTTACCCTAAGATATTTCCTTTTTCACCATAGCCCTCTATGGACTTCCAAATATCACTTTACAAATTCCACAAGAACAGTCTTAGCGAAAGACTTCTTGAGGGGAAAGCAATAACTCTGAGATGAAATAACAGAGCACAAAACACTTTCTCAGAAAGCTTCTTTATAGTTTCTAACGGAACATATTTCATTTTTCAGCATAGCCCTCTATGGGCTTACAAATATCACTTTGCATATTCCACAAGTACAGTGTTAGCGAAAGGCTTCTTGATTGGAAGGCTGTAACTCTGTGAGTTGAATTAACAGAATACAAAGCAGTTTCTCAGGAAGCTTCTTTCCAGTTTTTAAAGGAAGATATTTCCTTTTTCACCGTAGCCCTCCATGGGCTTTCAAATATCACTTTGCAAATTCCACAAGAACAGTCTTAGCGAAAGGCTTCTTGAGGGGAAAGCTGTAACACTGTGAGGTTAATTAATGAAACATAAAGCAGTTTCTCAGAGTGCTTCTTTTCAGTTTTTATCCTTGGATATTTCCTTTTTCACCATAGCCGTCTCTGGGCTTCCGAATATCACATTGCAAATTCCACAAGAACAGTCCTAGAAAAGGTTTCTTGAGGGGAAAGCTGTAACTCTGTGAGAAGAATTAACAGAACACAAAGCAGTTTCTCAGAATGCTTCTTTCCAGTTTTTAAGGGAAGATATTTCCTTTTTCACCATAGCCCTCTATGGGCTTCCAAATATCACTTTGCATGTTCCACAAGAACAGCATTACCGAAAGGCTTCCTGAGGGGAACGCTGTAACTCTGTGAGATGAATTAGCAGAACACAAAGCAGTTTCTCAGAAAGCTTCTTTCCAGTTTTTAACGGAAGATATTTCCTTTTTCACCATATCCCACTATGGGCTACCAAATATCACTTTGGAAATTCCACAAGAACAGTCTTAGCAAAAGGCTTCTTGAGGGGAAAGCAGTAACTCTGAGATGAAATAAGAGAGCACAAAACAGTTTCTCCGAAAGCTTCATTCCAGTTTTTCAGGGAAGATACTTCCTTTTTCAGCAAAGCGCTCTATGGGCTTACAAATATCACTTTCCAGATTCCACAAGACTGCCTTATCGAATGGCTTCTTGAAGGGAAAGCTGTAATTCCGTGAGACGAATTAAGAGAAGACAAAGCAGTTTCTCAGACAGCTTCTTTTCAGTTTTTAAGTGAAGATATTTCCTTTTTCAACCTAGACTTCTTTGGGCTTCGAAATATCACTTTGCAAATTCCAGAAGAACAGTCTTAGCGAAAGGCTTCTTGAGGGGAAAGCAATAACTCTGAGATGAAGTAACACAACACAAAACACTTTCTCAGAAAGCTTCTTTACACTTTTTAACGGAAGATATTTCCTTTTTCAGCATAGCCCTCTATGGGCTTACAAATATTACTTTGAAAATTCCACAAGAACAGTTCTAGAGAAAGGCTTCTTGACGGGAAAGCAGTAACTCTCTGAGATGAATTAGCAGAAGACAAAGCAGTTTCTGAGAAAATTTCTTTCCAGTTTTTAACTGAAAATATTTGCTTTTTCACTGTAGCCCTCTATGGGCTTCCAAATATCTCTTTGCAAATTCCACAAGAACAGTTCTAGCGAAAGGTTTCTTGACGGGAAAGCAGTAACTCTGTGAGATGAATTAACAGAATACTAAGCAGTTTCTGAGAAAACTTCTTTTCAGTTTTTAACTGAAAGTATTTCCTTTTTCACCGTAGCCCTCTATGGGCTTCTAAATATCATTTTGAAAGTTCCACAAGAACAGTCTTAACGAAAGGCTTTCTGAGGGGAAAGCAGTAACTCTAAGATGAATTAACAGAACACAAAACAGTTTCTCAGAAAGTATCTTTCCAGTTTTTAACGGAAGATATTACCTTTTTCAGCATAGCCCTCAATGGGCTTACAAATATCACTATCTAGATTCCATAAGACACCCTTAGCGAAAGGCTTCTTGAAGGGAAAGCTGTAACTCTGTGAGATGAATTAAAAGAAAACAAAGCAGATTCTCAGAAAGCTTCCTTCCAGTTTTTAACGGAAGATATTTCCTTTTTAACCGTAGCCATCTATGGGCTTCCAAATATCTCTTTGCAAATTCCACAAGAACAGTCTTTGCGAAAGGCTTCTTAAGGAGACAGCTGTAACTCTGTGAGATGAATTAACAGAACACTAAGCACTTTCTCAGAAAGGTTCTTTCCAGTTTTTAACAGAAGATATTTCCTTTTTCACCCTAGCCATCAATGGGTTTCCAAATATCACTTTGCAAATTCCACAAGAACAGTCGTAGCGAAAGGCTTCTTGAGGGGAAAGTTGTAACTCTGTGAGATGAATTAACAGAACACAAAGAAGTTTCTCAGAAAGCTTCTTTCCAGTTTTTAACGGAAGATATTTGTTTTTCACCATAGCTCTCTATGGGCTTCCAAATATCACTTTGCAAATCCCACAAGAACAGCCATAGCGAAAGGCTTCTTGATGGGAAAGCTGTAACTCTGTGAGATGAATTAACAGAACACAAAGCAGTTTCTCAGAAAGATTCTTTATAGTTTTTAACGGAGGATATTTCCTTTTTCACCATTGCCCTCTATGGACTTCCAAATATTACTTTGCATGTTCCACAAGAACAGCCTTAGCGAAAGGCTTCTTGAGGGGAAAGCTGTAACTCTGTGAAATGAATTAACAGATCAAAAAGCAGTTTCTGAGAAACTTCTTTTCAGTTTTTATCCTAGGATATTTCCTTTTTCACCATAGCCCTCTATGGGCTTCCAAATACCACTTTGCAAATTCCACAAGAACAGTCTAAGCGAAAGACTTCTGGAGGGCAAACATGTAATTCTGTGAGGTGTATCAACAGAACAAAAAGCAGTTTCTCAAAAAGCTTCTTTTCAGTTATTATCTTGGGATACTTCCTTTTTCACCATTGCCCTCTATGGGCTTCCAAATATCACTTTGCAAATAAAACAAGAACAGTCTTAGCGAATATCTTCTTCACGGGATAGCTGTAACTCTGTGAGAAGAATTAACAGAACACAAAGCAGTTTCTCAGAACCTTTCTTTCCAGTTTTTAACTAAAGTTATATCCTTTTTCACTCTAGCCCTCTATGGGCTTCCAAATATCACTTTGCAAATTCAACAAGAACAGCCTTAGCGGAAGTCTTCTTGAGGGGAAAGCTGTAACTCTGTGAGATGAACTAACAGAACACAAAGGAGTTTCTCAGAAAGGTTTTTTCCAGTTTTTAACTGAAAATATTTCCTTCTTTACCCTAGCCCTCTATAGGCTTCCAAATATCACTTTGCAAATTCCACAAGAACAGCCTTAGCGAAAGGCTTCTTGAAGGGAAAGATGTATCTCTGTGAGATGAATTAACAGAACACAAAGCAGTTTCTCAGAAAGCTTTTTTTCTGGTTTTAACGGAAGATATTTCCTTTTTCACAATAGCCCACTATGGGCTTCAAAATATCACTTTGCACATTCCACAAGAAAAGCCTTAGCGAAAGGCTTCTTGAAGGGAAAGATGTAACTCTGTGCGATGAATTAACAGAACACAAAGCAGTTTCTCAGAAAGCTTCTTTCCAGTTTTGAAAGGAAGATATTTCCTTTTTCACCATAGCCGTCTATGGGCTTCCAAATATCACTTTGGAAATTCCACAAGAACAGTCTTAGCGAAAGACTTCTTGAGGGGAAAGCTGTAACTCCGTGAGATCAATTAACAGAACACAAAGCGGTTTCTCTCAAAGCTTCTTTTCAGTTTCTATCTTAGGATACTTCCTTTTTCACCATAACCCTCTACGGGCTTCCAAATATCACTTTGCAAATTCCACAAGAACAGTCTTACCGAAAGGCTTCTTGATGGGAAAGCTATAACTCTGTGAGATGAATTAACAGAACACAAAGCAGTTTCTTAGAAAGCTTCCTTCCAGTTTTTAACGGAAGATAGTTCTTTTTCACCATAGCCCTCTACTTGCTTCAAAATATCACTTTGCAAATTCTACAAGAACAGTCTTAGCGAAAGGCTTCTTGAGGGGAAAGCTGTAACTCTATGTGATCAATTAACGGAAAACAAAGCAGTCTCTCAAACGTTTCTTTCCAGTTTTTAACGGAAGAGATTTCCTTTTTCACCATAACCGTCTAAGGGATTTCAAATATCTCTTTGCAAATTCCACAAGGACAGTCTTAGCGAAAGGCTTCCAGAGGAAGAAGCTGTAACTCTGTCAGGTGAATTAACAGATCACTAAGCAGTTTTTCAGAAAGCTTCTTTTCGGTTTTTATCTTAGGATATCTCCATTTTCACCATAGCCCTCTATGGGCTTCGAAATATCACTTTGCAAATTCCACAAGAACAGTCTTAGCGAAACGCTTCTTGAGGAGAAAGCTTTAACACTGTGAGTTGAATTAACAGAACACAAAGCGGTTTCTCACAAAGCTTCTTTTCAGTTTTTAGCCTATGATATTTCCTTTTTCACCATAGCTCTCTATGGGCTTCCATATATCACTTTGAGAATTCCACAGGAACAGTCTTAGTGTACGGCTTCTTGATGGGAAGCTGAAACTCTGTGAGATGAATTATCAGAGCATCAAGCAGTTTCGCAGAAAGATTCTTTCCAGTTTTTAACGGAAGATATTTCCTTTTTCAAAATAGCCCTCTAAGGGCTTCGAAATATCACCTTGCAAATTCCACAGGAACAGACTTAGTGAATGACTTCTTGAGGGGTAAGCTATAACTCTGTGAGATGAATTAAGAGAACACAATGCAGTTTCTCAGAAAGCTTGTTTTCGGTTTTTATCTTAGGATTTCTCCATTTTCACCATAGCCCTCTATGGGCTTCCAAATATCACTTTGCAAATTCCACAAGAAGAGTCTTAGAGAAAGGCTTATTGAAGGGAAAGCTATAACTCTGTGAGATCAATTAACAGAACGCAAGGCAGTTTCTCAGAGAGCTTCTTTTCAGTTTATATCTTAGCATATTTCCTTTTTCACCATAGCCCTCTATGGGCTTCCAAATATCACGTTGCAAATTCCACAAGAAGAGTCTTAGCGAAAGGCTTATTGAAGGGAAAGCTGTAACTCTGTGAGATCAATTAACAGAACGCAAGGCAGTTTCTCAGAAAGCTTCTATTCAGTTTTTATCTTAGCATATTTCCTTTTTCACCATAGCCCTCTATGGGCTTCCAAATATCACTTTGCAAATTCCACAAAAACAGTCTTAGTGAACGGCTTCTTGAGGGAAAAGCTGTAACTCTGTGAGATGAATTAACAGAACACAAAGCAGTTTCTCGGAAAGCTTCTATCCAGTTTTTAGAGGAAGATATTTCCTTTTTCTGCATAGACTTCTAACGGCTTCCAAATAGCACCTTACAAATTCCACAGGAACAGACTTAGTGAACGGCTTCTTGTGGCAAAAGCTATATCTATGTGAGATGAATTAAGAGAATACAATGCAGTTTCTCAGAAAGCTTCTTTTCGGTTTTTATCTTAGGAAATTACCTTTTTCGCCATAATCCTCTATGGGCTTCCAATATCACTTTGCAAATTCCACCATAACAGTCTAAGCGAAAGTCTTCTTGAGGGGAAAGCTGTAACTCTGTGACATGAATTAACAGAACACAAAGCAGTCCTTCAGAAAGCTTCTTTCCAGTTTTTAATGTAAGATATTTCCTTTTTCACCATAGCCCTCTATGGGCTTCCAAATATCACTTTGCAAATTACAAAAGAACAGTCTTAGCGATAGGCTTCTTAAGAAAGGCTTCTTGAGGGGAAACTGTAACTCTGTGAGTTGAATTAACAGAACACAAAGCAGTTTCTCAGAAAGCTTATTTTCAGTTTTTATCCTAGGATATTTCCTTTTTCACCATAGCCCTCTAAGGGCTTCCAAATATCACTTTGTTAATTTCATAAAACAGTCTTAGTGAACAGCTTCTTAAGGGGAAAGCTGTAACTCTGTGAGTTGAACTAACAGAACACAAAGCAGTTTCTCAGAAATCTTCTTTCCAGTTTTTAACGGAAGATATTTCCTTTTCCACCATAGCCCTCTATGAGCTTCCGAATATCACTTTGCAAATTCCACAAGAACAGTCTTAGCGAAAGGCTTCTTGAAGGGACAGCTGTAACTCTGTGAGATGAATTAACAGAACCCACAGCAGTTTCTCAGAAATCTTCTTTCCATTTTTTAACGGAAGATATTTCCTTTTTCAGCATAGCCCCCGATGGGCTTCCAAATATCACTTTGCAAATTCCACAAGAACAGTCTTAGGGAAAGGCTTCTTGAGGGGAAAGCTGTAACACAGTGACATGAATTAATAGAACACAAAGCAGTTTCTCAGAAAGCTTCTTTCCATTTTATATCGGAAGATACTTCCTTTTTCACCATATCCTTCTATGGTCTTCGAAATATCACTTTGCAAATTCCACAAGAACAGTCTTATCGAAGGGCTTCTTGAGAAAAGCTTTTTAGGGGAAAGCTGTAACTCCGTGAGTTGAATTAACAGAACACAAAACAGTTTATCAGAAAGCTTGTTTCCAGTTTTTAACGGAAGATATTTTCTTTTTCACCGTATCCCTCTATGGGCTTCCAAATATCACATTGCAACTTCAACAACAACAGTTAGCGAAAGGTTTCTTGAGGGGAAAGCTGTAGCTCTGTGAGGTTAATTAACAGATAGCAAAGCAGTTACTCAGAAAGCTTCTTTCCAGTTTTTAATGGAAGAGATTTCCTTTTTCACCATGTCCCTCTATGGGCTTCGAAATATCACTTTGCAAATTCCTCAAGAACAGTCTTAGTGAACGGCTTCTTGAGGGGAAAGCTATAACCCTGTGAGATGAATTAAGAGAACACAGTGCAGTTTTTCAGAAAGCATCTTTTCGGTTTTTATGTTACGATATTTTCTTTTTCACCATAGCTCTCTAAGGGCTTCCAAATATCACTTTGCAAATTCCACAAGAACAGTCTTAGGGGAAGGCTTCTTGAAGGGAAAGATGTAACACTGTGAAATGAATTAACAGAACACAAAGTAGTTTCTCAGAAAGCTTCTTTCCAGTATTAACGGAAGTTATTTCCTTTATTACCATAGCCTTCTATGGGCTTCTATTTATCAGTTTGCAAATTTCACAAGAACAGTCTTAGCGAAGGGCTTCTTGAGGAGAAAGTTGTAACTCTCTTCGATGAATTAACAGAACACAAAGCAGTTTCTCAGAAAGCTTCTTTTCGGTTTTTATCTTAGGATATTTCCATTTGCACCATAGCTGTCTATGGCCTTCCAAATATCACTTTGCCAATTCCAAAACAACAGTCTTTACGAAAGGCTTCTTGAACGGAAACCTGTAAATCTCTGAGATGAATTAACAGAACAGAAAGCAGTTCCTCAAAAAGCTTCTTTTCAGTTTTTATCTTAGGATATTTCCTTTTTCACCCTAGCACCCTAAGGGCTTCCAAATATCACTTTGCAAATTCCACAAGAGCAGTCTTAGCAAAAGGCTTCTTGAGGGGAATGCTGTAACTCTGTGAGATGAATTAAGAGAACACAAAGCATTTTGTCAGAAAACTTCTTTCCAGTTTTTAACTGAAGATATTTCCTTTTTCACCATAGACCTCTTTAGGCTTTCAAATATCAATTTGAAAATTACACAAGAACAGTCTTAGCGAAAGGGTTATTGAGGGGAAAGCAGTAACTCTGTGAGATGAATTAACAGAACACAAAGCAGTTTCTCAGAAAGATTCTTTCCAGTTTTTAACTAAAGATATTTATTTTTTCACCATAGCCCTCTAAGGGCTTCCAAATATCAGTTACCAAATTCCACAGGAACAGCCTTAGTGAAAGGCTTCTTCAAGGGAAACCTGTAACTCTGTGAGATGAATTAACAGAACAGAAAGCAGTTTCTCAGAAAGCTTCTTTCCAGTTTTTCCGGAAGATATTTCCTTTTTCACCATACCCCTCTATGGGCTTCCAAATATCACATTGCAAATTCCACAAGAACAGCCTTAGATAAAGGCTTCTTGAAGGGAAAGATGTAACTCTGTGAGATGAATTAACAGAACACATAGCAGTATCTCAGACAGCTTCTTTCCAGTTTTTAACTGAAGAGATTTCCTTATTCACCATAGCCCTCTATGGGCTTCCAAATATCACTTTGCAAATTACACAAGAACAGTCTTAACGACAGACTTCTTGAGGGGAAAGGTGTAACTCTGTGAATGAACTAACAGAACACAAAGCAGGTTCTCAGACAGCTTCTTTCCAGGTTTTAACTGAAGATATTTCCTTTTTCACCCTAGAGCACTTTGGGCTTCGAAATATCACTTTGCAAATTCCAGAAGAACAGTGTTAGCGAAAGGCTTCTGGTAGGGAAAGCAGTAACTCGGTGAGATGAATTAACAGAACACAAAGCAGTTTCTCAAAAGCTTCTTTCCAGTTTTTAACGGAAGATATTTCCTTCTTCACCGTAGCCCTCTATGGGCTTCCAAATATCACTTTGCAAGTTCCACAAGAACAGCCTTAGCGAAAGGCTTCTTCAGGGGAAAGCTGTAACCCTGTGAGATGAATTTACAGAACACAAAGCAGTTTCTCAGAAAGCTTCTTTCCAGTTTTTACCCTAAGATATTTCCTTTTTCACCATAGCCCTCTATGGACTTCCAAATATCACTTTACAAATTCCACAAGAACAGTCTTAGCGAAAGACTTCTTGAGGGGAAAGCAATAACTCTGAGATGAAATAACAGAGCACAAAACACTTTCTCAGAAAGATTCTTTATAGTTTCTAACGGAACATATTTCATTTTTCAGCATAGCCCTCTATGGGCTTACAAATATCACTTTGCATATTCCACAAGTACAGTGTTAGCGAAAGGCTTCTTGATTGGAAGGCTGTAACTCTGTGAGTTGAATTAACAGAATACAAAGCAGTTTCTCAGGAAGCTTCGTTCCAGTTTTTAAAGGAAGATATTTCCTTTTTCACCGTAGCCCTCCATGGGCTTTCAAATATCACTTTGCAAATTCCACAAGAACAGTCTTAGCGAAAGGCTTCTTGAGGGGAAAGCTGTAACTCTGTGAGGTTAATTAATGACACATAAAGCAGTTTCTCAGAGTGCTTCTTTTCAGTTTTTATCTTTGGATATTTCCTTTTTCACCATAGACCTCTCTGGGCTTCCAAATATCACATTGCAAATTCCACAAGAACAGTCCTAGAAAAGGTTTCTTGAGGGGAAAGCTGTAACTCTGTGAGAAGAATTAACAGAACACAAAGCAGTTTCTCAGAATGCTTCTTTCCAGTTTTTAAGGGAAGATATTTCCTTTTTCACCATAGCCCTCTATGGGCTTCCAAATATCACTTTGCATGTTCCACAAGAACAGCATTACCGAAAGGCTTCCTGAGGGGAAAGCTGTAACTCTGTGAGATGAATTAGCAGAACACAAAGCAGTTTCTCAGAAAGCTTCTTTCCAGTTTTTAACGGAAGATATTTCCTTTTTCACCATATCCCACTATGGGCTACCAAATATCACTTTGGAAATTCCACAAGAACAGTCTTAGCGAAAGGCTTCTTGAGGGGAAAGCAGTAACTCTGAGATGAAATAAGAGAGCACAAAACAGTTTCTCCGAAAGCTTCATTCCAGTTTTTCAGGGAAGATACTTCCTTTTTCAGCAAGGCGCTCTATGGGCTTACAAATATCACTTTCCAGATTCCACAAGACTGCCTTATCGAATGGCTTCTTGAAGGGAAAGCTGTAATTCCGTGAGACGAATTAAGAGAAGACAAAGCAGTTTCTCAGACAGCTTCTTTTCAGTTTTTAAGTGAAGATATTTCCTTTTTCAACCTAGACCTCTTTGGGCTTCGAAATATCACTTTGCAAATTCCAGAAGAACAGTCTTAGCGAAAGGCTTCTTGAGGGGAAAGCAATAACTCTGAGATGAATTAACACAACACAAAACACTTTCTCAGAAAGCTTCTTTACACTTTTTAACGGAAGATATTTCCTTTTTCAGCATAGCCCTCTATGGGCTTACAAATATTACTTTGAAAATTCCACAAGAACAGTTCTAGAGAAAGGCTTCTTGACGGGAAAGCAGTAACTCTCTGAGATGAATTAGCAGAAGACAAAGCAGTTTCTGAGAAAATTTCTTTCCAGTTTTTAACTGAAGATATTTGCTTTTTCACCGTAGCCCTCTATGGGCTTCCAAATATCTCTTTGCAAATTCCACAAGAACAGTTCTAGCGAAAGGCTTCTTGACGGGAAAGCAGTAACTCTGTGAGATGAATTAACAGAATACTAAGCAGTTTCTGAGAAAACTTCTTTTCAGTTTTTAACTGAAAGTATTTCCTTTTTCACCGTAGCCCTCTATGGGTTTCTAAATATCACTTTGAAAGTTCCACAAGAACAGTCTTAGCGAAAGGCTTCCTGAGGGGAAAGCAGTAACTCTAAGATGAATTAACAGAACACAAAACAGTTTCTCAGAAAGTATCTTTCCAGTTTTTAACGGAAGATATTACCTTTTTCAGCATAGACCTCAATGGGCTTACAAATATCACTATCTAGATTCCATAAGACACCCTTAGCGAAAGGCTTCTTGAAGGGAAAGCTGTAACTCTGTGAGATGAATTAAAAGAAAACAAAGCAGATTCTCAGAAAGCTTCCTTCCAGTTTTTAACGGAAGATATTTCCTTTTTAACCGTAGCCATCTATGGGCTTCCAAATATCTCTTTGCAAATTCCACAAGAACAGTCTTTGCGAAAGGCTTCTTAAGGAGAAAGCTGTAACTCTGTGAGATGAATTAACAGAACACTAAGCACTTTCTCAGAAAGGTTCTTTCCAGTTTTTAACAGAAGATATTTCCTTTTTCACCATAGCCGTCAATGGGTTTCCAAATATCACTTTGCAAATCCCACAAGAACAGTCGTAGCGAAAGGCTTCTTGAGGGGAAAGCTGTAACTCTGTGAGATGAATTAACAGAACACAAAGCAGTTTCTCAGAAAGATTCTTTATAGTTTTTAACGGAGGATATTTCCTTTTTCACCATTGCCCTCTATGGACTTCCAAATATTACTTTGCAAGTTCCACAAGAACAGCCTTAGCGAAAGGCTTCTTGAGGGGAAAGCTGTAACTCTGTGAAATGAATTAACAGATCAAAAAGCAGTTTCTGAGAAACTTCTTTTCAGTTTTTATCCTAGGATATTTCCTTTTTCACCATAGCCCTCTATGGGCTTCCAAATACCACTTTGCAAATTCCACAAGAACAGTCTAAGCGAAAGACTTCTGGAGGGCAAACATGTAATTCTGTGAGATGAATCAACAGAACAAAAAGCAGTTTCTCAAAAACCCTCTTTTCAGTTTTTATCTTGATATACTTCCTTTTTCACCATAGCCCTCTATGGGCTTCCAAATATCACTTTGCAAATAAAACAAGAACAGTCTTAGCGAATATCTTCTTCACGGGATAGCTGTAACTCTGTGAGAAGAATTAACAGAACACAAAGCAGTTTCTCAGAACCTTTCTTTCCAGTTTTTAACTAAAGATATATCCTTTTTCACTATAGCCCTCTATGGGCTTCCAAATATCACTTTGCAAATTCCACAAGAACAGCCTTAGTGGATGTCTTCTTGAGGGGAAAGCTGTAACTCTGTGAGATGAACTAACAGAACGCAAAGGAGTTTCTCAGAAAGCTTCTTTCCAGTTTTTAACTGAAAATATTTCCTTCTTTACCCTAGCCCTCTATAGGATTCCAAATATCACTTTGCAAATTCCACAAGAACAGCCTTAGCGAAAGGCTTCTTGAAGGGAAAGATGTATCTCTGTGAGATGAATTAACAGAACACAAAGCAGTTTCTCAGAAAGCTTCTTTTCTGTTTTTAACGGAAGATATTTCCTTTTTCACAATAGCCCACTATGGGCTTCAAAATATCACTTTGCACATTCCACAAGAAAAGCCTTAGAGAAAGGCTTCTTGAAGGGAAAGATGTAACTCTGTGCGATGAATTAACAGAACACAAAGGAGTTTCTCAGAAAGCTTCTTTCCAGTTTTGAAAGGAAGATATTTCCTTTTTCACCATAGCCGTCTATGGTGTTCCAAATATCACTTTGGAAATTCCACAAGAACAGTCTTAGCGAAAGAATTCTTGAGAGGAAAGCTGTAACTCTGTGAGATGAATTAACAGAACACAAAACAATTTCTCAGAAAGATTCTTTCCAGTTTTTACGGAGGATAATTCCTGTTTCACCAGAGCCCTCTACGGGCTTCCAAATATCACTCTGCAAATTCCACAAAAACAGTCTTAGGGAAAGGCTTCTTGAGGGGAAAGGTGTAACTCTGTGAAATGAATTAAAAGAACCCAAGGCAGTTTTTCAGAAATCTTGTTTTCATTTTTTAACGGAAAATATTTCCTTTTTCACAATATACCTCTATGGGTTTCCAAATATCACTTTGCAAATTCCACAAGAACAGTCTTAGCGAAAGTTTTCTTGAGGAGAAAGCTGTAACACGGTGAGATGTATTAACAGAATACAAAACTGTTTCCAGAAAGCTTCTTTCCAGTTTGTAACGGAAGATATTTCCTTTTTCACCATAGCCCACTTTGGGCTTCCAAATATCAGTTTGCAAGTTTCACAAGAACTGTCTAGTGAACGGCTTCTTGAGGGGAAAGCTGTAACTCTGTGAGATGAATTAGCAGAACACAAACAGTTTCTCAGAAAGCTTCTTTTCAGTTTTTTTTTTTTAGGATATTTCCTTTTTCACCACAGCCCTCTAAGGGCTTCCAAACATAAATTGAAAATTTCACAAGAACAGTCTTAGCGAAAGGCTTCTTGAGGAGAAAGCTGTAACTCTGTGAGATGAATTAACAGAACAAAAAGTGGTTTCTCAGAAAGACTCTTTCCAGTTTTTAACGGAAGATATTTCCTTTTGCACCATAGCCCTCTATGGGCTCCCAAATATCTCTTTGCAAACTCCAGAAGAACAGTCTTGGAGAAAGGCTTTTTGAGGGGAAAGCTGTAACTCTGTGAGATGAATTAACAGAACACAAAGCAGTTTCTCAGAAAGCTTCTTTTCAGTTTTTATCTTGGGATATTTCCTTTTTCACTATAGGGCTCTATGGGCTTCCAAATATCACTTTGCAAATTCCACAAGAACAGTCTTAGCAAAAGGCTTCGTGAGAGGAAAGTTGTAACTCTGTGAGATGAATTAACAGAACACAAAGCAGTCTCCCAGAAAGTTTCTTTCCAGTTTTCAACGGAAGATACTTCATTGTTCATCATAGCCCTCAATGGGCTCCCAAATATCGGTTTGCAAATTCCACAACAACAGTCTTAGCGAAAGGCTTCTTGAAGGGAAAGCTGTAACTCTGGGAGATGAACTAACAGAACACAAAACAGTTTCCAGAAATCTTCTTTCCAGTTTTTAACGGAAGATATTTCCTTTTTCACCATATCCCTCTATGGGATTCGAAATATCACTTTGCAACTTCCACAAGAACAGTCTTAGCGAAAGGTTTCTTGAGGGGAAATCTGTAGCTTTGTTAGATGAACTAACAGACAACAAAGCAGTTAATGAGAAAGTTTCTTTCCAGTTTTTAACGGAAGATATTTTCTTTTCACCATATCCCTCTATGGGCTTCCAAATATCACTTTGAAAATTCCACAAGACCAGTCTTAGTGAACGGCTTCTTGAGGGGAAGATATAACTCTGTGAGATGAATTAAGAGAACACAGTGCTGTTTCTCAGAAAGCTTCCTTTCGGTTTTTATCTTAGGAAATTTTCTTTTTTGCCAGAGCCCCCTATGGGCTTCCAAATATCACTTTGCAAATTCCACAAGAACAGTCTTAGGGAAAGACTTCTTGAGTGAAAAGCTGTAACTCTCTGAGATCAATTAGCAAAACACAAGGCGGTTTCTCAGAAATCTTCTTTCAAGTTTTTAACGGATGGTATTTCCTTTTTCACCATAGCCCTCTATGGGTTTCCAAATACCACATTTCAAGTTCCACAAGAACAGTCTTAGCGAAAGGCTTTTTGAGGAGAAAGCTGTAAATCTGTAAGATGAATTAACAGACACAAAACTGTTTCTCAGAAAGTTTCTTTCCAGTTTTTATCTTAGGATATTTCCTTTTTCACCGTAGACCTCTATGGGCTTCCAAATATCACTTTGCAAATTCCACAAGAACCGTCTTAGATAAAGGCTTCTTGAGGGGAAAGCTGAAACTCTGTGCGATGAATTACCAGAACACAAAACAGTTTCTCAGAAAGCCTCTTTTCAGTTTTTATCTTAGGATATTTCCCTTTTCACCATAGCCCTCTAAGAGCTTCCAAAAATCACTTTCAAATTCCGCAA
This sequence comes from Chlorocebus sabaeus, assembly GCF_047675955.1. Taxonomy (NCBI): domain Eukaryota; kingdom Metazoa; phylum Chordata; class Mammalia; order Primates; family Cercopithecidae; genus Chlorocebus; species Chlorocebus sabaeus. The sequence continues at coordinate 250,025 of NW_027327635.1, forward strand.
AAACATTCTTGGGGAAAGAATTCTTGAGGGGAAAGCTGTAACTCTGTGAGATGAATTAACAAACACAAAGCAGTTTCTCAGAAATCTTCTTTTCAGTTTTTAACGGAAGATATTTTCTTTTTTGCCACAGCTCTCTATGGGCTTCCAAATATCACTTTGCAAATTCCACAAGAACAGTCTTAGGGAAAGGCTTCTTGAGTGTAAAGCTGTAACTATGTGAGATCATTCAAGAAAACATAAAGTAGATTCTCAGAAATCTTCTCTCAAGTTTTTAACGGAAGATAATTTCTTTTTCACCAGAGCCCTCTAAGGGCTTCCAAATATCACATTTGAAATTCCACAAGAACAGTCTTAGCGAAAGGCTTCATGAGAGGAAAACTGTAACTCTGTGAAATGAATTAACAGAACACAAAGCAGTTTCTCAGAAAGCTTCTTTTCGGTTTTTATCGTAGGATATTTCCATATGCACCATAGCCCTCTATGGGCTTCCAAATATCACTTTGTAATTTCCAAAAGAACAGTCTTTGAGAAAGGCTTCTTGAACGGAAAGCTGTAAATCTCTGAGCTGAATTAACAGAAAAGAAAGCAGTTCCTCAGAAAGCTTCTTTTCAGTTTTTACCTTAGGATATTTCCTTTTTCACCCTAGCACTCTAAGGGCTTCGAAATATCACTTTGCAAATTCCACAAAGCAGTCTTAGCGAAAGGCTTCTTGAGGGGAAAGCTGTAACTCTGTGAGATGAATTAACAGAACACAAAGCATTTTCTCAGAAAACTTCTTTCCAGTTTTTAACTGAAGATATTTCCTTTTTCACCATAGACTTCTTTAGGCTTTCAAATATCACTTTGCAAATTCCACAAGAACAGTCTTAGAGAAAGGCTTCTTGTGGAGACAGCTGAAACTCTGTGAGATGAAAGAACAGAACACAAAAAAGTTTCTCAGAAAACTTCTTTCCAGTTTTTAACTAGAGATATTTCCTTTTTCACCATAGCATTCTATGGGCTTCCAAATACTACTTTGCAAATTCCACAAGAACAGTCCTAGCGAAAGGCTTCTCGAGGAGAAAGATGTAACTCTCAGAGATGAATTAACAGAACAAAGAGCATTTTCTCAGAAAGCTTCTTTTCAGTTTTTAACTGAAGATATTTCCTATTTCACCATAGCCCTCTATGGGCTTCCAAATATCACTTTGCAAATTTAACAAGAACAGCCTTTGCGAAAGACTTCATGAGAGGAAAGCTGTAACTCTGTGAGATGAATTAACAGAACACAAAACAGTTTCTCAGAAAGATTCTTTCCAGTTTTTACGGAGGATATTTCCTGTTTCACCATAGCCCTCTGTGGGATTCCAAATATCACTTTTCAAATTCCACGATAACAGTCTTAGGGAAAGGCTTCTTGACGGGAAAAGTGTAACTCTGTGAGATGAACTAAAAGAACCCAAAGCAGTTTCTCAGAAATCTTCTATTCATTTTTTAACGGAAAATATTTCCTTTTTCACCTTAGCCCTCTATGGACTTCCAAATATCACTTGGAAATTCCACAAGAAGAGTCTTAGCGAAAGGCGTCTTGAGGAGAAGGCTGTAACTCTGTGTGATTAATTAACAGAACACAAAACAGTTTCCAGAAAGCTTCTTTACAGTTTTTAACGAAAGATAATTCCTTTTTCACCGTACCCCTCTATGGGCTTCCAAATATCACTTTGCAAATTCCACAAGAACAGTCTTAGCGAAAGGCTTCTTGAGGTGAAAGCTGTAACCCTGTGAAAAGAAATAACAGAATAAAAAGCAGTTTCTCAGAAAGCTTCTTTTCAGTTATTATCTCAGAATATTTCTTTTTTCACCATAGCCCTCTATGGGCTTCCAAATATCAATTTGCAAATTCCACAAGAACAGTCTTAGTGAACGGCTTCTTCAGGGGAAAGCGGTAACTCTGTGAGATGAATTAACAGAACACTAAGCAGTTTCTCAGAAAACTTCTTTTCAGTTTTTGTCTTAGGATATTTCCTTTTTCACCATAACCCTCTATGGGGTTCCAAATATCACTTTACAAATTCCAAAAGGACAGTCTTAGGGAAAGACTTCTTGAGGGGAAGGGTGTAACTCTGTGAGATGAATTAAAAGAACCCAAGGCAGTTTTTCAGAAATCTTTTTTTCATTTTTTAAAGGAAATTATTTCCTTTTTCACGATAGACCTCTATGGGTTTCCTAATATCTCTTGGCAAATTCCACAAGAACAGTCTTAGCGAAAGTTTTCTTGAGGAGAAAGCTGTGACTCTGTGAGATGAATTAGCAGAACACAAAGCAGTTTCTCAGAAAGCTTCTTTCCAGTTTTTAACTGAAGGTATTTCCTTTTTCACCATAGCCCTCTATGGGCTTCCAAATATCACGTTGCAAATTCCACAAGAAGAGTCTTAGCGAAAGGCTTATTGAAGGGAAAGCTGTAACTCTGTGAGATCAATTAACAGAACGCAAGGCAGTTTCTCAGAGAGCTTCTTTTCAGTTTCTATCTTAGCATATTTCCTTTTTCACCATAGCCCTCTATGGGCTTCCAAATATCACTTTGCAAATTCCACAAGAACAGTCTTAGTGAACGGCTTCTTGAGGGAAAAGCTGTAACACTGTGAGATGAATTAACAGAACACAAAGCAGTTTCTCAGAAAGCTTCTATCCAGTTTTTAACGGAAGATATTTCCTTTTTCTGCATAGACTTCTAACGGCTTCCAAATATCACCTTACAAATTCCACAGGAACAGTCTTAGTGAATGGCTTCTTGTGGCGAAAGGTATAACTATGTGAGATGAATTAAGAGAATACAGTACAGTTTCTCAGAAAGCTTCTTTTCGGTTTTTATCTTAGGCAATTACCTTTTTCGCCATAATCCTCTATGGGCTTCCAATATCACTTTGCAAATTCCACAGGAACAGTCTCAGTGAACGGCTTCTTTAGGGGAAAGCTGTAACTATGTGTGATGAATTAACAGAACACAAAACAATTTCTCAGAAAATTTCTTTTCAGTTTTTCACAGAAGATATTTCCTTTTTCACCATAGCCCTCTATGGACTTCCAAATATCACTTTGCAAATTCCACAAGCACAGTCTTAGCGAAAGGCTTCTTCAGGGGAAAGCTGTAACTCTGTGAGATGAATTAACAGAACACAAAGCGGTTTTTCAGAAAGCTTCTTTCCAGTTTTTTACTGGAGATATTTCCTTTTTCACCATTGCCCTCTATGGGCTTCCAAATATCACTTTGCAAATCCCACAAGAAGAGTCTTAACGAAAGGCTTCTTGAGGAAAAAGCTGTAACTCTGTGAGATGAATTAACAGAACACAAAGCAGTTTCTCAGAAAGCTTCTTTTCAGTTTTTTTCTAAGGATATTTCCTCTTTCATCATAGCCCTCTATGGGCTTCCAAATATCGCTTTGCAATTTCCACAAGAACAGTCTTAGCGAAAGGCTTCTTGAGGGGAAAGATGTAAGTCTCTGAGATAAATTAACAAAACACAAAGCAGTTTCTCAGAAAGTTTCTTTCCAGTTTTTAACTGAAGTTATTTCGTTTTTCACCATAGCCCTCTATGGGCTTCCAAATATCACTTTGCAAATTCCACAAGAACAGTATTAGCCAAAGGCTTCTGAGAGGACAGCTGTAACTTTGTGAGATGAATTAACAGAACACAAAGCAGTTTCTCAGAAAGCTTCTTTCCGGTTTTTAAGTGAAGATATTTCCTTTTTCACCATTGCCCTCTATGGGCTTCCAAATATCACTTTGCAAATCCCACAAGAACAGTCTTACCGAAAGGCTTCTTGAAGTGAAAGCTGTAACTCGGTGAGATATATTAACAGAACACACGGCAGATTCCCCGAATGCTTCTTTCCAGTTTTTAAGTGAAGATTTTCCTTTTTCACCATAGCCCTCTATGGGCTTCCAAATATCACTTTTCAAATTTCACAAGAACAGTCCTAGTGAACGGCTTCTTTAGGGGAAAACTGTAACTCTGTGAAATGAATACAGAACACAAAGCAGTTTCTCAGAAAGCTTCTTTTCAGTTTTTTTCTAAGGAGATTTCCTCTTTTATCATAGCCCTCTATGGGCTTCCAAATATCACTTTGTAATTTCCACAAGAATAGTCTTAGTGAAAGGCTTCTTGAGGTAAATCTGTATCTCGATGAGATGTATTACACGAACACACGGGAGTTTCTCAGATAGCTTCTTTCCAGTTTTTAACGGAAGATATTTTCTTTTTCGCCATAACCTTGTAGGGGCTTCCAAATATCACTTTGCAAATTCCACAAGAACATTCTTAGCGATAGGCTTCTTGAGGTTAAAGCTTTAACTCGGTAAGATGTATTAACTGAACACACGGCAGGTTCTCAAAAAACTTCTTTCCAGTTTTTAACGGAAGGTATTTCCTTTTTCACCATAGCCCTCTATGGGTTTCGAAATATCACTTTGCAAATTTCACAAAAATAGTGTCAGTGAACGGCTTCTTGAGGGGAAAGCTCAAACTCTGTGAGATGAACTTACAGAACAGATAGCAGTTTCTCAGAAAGCTTCTTTTCGGTTTTTAACGGAAGATATTTCCTTTTTCACCATAGCCCTCTATGGGTTTCCAAATATCACATTTCAAGTTCCACAAGAACAGTCTTAGCAAAAGGCTTTTGGAGGAGAAAGCTTAAATTGTAAGATAAATTAACAGACACAAAACTGTTTTTCAGAAGGCTTCTATCCACTTTTTAACGGAAGATATTTCCTTTTTCACCATTGCCCTCTAAGGGCTTCCAAATATCACTTTGCAAATATCACAAGAACAGTCTTACTGAACGGCTTCTTGAGAGGAAAGCTGTAACTCTGTGAGATGAACTAACAGAAGGCAAAGCAGTTTCTCAGAAGGCTTCTTTCCAGTTTTTAACAGAAGATATTTCCTTTTCCACCATAGCCCTCTATGGGCTTCCGAATATCACTTTGCAAATTCCACAAGAACAGTCTTAGCAAAAGGCTTCTTAAAGGGAAGGCTGTAAATCTGTCAGATGAATTATCAGAAACCACAGCAATTTCTCGGAAATCTTCTTTCCAGTTTTTAATGGAAGATATTTCCTTTTTCAGCATAGCCCTCTATGGGCTTCCAAATATCACTTTGCAAATTCCACAAGAACTGTCTTAGGAAAAGGCTTCTTGAAGGGAAAGCTGTAACTCTGTGAGATGAATTAATAGAACACAAAGCAGTTTCTCAGAAAGCTTCCTTCCAGTTTATATCGGAAGATATTTTCTTTTTCACCATATCCCTCTATGGGCTTCCAAATATCACTTTGCAAATTCCACAAGAACAGCCTTAGCGAAGGGCTTCTTGAGAAAGACTTTTTAGGGGAAAGCTGTAACTCCGTGAGTTGAATTAACAGAACACAAAGCAGTTCATCATAAAGCTTGTCTCCAGTTTTTAACGGAAGATATTTCCTTTTTCACCGTATCCCTCTATGGGCTTCCAAATATCACTTTGCAACTTCCACAAGAACAGTCTTAGCAAAAGCCTTCCTGAGGGGAAAGCTGTAGCTCTGTGAGATTAATTAACAGACAACAAAGCAGTTACTCAGAAAGCTTCTTTCCAGTTTTCAACGGAAGAGATTTCCTTTTTCACCATATCCCTCTATGTGCTTCGAAATATCACTTTGCAAATTCCAGAAGAACAGTCTTAGATAACGGCTTCTTGAGGGGAAAGCTATAACTCTGTGAGATGAATTAAGAGAGCACAGTGCAGTTTTTCAGAAAGCATCTTTTCGGTTTTTATGTTACGATATTTTCTTTTTCACCATAGCTCTCTAAGGGCTTCCAAATATCACTTTGCAAATTCCACAAGAACAGTCTTAGGGGAAGGCTACTTGAAGGGAAAGCTGTAACAGTGTGAGATGAATTAAGAGAACACAAAGTAGTTTCTCAGAAAGCTTCTTTCCAGTTTTTTTTTTTTTTTTGAGATTCTATCTTGTGTCATCTGCCATCCTAGAAACTTGTATTTCTTTTTTTTTTTTTTTTTTTTTTAATTTATTATTATTAAACTTCAAGTTGTAGGGTACATGTGCACAACGTGCAGGTTTGCTACATATGTATACTTGTGCCATGTTGGTGTATACTTGTGCCATGTTGGTGTGCTGCACCCATAAACTCGTCATTTACATCAGGTATAACTCCCAATGCAATCCCTCCCCATTCCCCCCTCCCCATGATAGGCCCCGGTGTGTGATGTTCCCCTTCCCGAGTCCAAGTGATCTCATTGTTCAGTTCCCACCTACGAGTGAGAACATGCGGTGTTTGGTTTTCTGTTCTTGTGATAGTTTGCTAAGAATGATGGTTTCCAGCTGCATCCATGTCCCTACAAATGACACAAACTCATCCTTTTTTATGGCTGCATAGTATTCCATGGTGTATATGTGCCACATTTTCTTAATCCAATCTGTCACTGATGGACATTTGGGTTGATTCCAAGTCTTTGCTATTGTGAATAGTGCTGCAATAAACATACGTGTGCATGTGTCCTTATAGCAGCATAATTTATAATCCTTTGGGTATATACCCAGTAATGGGATGGCTGGGTCATATGGTACATCTAGTTCTAGATCCTTGAGGAATCGCCATACTGTTTTCCATAATGGTTGAACTAGTTTACAATCCCACCAACAGTGTAAAAGTGTTCCTATTTCTCCACATCCTCTCCAGCACCTGTTGTTTCCTGACTTTTGAATGATCGCCATTCTAACTGGTGTGAGATGGTATCTCATTGTGGTTTTGATTTGCATTTCTCTGATGGCCAGTGATGATGAGCATTTTTTCATGTGTCTGATGGCTGTATGAATGTCTTCTTTTGAGAAATGTCTGTTCATATCCTTTGCCCACTTTTGGATGGGGTTGTTTGTTTTTTTCTTGTAAATTTGTTTGAGTTCTTTGTAGGTTCTGGATATTAGCCCTTTGTCAGATGAGTAGATTGCAAAAATTTTCTCCCATTCTGTAGGTTGCCTGCTCACTCTGATGGTAGTTTCTTTTGCTGTGCAGAAGCTCTTTAGTTTGACGAGATCCCATTTGTCAATTTTGGCTTTTGCTGCCGTTGCTTTTGGTGTTTTAGACATGAAGTCTTTGCCCATGCCTATGTCCTGAATGGTACTACCTAGGTTTTCCTCTAGGATTTTTATGGTATTAGGTCTAACATTTAAGTCTCTAATCCATCTTGAATTAATTTTCATATAAGGAGTAAGGAAAGGATCCAGTTTCAGCTTTCTACTTATGGCTAGCCAGTTTTCCCAGCACCATTTATTAAATAGGGAATCCTTTCCCCATTTCTTGTTTCTCTCAGGTTTGTCAAAGATCAGATGGCTGTAGATGTGTGGTATTATTTCTGAGGACTCTGTTCTGTTCCATTGGTCTATATCTCTGTTTTGGTACCAGTACCATGCTGTTTTGGAAACAAATGGAAGAACATACCATGCTCATGGATAGGAAGAATCAATATCGTGAAAATGGCCATACTGCCCAAGGTAATTTATAGATTCAATGCCATCCCCATCAAGCTACCAATGAGCTTCTTCACAGAATTGGAAAAAACTGCTTTAAAGTTCATATGGAACCAAAAAAGAGCCCGCATCTCCAAGACAATCCTAAGTCTTTCCAGTTTTTAACGGAAGTTATTTCCTTCATTACCATAGCCTTCTATGGGCTTCCATATATCAGTGTGCAAATTTCACAAGAACAGTCTTAGCAAATGGCTTCTTGAGGGGAAAGCTGTAACTCTCTGAGATGAAATAACAGAACACAAAGCAGATTCTCAGAAAGCTTCTTTTCGGTTTTTATCTTAGGATATTTCCGTATGCACCATAGCGCTCTATGGCCTTCCAAATATCTCTTTGCCAATTCCAAAAGAACAGTCTTTGAGAAAGGCTTCTTGAACGGAAAGCTGTAACTCTGTGAGATGAATTAACAGAACACAAAGCATTTTCTCAGAAAACTTCTTTCCAGTTTTTAACTGAAGATATTTCCTTTTTCACCATAGACTTCTTTAGGCTTTCAAATATCACTTTGCAAATTCCACAAGAACAGTCTTAGCGAAAGGCTTCTTGCGGAGACAGCTGAAACTCTGTGAGATGAAAGAACAGAACACAAAAAGTTTCTCAGAAATCTTCTTTCCAGTTTTTAACTAGAGATATTTCCTTTTTCACCATAGCACTCAATGGGCTTCCAAATACTACTTTGCAAATTCCACAAGAACAGTCCTAGCGAAAGGCTTCTCGAGGAGAAAGATGTAACTCTCAGAGATGAATTAACAGAACAAAGAGCAGTTTCTCAGAAAGCTTCTTTTCAGTTTTTAACTGAAGATATTTCCTATTTCACCATAGCCCTCTATGGGCTTCCAAATATCACTTTGCAAATTTAACAAGAACAGCCTTTGCGAAAGACTTCATGAGAGGAAAGCTGTAACTCTGTGAGATGAATTAACAGAACACAAAACAGTTTCTCAGAAATATTCTTTCCAGATTTTACGGAGGATATTTCCTGTTTCACCATAGCCCTCTGTGGGATTCCAAATATCACTTTTCAAATTCCACGATAACAGTCTTAGGGAAAGGCTTCTTGACGGGAAAAGTGTAACTCTGTGAGATGAATCAAAAGAACCCAAAGCAGTTTCTCAGAAATCTTCTATTCATTTTTTAACGGAAAATATTTCCTTTTTCACCTTAGCCCTCTATGGGCTTCCAAATATCACTTGGAAATTCCACAAGAAGAGTCTTAGCGAAAGGCTTCTTGAGGAGAAGGCTGTAACTCTGTGTGATGAATTAACGGAACACAAAACAGTTTCCAGAAAGCTTCTTTACAGTTTTTAACGAAAGATAATTCCTTTTTCACCGTAGCCCTCTATGGGCTTCCAAATATCATTTGCAAATTCCACAAGAACAGTCTTAGCGAAAGGCTTCTTGAGGTGAAAGCTGTAACCCAGTGAAAAGAAATAACAGAATAAAAAGCAGTTTCTCAGAAAGCTTCTTTTCAGTTATTATCTCAGAATATTTCTTTTTTCACCATAGCCCTCTATGGGCTTCCAAATATCAATTTGCAAATTCCACAAGAACAGTCTTAGTGAACGGCTTCTTCAGGGGAAAGCGGTAACTCTGTGAGCTGAATTAACAGAACACTAAGCAGTTTCTCAGAAATCTTCTTTCCAGTTTTTAACGGAAGATATTTCCTTTTTCACCATAGCCCTCTATGGGCTTCCAAATATCACTTTGAAAATTCCAAAAGGACAGTCTTAGGGAAAGACTTCTTAAGGGGAAGGGTGTAACTCTGTGAGATGAATTAAAAGAACCCAAGGCAGTTTTTCAGAAATCTTGTTTTCATTTTTTAACGGAAATTATTTCCTTTTTCACGATAGACCTCTATGGGTTTCCTAATATCTCTTGGCAAATTCCACAAGAACAGTCTTAGCGAAAGTTTTCTTGAGGAGAAAGCTGTGACTCTGTGAGATGAATTAGCAGAACACAAAGCAGTTTCTCAGAAAGCTTCTTTCCAGTTTTTAACTGAAGGTATTTCCTTTTTCACCATAGCACTCTATGGGCTTCCAAATATCACGTTGCAAATTCCACAAGAAGAGTCTTAGCGAAAGGCTTATTGAAGGGAAAGCTGTAACTCTGTGAGATCAATTAACGGAACGCAAGGCAGTTTCTCAGAGAGCTTCTTTTCAGTTTCTATCTTAGCATATTTCCTTTTTCACCATAGCCCTCTATGGGCTTCCAAATATCACTTTGCAAATTCCACAAGAACAGTCTTAGTGAACGGCTTCTTGAGGGAAAAGCTGTAACTCTGTGAGATGAATTAACAGAACACAAAGCAGTTTCTCAGAAAGCTTCTATCCAGTTTTTAACGGAAGATATTTCCTTTTTCTGCATAGACTTCTAACGGCTTCCAAATATCACCTTACAAATTCCACAGGAACAGTCTTAGTGAATGGCTTCTTGTGGCGAAAGGTATAACTATGTGAGATGAATTAAGAGAATACAGTACAGTTTCTCAGAAAGCTTCTTTTCGGTTTTTATCTTAGGCAATTACCTTTTTCACCATAATCCTCTATGGGCTTCCAATATCACTTTGCAAATTCCACAAGAACAGTCTCAGTGAACGGCTTCTTTAGGGGGAAGCTGTAACTCTGTGAGATGAATTAACAGAACACAAAACAATTTCTCAGAAAGTTTCTTTTCAGTTTTTCACAGAAGATATTTCCTTTTTCACCATAGCCCTCTATGGACTTCCAAATATCACTTTACAAATTCCACAAGCACAGTCTTAGCGAAAGGCTTCTTCAGGGGAAAGCTGTAACTCTGTGAGATGAATTAACAGAACACAAAGCAGTTTTTCAGAAAGCTTCTTTCCAGTTTTTTACTGGAGATATTTCCTTTTTCACCATTGCCCTCTATGGGCTTCCAAATATCACTTTGCAAATCCCACAAGAACAGTCTTAACGAAAGGCTTCTTGAGGAAAAAGCTGTAACTCTGTGAGATGAATTAACAGAACACAAAGTAGTTTCTCAGAAAGCTTCTTTTCAGTTTTTTTCTAAGGATATTTCCTCTTTCATCATAGCCCTCAATGGGCTTCCAAATATCACTTTGCAATTTCCACAAGAACAGTCTTAGCGAAAGGCTTCTTGAGGGGAAAGATGTAAGTCTCTGAGATGAATTAACAAAACACAAAGCAGTTTCTCAGAAAGTTTCTTTCCAGTTTTTAACTGAAGTTATTTCGTTTTTCACCATAGCCCTCTATGGGCTTCCAAATATCACTTTGCAAATTCCACAAGAACAGTATTAGCCAAAGGCTTCTGAGAGGACAGCTGTAACTTTGTGAGATGAATTAACAGAACACAAAGCAGTTTCTCAGAAAGCTTCTTTCTGGTTTTTAAGTGAAGATATTTCCTTTTTCACCATTGCCCTCTATGGGCTTCCAAATATCACTTTGCAAATCCCACAAGAACAGTTTTACCGAAAGGCTTCTTGAAGTGAAAACTGTAACTCGGTGAAATATATTAACAGAACACACGGCAGATTCCCAGAATGCTTCTTTCCAGTTTTTAAGCGAAGATTTTCCTTTTTCACTGTAGCCCTCTATGGGCTTCTAAATATCACTTTGCAAATTTCACAAGAACAGTCCTAGTGAACGGCTTCTTGAGGGGAAAACTGTAACTCTGTGAAATGAATTAACAGAACACAAAGCAGTTTCTCAGAAAGCTTCTTTTCAGTTTTTTTCTAAGGAGATTTCCTCTTTCATCATAGCCCTCTATGGGCTTCCAAATATCACTTTGCAATTTCCACAAGAATAGTCTTAGTGAAAGGCTTCTTGAGGTAAATCTGTATCTCGATGAGATGTATTACACGAACACACGGCAGTTTCTCAGAAAGTTTCTTTCCAGTTTTTAACGGAAGATATTTTCTTTTTCGCCATAACCTTGTAGGGGCTTCCAAATATCACTTTGCAAATTCCACAAGAACATTCTTAGCGATAGGCTTCTTGAGGTTAAAGCTTTAACTCGGTAAGATGTATTAACAGAACACACGGCAGGTTCTCAAAAAACTTCTTTCCAGTTTTTAACGGAAGGTATTTCCTTTTTCACCATAGCCCTCTATGGGTTTCGAAATATCACTTTGCAAATTTCACAAAAATAGTGTCAGTGAACGGCTTCTTGAGGGGAAAGCTCAAACTCTGTGAGATGAACTTACAGAACAGAAAGCAGTTTCTCAGAAAGCTTCTTTTCGGTTTTTAAAGGAAGATATTTCCTTTTTCACCATATCCCTCTATGGGCATCCAAATATCACTTTGTAAATTCCACAAGAACAGTCTTAGCGAAAGGCTTCTTGAAGGAAAAGCTGTAACTCTGTGAGATGCTTTAACAGAACACAAAGCAGTTTCTCAGAAAGCTTCCTTTCAGATTTTATCTCAGGATATTTCCTTTTTCACCATAGCCCTCTGTAGGCTTCCAATATCACTTTGCAAATTCCACAAAAACAGTTTTATCGAAAGGCTCCTTATGGGAAAAGCTGTAACTCTGTGATATGAATTAACAGAACTCAAAGCAGTTTCTCAGAAAGCTTCTCTTCAGTTTTTAACTGAATATATTTACTTTTTCACCGAAGCCCTCTATGGGCTTCCAAATATTACTTTGCAAATCCCACAAGAACAGTCTTAGTGAAAGGCTTTTTCAGTGGAAAGCTGTAACTCGGTGAGATGTATTAACAGAACACACGGCAGTTTCTCAGAATTCTTCTTTCCAGTTTTTAACGCAAGATATTTCCTTTTTCACCATAGCCCTCTACGGGCTTCCAAATAATTCTTTGCAAATAACACCAGAACAGTCTTAGTGAACAGCTACTTGAGTGGAAAGTTGTAACTCTGTGAGATGAACTAACAGAACACAAAGCAGTTTCACAGAAAGCTACTTTTCTTTTTTTATCTTATGATATTTCCATTTTCACGTTTACCCTCTGTGGGCTTCCAAATATCACTTTGTAAATACTACAAGGACAGTCTTAGCGGAAGGCTTCCTGAGGGAAAAGCTGTAACTCTGTGAGATGAATTAACAGAACACAAAGCAGTTTCTCAGAAATCTTTTTTTCTGTTTTTAACTGAGGATATTTCCTTTTTCACGAAAGCCGTCTACGGGCTTCCAAATATCACTTAGCAATTTCCACAACAGCAGCCTTAGCAAAAGGGTTCTTTAGGGCAAAGCTGTAAATCTGTGAGTTGAATTAACAGAACAAAAAGCAGTTTCTCAGAAAGCTACTTTACAGCTTTTAACTGAAGATATTTCCTTTTTCACCAAAGCCCTCTATGGGCTTCCAAATATCACTTTTCAAGTTACACAACAACAGACTTAGTGAAAGGCTTCTTGAGGGGAAAGGTGTAACTCTGTGAGTTGAGTTAACAGAACACAGAGTTGTTTCTCAGAAAGTTTTTTCCAGTTTTTAACTGAAGATATTTCCTTTTTCACCGTAGCCTTCTATGGGCTTCCAAATATCACTTTGCAAATTCCACAAGAACAGTCTTAGCGAAAGGCTTCTTGAGGGGAAAGCTGTAACTCTGTGAGATGAATTAACAGAACAGAAGGAAGTTTCTCAGAAATCTTCTTTCCAGTTTTTAACGGAAGATATTCCTTTTTTCACCATAGCCCTCTAAGGGATTCCAAATATCACTTTGGAAGTTCCACAGGAAGAGTCTTAGCGACAGGCTTCTTGAGGGGAAAGCTGTAACACTCTGAGATGAATTAACAGAACACAAAGCAGTTTCTCAGAAAGCTTCTTTCTATTTTTAAATTGAAGGTATTTCCTTTTTCACCACAGCCCTCTATGGGCTTCCAAATATCACTTTGAAAATTTCACAAGAACAGTCTTACTGAACGGCTTCTTGAGGGTAAAGCTGTAACTCAATGAGATGAACTAACAGAACACAAGGCAGTTTCTCAGAAAGCTTCTTTTCCGTTTTTATCTTAGGATATTTCCATTTTCACTATAGCACTCTATGGGCTTCCGAATATCACCTTCCAAATTCCACAAGAACAGTCTTAGCGAGAGGCTTCTTAATGGGAAATCTCTAACTCTTTGAGATGAATCAACAGAACACAAAGCAGTTTTTCAGAAAGCTTCTTTTCAGTTTCTATCTTAGGCTATTTCCTTTTTCACCATAGCCCTCTATGGTCTTCCAAATATCACCTTGCAAATTCCACAAGAACAGTCTTAGCGAAAGGCTTCTTGAGAGGAATGCTCTAATTCGGTGAGATGTATTAACAGAAAACACGCCAGTTTCTCAGAAAGCTCCTTTCCCCTTTTTAACGGGAGATATTTACTTTTTCACCATAGCCCTCTATGGGTTACCAAATATGAATTTGCAAATTGCACAAGAAGAGTCTTAGTGAACGGCTTCTTGAGGGGAAAGCTCAAACTCTGTGACATGAACTAACAGAACACAAAGCAGTTTCTCAGAAAGCTTCTTTTCGGTTTTTAACGGAAGATATTCCCTTTTTCACCATAGCCCTCTATGGGCTCCGAAATTTCTCTTTGCAAATTCCACAAGAACATTCTTAGCGAAAAGACTCTGCAGGGACAAGCTGTAACTCTGTGAGATGAATTAACAGTACACAAAGCAGTTTCTCAGAAAGCTTCTGTTCAGTTTTTATATTAGGATATTTCCTTTTTCACCATAGCCTTCTAAGGGCTCCAAATATCACTTTGCAAATTCCACAAGAACAGTCTTAGTGAAAGGCTTCTTTAAGAGAAAGCTGTAACTCTGTGAGTTGAATTAAGAGAACACAAAGTAGTTACTCAGAAAGATTCTTTCCAGTTTTAAACTGAAGATATTTCCTTTTTCACCATAGCCCTCTATGGGCTTCCATTATCACTTTGCAAATTTCACAAGAACAGTCTCAGTGAACGGCTTCTTGAGGGTAAAGCTGTACCTCTGTGAGATGAACTAACAGAACACAAGGCAGTTTCTCAGAAAGCTTCTTTTCGATTTTTATCTTAGGATATTTCCATTTTCACCATAGCCATCTTTGGGCTTCCAAATATCACCTTGCAAATTCCACAATAACAGCCTTAGCAACAGGCTTCTTGAGGGGAAAGCTGTAACTCTGTGAGTTGATTTAACAGAAAACAAAGCAGTTGCTCAGAAAGCTTCTTCTCAGTTTTTATCTTAGGGTATTTCCTTTTTCACCATAGCCCTCTATGGGCTTCGAAATATCACTTTGGAAATTGCACAAGAACAGTCTTGGCCAAAGATTTCTGGAGGGGAAAGCTGTAACTCTGTGAGACGAATTAACAGAACACAAGGCAGTTTCTCAGAAATCTTCTTTCCAGTTTTTAACGGAAGATATTTCCTTTTTCACCGTAGCCCTCTCTGGGCTTCCAAATATCACTTTGCAAATTACACAAGAACAGTCTTAGTGAACGGCATCTTGAGGGGGAAGCTGTAAATCGGTGAGGTGAATAAACAGAACACAAAGCAGTTTCTCATAAAGCTTCTTTCCAGTTTTTAACTAAAGATATTTCCTTTTTCACCATAGCCCTCTATAGGATTGCAAGAACACTTTGCAAATTCCACAAAAATAGTCTTAGCGAAACACTTCTGGAGAGCAAAGCTGTAATTCTGTGAGATGAATTAACAGAACACATAGCAGTTTCTCAGAAATCTTCTTTCCACTTCTTATCTTAGGATATTTCCTTTTTCACCGTAGCCCTCTATGGGCTTCCAAATATCACTATGCAAATCCCACAGGAACAGTCTTAGCGAAAGGCTTCTTGTGGAGAAAGGTGTAACTCGGTGAGATATATTAACAGAACACGCGGCAGTTTCTCAGAGTGCTTCTTTCTAGTTTTTAAGGGAATATATTACCTTTTTCACCATAGCCCACTATGGGCTTCCTAATATCACTTTGAAAATTTCACAAGAACAGTCTTACTGAATGGCTTCTTGAGGGGAAAGCGGTAACACTGTGAGATTAACTAACAGAACACAAAGCAGTTTCTCAGAAAGCTTCTTCTCGGTTTTTATCTTAGGGTATTTCCTTTTTCACCATAGCCATCTATGGGCTTCCAATTATCACTTTGCAAATTCCACAAAAACAGTCTTAGCGGAAGGTGTCTTCAGGGTAAAGCTCTAATTCTTTGAGAAGAATTAACAGAACACACAGCAGTTTCTCAGAAAGCTTCTTTTCAGTTTTTAACTGAAGATATTTCCTTTTTCACCGTAGCCCTCTATGGGCTTCCAAATATCACTTTGCAAATACCACAACAGCAGCCTTAGCGAAAGGCTCCTTGAGGGTAAAGCTGTAACTCTGTGAGTTGAATTAACAGAAAACAAAGCAGTTTCTCAGAAAGTTTCTTTTCAGTTTTTATCTTAGGATTTTACTTTTTCACCATAGCCCTCTAAGGGCTTCCAAATGTCACTTGGCAAATTCCACAAGAACAGTCTTAGCAAAAGGCTTCTTGAGGGGAAAGCTGTAACTCTGTGAGATGAATTAACAGAACACAAAGCAGTTTCTCAGAAAGTTTCTTTCCAGTTTTTAACTGAAGATATTTCCTTTTTCACCATAGCCCTCTATGGGCTTCCAAATATCACTTTGCCAATTCCACAAGAAGAGCCTTAGCGAAAGGAAGCTTGAAGGGAAAGCTGTAACTCTGTGAGATGAATTAACAAATCATAAAACAGTTTCTCAGAATGCTTCCTTTCAGTATTTATCTTAGGATATTTCCTTTTTCACTATAGCCCTCTATGGGCTTCCAAATATCAATTTGCAAATTTCACAAGAACAGTCTTAGTGAACGACTTCTTGAGGGGAAAGCTGTAACTCTGTGAGATGAATTAACACAACACAAAGCAGTTTCTCAGAAAGCTTCTTTTCAGTTTTTATCTTAGGATTTTCCTTTTTCACCATAGCCCTCTATTGGCTTCCAAATATCACTTTGCAAATTCCACAAGAACAGTCTTAGTGAACGGCTTCATGAGAGGAAAGCTGTAACTCTGTGAGGTTAACTAACAGAACACAACGTAGTTTCTCAGAAAGGTTCTTTGCAGTTTTTAACGGAACATATTTTCTTTTTCACCATAGCCCTATACGGGCTTCCAAATATCACTTTGTAAATTCCACAACAACAGCCTTAGCGAAAGGCTTCTGGAGGTAAAAGAGTAACTCTGTGACTTGAATTAACAGAACACAAAGCAGTTTCTCAGAAAGCTTCTTTTCAGTTTTTATCTTAGGATGTTTCCTTATTCACCATTGCCCTCTATGTGCCTCCAAATATCACTTTGCAATTCCACAAGAACAGTCTTAGTGAACGGCTTCCTGAGGGGAAAGCTGTAGCTCGGTGATATGTACTAACAGAACACACCGCATTTTCTCAGAATGGTTCTTTCCAGTTTTTAACGGAAGATATTTCCTTTTTCACCTTAGCCCTCTATGGGCTTCCAAATATCACTTTGCAAATTTCACAAAACAGTCTTAGTGATCGGCTTCTTGAGGAAAAAGGTGTAGCTCTGTGAGATGAACTAACAGAACACAAAGCAGTTTTTCAGACAGCTTCTTTTCGGTAAGTATCTTACGATATTTTCATTTTCACCATAGCCCTCTATGGGCTTCCACATATCACTTTGGAAATTCCTCAAAAACAGTATTAGCGGAAGGCTTCTTGAGGGGAAAGCTGTAACTCTTTGAGATGAATTAACAGAACACAAAGCAGTTTCTCGGAAAGCTTCTTTTCATTTTTTAACTGAAGGTATTTCCATTTTCACCATAGCCCTCTAAGGGCTTCCAAATATCACTATGCAAATTCCACAAGAACAGTGGAAGCGAAAGACTTCTGGAGGGAAAAACTGTAACTCTGTGAGATGAATTAACAGAACACAAAGCAGTTTCTCAGATATATTCTTTCCAGTTTTTAACGAAAGATATTTCCTTTTTCACCATAGCCCTCTATGGGCTTCCAAATATCACTTTGCAAATCCCACAAGAACAGTCTTAGCGAAAGCCTTCTTGAGGGGAAAGCTGTAACTCGGTGAGATGCTTTAACAGAACACACGGCAGTTTCTCAAAAAGCTTCTTTCAAGTTTTTAACGGAAGATATTTCCTCTTTCACCATAGCCCTCTAGGAGTTTTCTAATATCACTTTGCAAATTTCACAAGAATAGTCTCAGTGAACTGCTTCTTGAAGGGAAAGCTGTAACTCTGTGAGATGAACTAACAGAACACAAAGCAGTTTATCAGAAAGCTTCTTTACAGTTTTTATCGGAAAATATTTCCTTTTTCACCATTGCCCTCTATGAGATTGTAAATATCACTTTCCAAATTTCAGAAGAACAGTCTTAGTGAACGGCCTCATGAGGGGAAATCTGTGAAACTTTGAGATGAATTAACAGAACACAAAGCAGTTTCTCAGAAAGCTTCTTTTCGGATTTTATCTTACTATATTTCCTTTTGCAACATAGCCCTCTATGGTCTTCCAAATATCACTTTGCAAATTACACAAGAACAGTCTTTGTGAAAGACTTCTTGAGGGAAAGCTGTAACTCTCTGAGATGAATTAACAGAACACAAAGCAGTTTCTCAGAAAGCTTCTTTTCAGTTTTTATCTTAGGATATTTCCTTTTTCAGCATAGCCCTCTATGGGCCTCCAAAAACATTTTGCAAATTCCACAAGAACAGTCTTAGCGAGAGGATTCTGGAGATAAAAGCTGTAAATCTGTAAGATGAATTAAAAGAATTCAAAGCAGTTTCTCAGAAACCTTCTTTTCGTTTTTTATCTTACGATATTTCCATTTTAACCATAGGGCTATAGGGTTTCCAAATATCACTTTGCAAATTCCAGAAGAAAAGTCTTAGCCAAAGGCTTCTTGAGGGTAAAGCTGTAACTCTGTAAGATGAATTAACAGAACACAAAACATTTTCTCAGAAACCTACTTTTCAGTTTTTACCTTAGGATATTTCCTTTTTCACCATAGCCCTCTATGGGATTCCAATTATCACTTTGAAAATTCCACATGAACAGTCTTAGCGAAAGTCTTCTTGAGGGGAAAGCTGTAACCCTGTAAGAGGAACTAACTGAACACAAAGCAGTTTCTCAGAAAGCTTCTTTCCAGTTTTTAACTGAGGATATTTCCTTTTTCACCATAGCCCTTTTGGGCTTCCAAATATCACTTTGCAAATTCCACAAGAACAGTCTTAGCGAAAGGCTTCTTGAGGGGAAAGCTCTAACTCTGTGAGATGAATTAACAGAACACAAAGCATTTTCTCACAAATCTTCTTTCCAGTTTTTAACGGAGGATATTTCCTTTCTCACCATAGTCCTCTATGGGCTTCCAAATATCACTTTGCAAATCCCACAAGAACAGTCTTAGCGAAAGGCTTCTTGAGAGGAAAGCTGTAACTCAGTGAGACGTATTAACAGAAGACACGGCATTTTCTCAGAATGCTTCTTTCCAGTTTTTAACGGAAGATATTTCCTTTTTCATCATAGTCCTCTATGGGTTTCCAAATATCACTTTCCAAATTTCACAAAACAGTCTTAATGAACGGCCACTTGAGGGAAAAGCTGTAGCTCTGTGAGATGAACTAACAGAACACAAAGCAGTTTTTCAGACAGCTTCTCTTCGGTAAGAATCTTAGGATATTTCCATTTTCACCATAGCCCTCTATGGGCTTCAACATATCACTTTGGAAATTCCTCAAAAACAGGCTTAGCGGAAGGCCTCTTGAGGGGAAAGCTGTAATTCATTGAGATGAATTAACAGAACACAAAGCCGTTTCTCGGAAAGCTTCTTTTCATTTTTTAATTGAAGGTATTTCCATTTTCACCATAGCCCTCTATGGGATTCCAAATATCACTATGCAAATTCCACAAGAACAGTGGAAGCGAAAGACTTCGGGAGGGGAAAACTGTAACTCTGTGAGATGAATTAACAGAACACAAAGCAGTTTCTCAGATATCTTCTTTCCAGTTTTTAACGGAAGTTATTTCCCTTTTCACCGTAGCCCTCCATGGGCTTCCAAATATCACTTTGCAAATTCCACAAGAACAGTTTTAGCGAAAGGCTTCTGAAGGGGAAATCTGTAACTCTGTGAGTTGAAGTAACAGAACTCAAAGCAGTTGCTCAGAAAGCTTCTTTTCAATTTTTATCTCAGGGTATTTCCTTTTTCACCATAGTCCTCTAAGGGCTTCCAAATATCACTTTGCAAATTCCAAAAGAGCAGTCTTAGCGAAAGACTTCTGGAGTGGAAAGCTGTAACTCTCTGAAATGAATTAACAGAACACAGAGCTGTTTCTCAGAAAGCTTCTTTCCCGTTTTCAACCGAAGATATTTTCTTTTTCCCATAGCCCTCTATGGGCTTCCAAATATCACTTAGAAAATTCCACAAGAACAGTCTTAGAGAAAGGCTTCTTGAGGTGAAAGCTGTAACACGGTGAGATGTTTTAACAGAACACACGTCAGTTTCTCAGAAAGCTTCTTTCCAATTTTTAACGTAAGTTATTTCCTTTTTCACCATAGCCCTCTGCGGGCTTCTAAGGTCACTTTGCAAATTCCACAAGAACAGTCTTAGCGAAAGGCTTCTGGGAGCAAAGCTGTAATTCTGTGAGATGAACTAACAAAACACGAAGCAGTTTCTCAGAAATCTTCTTTTCGGTTTTTAATGGAAGAAATGTCCTTTTTCATCATAGCCCTCAATGGGCTTCCAAATTTCACTTTGCAAATTCCACAAGAACAGTCTTAGCGAAAGGCTTTTTGAGGGGAAAGCTGTAACTCTGGTGTCGAATTAACAGAACATAAAGCAGTTTCTCAGAAAGCTTCTTTTCAGTTTTTGTCTTAGGATATTTCCTTTTTCACCGTAGCCCTGTATGGGCTTCCAAATATCACTTTGCATATTCCAAATAACAGTCTTAGTGATCGGCTTCATGATAGGAAAGCTGTAACTCTGTGAGATTAATTAATGGAACACAAAGCAGTTTCTCAGAAAGGTTCTTTCCAGTTTTTAGCGGAAGATATTTCCTTTTTCACCATAGTCCACTATGGGCTTCAAAATATCACTTTGCAAATTCCACAAGAACAGCGTTACCGAAAAACTTCCGGAGGGGAAAAGTGTAACTCTGTGAGATGAATTAACAGAACACAAAGCAGTTTCTCAGAAATCTTCTTTCCAGTTTTCAACAAAAGATATTTCCTTTTTCACCAAAGTCCTCTATGGGATTACAAATATCAGTTTGCAAATTTCACAAGAACAGTCTTAGCGAAAGGCTTCTTGAGGGGAAAGCTGTAACACTGTGAGATGAACTAACACAACACAAAGCATTTTCTCAGACAGCTTCTTTTCGGTTTTGATCTTAGGATATTTCCATTTTCAAAATTGCCCTCTATGGGATTCCAAGTATCACTTTGCAAATTCCACAAAAACAGTCTTATAGAAAGGCTTTTTGGGGGGAAAGCTGTAACTCGGTGAGATGTATTAACAGAACACACGGCAGTTTCTCAGAAAGCTTCTTTCCAGTTTTTAACGGAAGTTATTTCCCTTTTCACCGTAGACCTCCAAGGGCTTCCAAATATCACTTTGCATATTCCAAAAGAACAGTCTTAGTGATCGGCTTCATGATAGGAAAGCTGTAACTCTGTGAGATTAATTAAGGGAACACAAAGCAGTTTCTCAGAAAGGTTCTTTCCAGTTTTTAACGAAATATATTTCCTTTTTCACCAAAGTCCTCTATGGGATTACAAATATCAGTTTGCAAATTTCACAAGAACAGTCTTAGTGAAGGGCTTCTTGAGGGGAAAGCTGTAACACTGTGAGATGAACTAACACAACACAAAGCAGTTTCTCAGACCGCTTCTTTTCCGTTTTTATCTTAGGATGTTTCCTTTTTCACCATTGCCCTCTATGTGCCTCCAAATATCACTTTGCAATTCCACAAGAACAGTCTTAGTGAATGGCTTCCTGAGGGGAAAGCTGTAGTTCGGTGATATGTACTAACAGAACACACCGCATTTTCTCAGAATGGTTCTTTCCAGTTTTTAAGGGAAGTTATTTCCCTTTTCACCGTAGCCCTCCATGGGCTTCCAAATATCACTTTGCAAATTCCAGAAGAACAGTCTTAGCGAAAGGCTTCTGAAGGGGAAATCTGTAACTCTGTGAGTTGAATTAACAGATCACAAAGCAGTTTCTCACAAATCTTCTTTCCAGTTTTTAACGGAAGATAGTTCCTTTTTCACCATAGTCCTCTATGGGCTTCCAAATATGACTTTGCAAATTCCACAAGAACAGTCTTAGCGAAAAGCTTCTTGAGGGGGGAAGCTGTAACTCTGTGAGATGAATTAACAGAACACAAAGCAGTCTCTCAGAAAGCTTCTTTCCAGTATTTAACTGAAGATATTTCCTTTTTCACTATAGCCCTCTATGGGCTTCCAAATATCACTTTGGAAATCCCACAAGAACAGTCTTAGCGAAAGGCTTCTTGAGAGGAAAGCTGTACCTCGGTGATATGTACTAACAGAACACACCGCATTTTCTCAGAATGGTTATTTCCAGTTTTTAACGGAAGATATTTCCTTTTTCACCTTAGCCCTCTATGGGCTTCCAAATATCACCTTGCAAATTTCACAAAACAGTCTTAGTTAACGGCTTCTTGAGGGGAAAGCTGTAACTCTGTGAGTGAACTAACAAAACACAAAGCAGCTTTTCATACAGCTTCTTTCCGGTTTTTATCTTAGGATATTTCCATTTTCACCATAGCCTACTATGGGCATCGAAATATCACTTTGGAAATTCCACAAAAACAGTCTTAGCAGAAGGATTCTTGAGGCAAAAGCAGTAACTCCTTGAGATGAATTAACAGAACACAAAGCAGTTTCTCAGAAAGCTTCTTTTCAGTTTTTAACTGAAGGTATTTCTTTTTTCACCATAGCCCTGTATGGGCTTCAAAATATCACTTTGTAAATTCCACAACAACAGCCTTAGCGAAAGGATTCCTGAGGTAAAAGAGTAACTCTGTGACTTGAATTAACAGAACACAAAGCAGTTTCTCAGAAATCTTCTTTCCAGTTTTTAACGGAAGATATGTCCTTTTTCACCATAGCCCTCTATGGGCTTGCAAATATCACTTTGCAAATTCCACAAGAACAGTCTTACCGAAAGGCTTCTTGAGAAGAAAGCTGTAACTCTGTGAGATGAATTAACAGAAAACAAAGCAGTTTCTCAGAAAATTTCTTTCCAGTTTTTAATGGAAGATATGTCCTTTTTCACCATAGCCCTCTATGGGCTTCCAAATATCACTTTGCAAATTCCACCAGAACAGTTTTACCGAAAGGCTTGTTGAGAAGAAAGCTGTAAATCTGTGAGATGAATTAACAGAACACAAAGCAGTTTCACAGAAAGCTTCATTTCAGTTTCTATCTTTGGATGTTTTCTTTTTCATCATAGCCCTCTATGTGCCTTCAAATATCACTTTGCAAATTCCACAAGAAAAGTGTTAGTGAACGGCTTCTTGAGGGGAAAACTGTAACTCTGTGAGATGAATTAATAGAACACAAAGCAGTTTCTCAGATAGCTTCTTTCCAGTTTTTAACGGAGGATATTTCCTTTTAATCCATAGCCCTCTATGGGCTTCCAAATATCACATTGCAAGTTTCACAAGAACAGTCTTAGCGAAAGGCTTCCTGAGGGGAAAGTTGGAACTCTGTGAGATGAATTAACAGAACACAAAGCAGTTTCTCAAAAAGCTTCTTTTCAGTTTTTAACGGAAGATAGTTCCTTTTTCAACTTAACCCTGTATGGGCTTCCAAATATCACTTTGCAAATTCCACAAGAACAGTCTTAGCGAAAGGCTTTTAGAGGGAAATGTTGTAACTATGTGAGATGAATTAACAGAACACAAAGCAATTTCTCAGAAAGCTTCTTTTCAGTTTTTTATCTTACGATATTTCCTTTTTCACCATAGACCTCTATGGGCTTCCAAATCTCACTTTGCAAATTCCACAAGAACAGTCTTAGCGAAAGAATTATTGAGTGGAAAGCTGTAAGTCTTTGAAGTGAGTTAACAGAACAAAAATGGGTTTCTCTGAAAGCTTCTTTCCGCTTTTTAACAGAAGATATTTCCTTTTTCAAAATAGCGCTCTATGGGTTTCCAAATATCATTTTGCAAATCCCACAACAACAGTCTTAGCGAAAGGCTTCTTGAAGGGAAAGCTGTAACTGGGTGAGGTCTATTATCAGAACACATGGCAGTTTCTCAGAAAGCTTTTTTCCAGTTTTTAACTGAAGATATTTCCTTTTTCACCATAGCCCTCTATGGGCTTCCAAATATCCCTTTGCAAATCCGACAACAACAGCCTTAGCGAAAGGCTTTTAGAGGGAAATGTAACTCTGTGAGATGAATTAACAGAACACAAAGCAGTTTCTCAGAAAGCTTCTTTCCAGTTTTTAACGGAAAATAATTCCTTTTTCACCATAGCCCTCTATGGGATTCTAAATATCACTTTCCAAATTTCAGAAGAACAGTCTTAGTGAACGGCTTCTTGAGGGGAAATCTGTAACTCTCTGAGATGAATTAACAGAGCACAAAGTAGTTTCTCAGAAATCTTCTTTCCAGTTTTTAACGGAAGATATGTCCTTTTTCACCATAGATCTCTATGGGCTTGCAAATATCACTTTGCAAATTCCACAAGAACAGTCTTACCGAAAGGCTTCCTGAGAAGAAAGCTGTAACTCTGTGAGATGAATTAACAGAAAACAAAGCAGTTTCTCAGAAAATTTCTTTCCAGTTTTTAATGGAAGATATGTCCTTTTTCACCATAGCCCTCTATGGGCTTCCAAATATCACTTTGCAAATTCCACAAGAACAGTCTTAGCGAAAGGTTTCTGGAGGGGAAACCTGTAACTCTGTGAGATGAATTAACAGAACACAAAGCAGTTTCTCAGAAAGCTTCTTTCCAGTTTTTAACTGAAGATATTTCCTTTTTCACCATAGCCCTCTATGGGCTTCCAAATATCACATTGCAAATGCCACAAGAACAGTCTTAGCGAAAGGCTTCTAGAGGGGAAAGCTGTAGCTCGGTTAGATGTATTAAAAGAACACAGGCACAATCTCAGAATGCTTCTTTCCATTTTTTAACGGAAGATATTTCCTTTTTCACCATAGCCCTCTAAGGGCTTCCAAATATCACATTGCAAATCCCACAAGAACAGTCTTAGCGAAAGGCTTCTTGAGAGGAAAGCTGTAACTCAGTGAGACGTATTAACAGAAGACACGGCATTTTCTCAGAATGCTTCTTTCCAGTTTTTAACGGAAGATATTTCGTTTTTCACCATAGTCCTCTATGGGTTTCCAAATATCACTTTCCAAATTTCACAAAACAGTCTTAATGAACGGCTTCTTGAGGGAAAAGCTGTAGCTCTGTGAGATGAACTAACAGAACACAAAGCAGTTTTTCAGACAGCTTCTCTTCGGTAAGTATCTTAGGACATTTACATTTTCACCATAGCCCTCTATGGGCTTCCACATATCACTTTGGAAATTCCTCAAAAACAGTCTTAGCGGAAGGCTTCCTGAGGGGAAAGCTGTAATTCATTGAGATGAATTAACAGAACACAAAGAAGTTTCTCGGAATGCTTCTTTTCATTTTTTAATTGAAGGTATTTCCATTTTCACCATAGCCCTGTATGGGATTCCAAATATCACTATGCAAATACCACAAGAACAGTGGAAGCGAAAGACTTCGGGAGGGGAAATCTGTAACGCTGTGAGGTGAATTAACAGAACACAAAGCAGTTTCTCAGATATCTTCTTTCAATTTTTTAACGAAAGATATTTTCTTTTTCACCATAGTCCTCTATGGGCTTCCAAATATCACGTTGCAAATCCCACAAGAACAGTCTTAGCGAAAGCCTTCTTGAGGGGAGAGCTGTAACTCGGTGAGATGCTTTAACAGAACACACGGCAGTTTCTCAAAAAGGTTCTTTCCAGTTCTTAAAGAAGATATGTCCTTTTTCACCATAGCACTCTATGGGCTTCCAAATATCACTTTGCAAATTCCAAAAGAACAGTTTTACCGAAAGGCTTCTTGAGGAGAAAGCTGTAACTCTGTGAGATGAATTAACAGAACACAAAGCAGCTTCTCAGAAAGCTTCTTTCCAGTTTTTAACGGAAAATAATTCCTTTTTCACCATAGCCCTCTATGGGATTCTAAATATCACTTTCCAAATTTCAGAAGAACAGTCTTAGTGAACGGCCTCTTGAGGGGAAATCTGTAACTCTCTGAGATGAATTAGCAGAACACACAAAGCAGTTTCTCAGAAATCTTCTTTCCAGTTTTTAACGGAAGATATGTCCTTTTTCACCATAGCCCTCTATGGGCTTGCAAATATCACTTTGCAAATTCCACAAAAACAGTCTTACCGAAAGGCTTCTTGAGAAGAAATCTGTAACTCTGTGAGATGAATTAACAGAAAACAAAGCAGTTTCTCAGAAAATTTCTTTCCAGTTTTTAATGGAAGATATGTCCTTTTTCACCATAGCCCTCTAGGGGCTTCCAAATATCTCTTTGCAAATTCCACAAGAACAGTCTTAGCGAAAGGCTTCTGGAGGGGAAAACTGTAACTCTGTGAGATGAATTAACAGAACACAAAGCAGTTTCTCAGAAAGCTTCTTTCCAGTTTTTAACTGAAGATATTTCCTTTTTCACCATAGCCCTCTATGGGCTTCCAAATATCACATTGCAAATGCCACAAGAACAGTCTTAGCGAAAGGCTTCTTGAGGTGAAAGCTGTAACAAGGTGAGATGTTTTAACAGAACACACGTCAGTTTCTCAGAAAGCTTCTTTCCAATTTTTAACGTAAGTTATTTCCTTTTTCACCATAGCCCTCTGCGGGCTTCTAAGATCACTTTGCAAATTCCACAAGAACAGTCTTAGCGAAAGGCTTCTGGGAGCAAAGCTGTAATTCTGTGAGATGAACTAACAAAACACGAAGCAGTTTCTCAGAAATCTTCTTTTCGGTTTTTAATGGAAGAAATGTCCTTTTTCATCATAGCCCTCAATGGGCTTCCAAATTTCACTTTGCAAATTCCACAAGAACAGTCTTAGCGAAAGGCTTTTTGAGGGGAAAGCTGTAACTCTGGTGACGAATTAACAGAACACAAAGCAGTTTCTCAGAAATCTTCTTTTCAGTTTTTGTCTTAGGATATTTCCTTTTTCACCGTAGCCCTCTATGGGCTTCCAAATATCACTTTGCATATTCCAAAAGAACAGTCTTAGTGATCGGCTTCATGATAAGAAAGCTGTAACTCTGTGAGATTAATTAACGGAACACAAAGCAGTTTCTCAGAAAGGTTCTTTCCAGTTTTTAGCGGAAGATATTTCCTTTTTCACCATAGTCCACTATGGGCTTCAAAATATCACTTTGCAAATTCCACAAGAACAGCGTTAGCGAAAAACTTCTGGAGGGGAAAACTGTAACTCAGTGAGATGAATTAACAGAACACAAAGCAGTTTCTCAGAAATCTTCTTTCCAGTTTTTAACGAAAGATATTTCCTTTTTCACCAAAGTCCTCTATGGGATTACAAATATCAGTTTGCAAATTTCACAAGAACAGTCTTAGTGAAGGGCTTCATGAGGGGAAAGCTGTAACACTGTGAGATGAACTAACACAACACAAAGCATTTTCTCAGACAGCTTCTTTTCGGTTTTTATCTTAGGATATTTCCATTTTCAAAATAACCCTCTATGGGCTTCCAAGTATCACTTTGCAAATTCCACAAGAACAGTCTTATAGAAAGGATTCTTGAGGGGAAAGCTGTAACTCGGTGAGCTGTATTAACAGAACACACGGCAGTTTCTCAGAAAGCTTCTTTTCACTTTTTAACGGAAGTTATTTCCCTTTTCACCGTAGCCCTCCATGGGCTTCCAAATATCACTTTGCAAATTCTAGAAGAACAGTCTTAGCGAAAGGCTTCTGAAGGGGAAATCTGTAACTCTGTGAGTTGAATTAAGAGAACACAAAGCAGTTTCTCACAAATCTTCTTTCCAGTTTCTAACGGAAGATAGTTCCTTTTTCACCATAGTCCTCTATGGGCTTCCAAATATGACTTTGCAAATTCCCCAAGAACAGTCTTAGCGAAAGGCTTCTTGAGGGGGGAAGCTGTAACTCTGTGAGATGAATTAACAGAACACAAAGCAGTCTCTCAGAAAGTTTCTTTCCAGTATTTAACTGAAGATATTTCCTGTTTCACTATAGCCCTCTATGGGCTTCCAAATATCACTTTGCAAATCCCACAAGAACAGTCTTAGCGAAAGGCTTCTTGAGAGGAAAGCTGTACCTCGGTGATATGTACTAACAGAACACACCGCATTTTCTCAGAATGGTTCTTTCCAGTTTTTAACGGAAGATATTTCCTTTTTCACCTTAGCCCTCTATGGGCTTTCAAATATCACTTTGAAAATTTCACAAAACAGTTTTAGTGAAAGGCTTCTTGAGGGAAAAGTTGTAGCTCTGTGAGATGAACTAACAGAACACAAAGGAGTTCTTCAGACAGCTTCTTTTCGGTAAGTATCTTACGATATTTCCATTTTCAGCATAGCCCTCTATGGGCTTCCACATATCACTTTGGAAATTCCTCAAAAACAGTCTTAGCGGAAGCCTTCTTGAGGGGAAAGCTGTAACTCTTTGAGATGAATTAACAGAACACAAAGCAGTTTCTCGGAAAGCTTCTTTTCATTTTTTAACTGAAGTTATTTCCATTTTCACCATAGCCCTCTATGGGATTCCAAATATCACTATGCAAATTCCAAAAGAACAGTGGAAGCGAAAGACTTCTGGAGGGGAAAACTGTAACTCTGTGAGATGAATTAACAGAACACAAAGCAGTTTCTCAAATAGCTTCTTTCCAGTTTTTAACAGAGGATATTTCCTTTTAATCCATAGCCCTCTATGGGCTTCCAAATATCACATTGCAAGTTTCACAAGAACAGTCTTAGCGAAAGGCTTCCTGAGGGGAAAGTTGGAACTCTGTGAGATGAATTAACAGAACACAAAGCAGTTTCTCAAAAAGCTTCTTTTCAGTTTTTAACGGAAGATATTTCCTTTTTCAACATAACCCTGTATGGGCTTCCAAATATCACTTTGCAAATTCCACAAGAACAGTCTTAGCGAAAGGCTTTTAGAGGGAAATGTTGTAACTATGTGAGATGAATTAACAGAACACAAAGCAATTTCTCAGAAAGCTTCATTTCTGTTTTTTATCTTACGATATTTCCTTTTTCACCATAGACCTCTATGGGCTTCCAAATCTCACTTTGCAAATTCCACAAGAACAGTCTTAGCGAAAGAAATATTGAGTGGAAAGCTGTAACTCTTTGAGGTGAGTTAACAGAACAAAAAGGAGTTTCTCTGAAAGCTTCTTTCCGCTTTTTAACAGAAGATATTTCCTTTTTCACCATAGCGCTCGATGGGCTTCCAAATATCATTTTTGCAAATCCCACAACAACAGTCTTAGCGAAAGGCTTCTTGAAGGGAAACCTGTAACTGGGTGAGGTCTATTATCAGAACACATGGCAGTTTCTCAGAAAGCTTCTTTCCAGTTTTTAACTGAAGATATTTCCTTTTTCACCATAGCCCTCTATGGGCTTCCAAATATCACTATGCAAATTCCACAAGAACAGTGGAAGCGAAAGACTTCTGGAGGGGAAAACTGTAACTCTGTGAGATGAATTAACAGAACACAAAGCAGTTTCTCAGATATCTTCTTTCCAGTTTTTAAAGAAAGATATATCCTTTTTCACCATAGCCCTCTATGGGCTTCCAAATATCCCTTTGCAAATCCCAGAAGAACAGTCTTAACGAAAGCCTTCTTGAAGGGAAAGCTGTAACTCGGTGAGATGTTTTAACAGAAAACATGGCAGTTTCTCAAAGAGCTTCTTTCAAGTTTTTAACGGAAGATATTTCCTTTTTCACCACAGTCCTCTGTGACTTTTCTAATATCACTTTGCAAATTTCACAAGAATAGTCTCAGTGAACTGCTTCTTGAAGGGAAAGCTGTAACTCTGTGAGATGAACTAACAGAACACAAAGCAGTTTATCAGAAAGCTTCTTTACAGTTTTTATCGGAAAATATTTCCTTTTTCACCATTGCCCTCTCTGAGATTCTAAATATCACTTTCCAAATTTCAGAAGAACAGTCTTAGTGAACGGCCACATGAGGGGAAATCTGTGACACTTTGAGATGAATTAACAGAACACAAAGAAGTTTCTCAGAAAGCTTCTTTTCGGATTTTATCTTACTATATTTCCTTTTTCAACATAGCCCTCTATGGTCTTCCAAATATCACTTTGCAAATTACACAAGAAGAGTCTTTGTGAAAGACTTCTTGAGGGGAAAGCTGTAACTCTCTGAGATGAATTAACAGAACACAAAGCAGTTTCTCAGAAAGCTTCTTTTCAGTTTTTATCTTAGGATATTTCCTTTTTCAGCATAGCCCTCTATGGGCTTCCAAAAACATTTTGCAAATTCCACAAGAACAGTCTTAGCGAGAGGATTCTGGAGATAAAAGCTGTAAATCTGTAAGATGAATTAAAAGAATTCAAAGCAGTTTCTCAGAAACCTTCTTTTCGTTTTTTATCTTACGATATTTCCATTTTAACCATAGGGCTATAGGGTTTCCAAATATCACTTTGCAAATTCCAGAAGAAAAGTCTTAGCGAAAGGCTTCTTGAGGGTAAAGCTGTAACTCTGTAAGATGAATTAAAAGAACACAAAACATTTTCTCAGAAACCTACTTTTCAGTTTTTACCTTAGGATATTTCCTTTTTCACCATAGCCCTCTATGGGATTCCAATTATCACTTTGAAAATTCCACATGAACAGTCTTAGCGAAAGTCTTCTTGAGGGGAAAGCTGTAACTCTGTGAGAGGAACTAACTAAACACAAAACAGTTTCTCAGAAAGCTTCTTTCCAGCTTTTAACTGAGGATATTTCCTTTTTCACCATAGCCCTTTTGGGCTTCCAAATATCACTTTGCAAATTCCACAAGAACAGTCTTAGCGAAAGGCTTTTTGAGGGGAAAGCTGCAACTCTGGTGAGGAATTAACAGAACACAAAGCAGTTTCTCAAAGAGCTTCTTTTTAGTTTTAAACGGAAGATATTTCCTTTTTAACATAACCCTGTATGGGCTTCCAAATATCACTTTGCAAATTCCACAAGAACAGTCTTAGCGAAAGGCTTTTAGAGGGAAATGTTGTAACTATGTGAGATGAATTAACAGAACACAAAGCAATTTCTCAGAAAGCTTCATTTCAGTTTTTTATCTTACGATATTTCCTTTTTCACCATAGACCTCTATGGGCTTCCAAATCTCACTTTGCAAATTCCACAAGAACAGTCTTAGCGAAAGAATTATTGAGTGGAAAGCTGTAACTCTTTGAGGTGAGTTAACAGAACAAAAAGGAGTTTCTCTGAAAGCTTCTTTCCGCTTTTTAACCGAAGATATTTCCTTTTTCACCATAGCGCTCGATGGGCTTCCAAATATTATTTTGCAAATCCCACAACAACAGTCTTAGCGAAAGGCTTCTTGAAGGGAAAGCTGTAACTGGGTGAGGTCTATTATCAGAACACATGGCAGTTTCTCAGAAAGTTTCTTTCCAGTTTTTAACTGAAGATATTTCCTTTTTCACCATAGCCCCCTATGGGCTTCCAAATATCACTTTGCAAATTCGAGACAACAGCCTTAGCGAAAGGCTTTTAGAGGGAAATGTAACTCTGTGAGATGAATTAACAGAACACAAAGCAGTTTCTCAGAAAGCTTCTTTCCAGTTTTTAACGGAAAATAATTCCTTTTTCACCATAGCCCTCTATGGGATTCTAAATATCACTTTCCAAATTTCAGAAGAACAGTCTTAGTGAACGGCCTCTTGAGGGGAAATCTGTAACTCTCTGAGATGAATTAACAGAACACAAAGCAGTTTCTCAGAAATCTTCTTTCCAGTTTTTAACCGAAGATATGTCCTTTTTCACCATAGCCCTCTATGGGCTTGCAAATATCACTTTGCAAATTCCACAAGAACAGTCTTACCGAAAGGCTTCTTGAGAAGAAAGCCGTAACTCTGTGAGATGAATTAACAGAACACAAAGCAGTTTCTCAGAAAATTTCTTTCCAGTTTTTAACTGAAGATATTTCCTTTTTCACCATAGCCCTCTATGGGCTTCCAAATATCACATTGCAAATGTCACAAGAACAGTCTTAGCGAAAGTCTTCTAGAGGGGAATTTTGTAACTCGGTTAGATGTATTAACAGAACACACGGCAGTATCTCAGAATGCTTCTTTCCAGTTTTTAACAGAAGATAGTTCCTTTTTCACCATAGCACTCTAAGGGCTTCCAAATATCACTTTGCAAATTCCAAAAGAGCAGTCTTAGCGAAAGACTACTGGAGCGGAATTCTGTAACTCTCTGAAATGAATTAACAGAACACAAAGCAGTTTCTCAGAAAGCTTCTTTCCAGTTTTTAAGGGAAGATATTTCCTTTTTCGCCATAGCCCCCTATGGGCTTCCAAATATGACTTTGAATATTCCACAGGAACAGCCTTACTGATAGGCTTCTTGAGGGGAAAGTTACAACTCTGTGAGATGAATTAAGAGAACACTATGCAGTTTCTGAGAAAGCTTCTTTTTGGTTTTTATCTTAGAATATTTCGTTTTTCGCCATAACCATCTATGGTCTTCCAATATCACTTTGCAAATTCCACAAGAAGAGTCTCAGTGAACGGTTTCTTGAGGGGAAAACTGTAACTATGTTAAATGAATTAACAGAACACAAAGCAGTCTCTTAGAAATCTTCTTTCCAGATTTTAACGGAAGATACTTCCTTTTTTACAATAGCCTCCTATTGGCTTCCAAATATCACTTTTCAAAATCCACAAGATCAGCCTTAGCTAAATGTTTCTTGAGTAGAAATTTGTAACACTGTGAGATGAATTAACAGAACACAAAGCAGTTTCTCAGAAATCTTGTTTTCGATTTTTATCTTACGATATTTCCATTTTCAACATAGCCCTTTATTGTCTTCCAAATATCACTTTGCAAATTCCACAAGAACCGTCTTAGCGAAAGTCTTCTTGAGGGGAAAGCTGTAACTCTGTGAGATGCATTAACAGAACAAAAGCAGTTTCTCAGAAAGTTTCTTTTCAGTTTCTATCTTAGGATATTTCCTTTTTCACCATAGCCCTCTTTGGGCTTCCAAATATCACTTTGCAAATTCCAGAAGAACAGTCCTAGCGAAAAGCTTCTTGAGGCGAAAGCTGTAACTCTGTGAGATGAATTAACAGAACACAATGCAGTTTCTTAGAAGGCTTCTTTTCAGTTTTTATCTTAGGATATTTCCGTTTTCACCATAGCCCTCTATGAGCTTCCAAATATCGCTTTGAAAATTCTACAAGAACAGCTTTAACTATAGACCTCCTGAGTGGAAAGCTGTAACACTCTGAGATAAATTAACAGAACACAAAGCAGTTTCTCAGAAAGCTTCTTGCCAGTTTTTAGCGGAAGATATTTCCTTTTTCACCATAGCCCTCTATGGGCTTCCAAATATCACTCTGTAAATTCTAAAAGAGCAGTTTTAGCAAAAGGCTTCTTGAGGGGAAAGCTGTAATTGTGTGAGATGAATTAAGAGAATACAAAGCAGTCTCTCAGAAAGCTTCTTTCCAGTTTTTAACGGAAGATATTTCCTTTTTCACCATGTCCCTTTATGGGCTTCCAAATGTCACTTTGCAAATTCCACAAGAACAGTCTTAGCGAAAGGCTTCTTGAGGGGAAAGCTGTAACTCTGTGAGACGAATTAATGGAACACAAAGCTGTCTCTCAGAAAGCTTCTTTCCAGCTATTTAAGGAAGATATTTCCTTTTTCACCATAGACCTCTATGGGCTTCCAAATATCACTTTGCAAATTCCACAAGAACAGTCTTAGGGTAAGACTTCTTTAGTGGAAAGCTGTAACTCTGTGACATGAATTAACAGAACACAAGGCAGTTTCTCAGAAAGACTCTTTACACTTTTTACTGGAAGATACTTTCTTTTTCACCATAGAAATCTATGAGCTTCCAAATATTACTTTCCAAATTTCTCCTGAACAGTCTTAGTGAACGGCTTCCTGAAGGGAAAGCTGTAACTCTGTGAGATGAACTAAGAGATCACTAGGTAGTTTCTCAGAAAGTTTCTTTTCGGTTTTTATCTTAGTATATTTCCTTTTTCACCATAGCTCCTATGAGCTTCCAAACATCACTTTGCAATTTCCACAAGAACAGTCTTAGAGAAAGACTTCTTGAGGGGAAAGCTGTACCTCTCGGAGATGAATTAACAGAACACAAATCAGTTTCTCAGGAAGCTTCTTTTCAATTTTTATCTTAGGATATTTCCTTTTTCACCATAGCCTTCTAAGGTCTTCCAAATATCCCTTTGTAAATACCACAAGAACACTCTTAGCGAAAGGCTTCTTGAGGGGAAAGCTATAACTCTGTGAGAGGAATTAACAGACCACAAACCAGTTTCTCAGAAAGCTTCTTTGCAGTTTTTAACTGAAGATATTTCCTTTTTCACCATAGCCCTCCATGGGCTTACAAATGTCACTTTGCAAATTCCACAAGAACCGCCATCGCGATAGTCTTCTTGAGCGGAAAGCTGTAACTCTGTGAGATAAATTGACAGAACACAAAGCAGTTTCTCAGAAAGCTTCTTTTCAGTTTCTATCTTAGGATATCTCCTTTTTCACCATAGCCCTCTGTGGGCTTCCACATATCACTTTGCATATTCCACAAGAACAGTCTTAGGGAAAGGCTTCATGAGGGGAACGTTGTAAGTCTCTGAGATGAATTATCAGAACACAAAGTAGTTTCTCAGAAATCTTCTTTCCAGATTTTAATGGAAGATACTTCTTTTTTCACCATAGCCCCCTATGGGCTTCCAAATATCACTTTTCAAATTCCACAAGATCAGCCTTAGCTAAAGGTTTCTTGAGGAGAAATTTGTAACACTGCGAGATGAATTAACAGAACACAAAGCAGTTTCGGAGAAAGCTTCTTTTCGGTTTTTATCTTAGGATATTTCCATTTTCACCATAGCCCTCTACGGTTTTTGAAATATCACTTTGCAAATTCCACAAGCGCAGTCTTAGCGAAAGGCTTCTTGAGGGGAAAGCTGTAGTTGTGTGAGATGAATTAAGATAATACAAAGCAGTCTCTCAGAAAGCTTCTTTCCAGTTTTTAACTGAAGATATTTCCTTTTTCACCATGGCCCTTTATGGGCTTCCAAATATCACTTTGCAAATTCCACAAGAACAGTCTAAGTGAAAGGCTTCTTGAGGGAAAAGCCGTAAATCTGTGAGATGAATTAATGGAACACAAAGCTGTCTCTCAGAAAGTTTCTTTCCAGCTTTTTAAGTAAGATATTTCCTTTTTCACCATAGCTCTCTATGGGCTTCCAAATATCTCTTTGCAAATTCCACAAGAACAGTCTTAGGGAAAGGCTTCTTGAGTGGAGAGCTGTAACTCTGTGACATGAATTAACACAACACAAAGCAGTTTCTCAGAAAGATTCTTTACAGTTTTTAATGGAATATATTTTCTTTTTCACCATAGCCCTCTATGAGCTTCCAAATATTACTTTCCAAATTTCACAAGAACAGTCTTAGGGAAAGGCTTCATGAGGAGAAAGCTGTAAGTCTCTGAGATGAATTAACAGAACACAAAGTAGTTTCTCAGAAATCTTCTTTCCAGATTTTAACGGAAGATACTTCCTTTTTCACCATAGCCCCCTATGGGCTTCCAAATATCACTTTTCAAATTCCGCAAGATCTGCCTTAGCTAAAGGTTTCTTGAAGGGTAATTTCTAACACTGTCAGATGAATTAACAAAACACAAAGCAGTTTCTCAGAAAGCTTCTTTCCACTTTTTAACGGAAGATATTTCATTTTTCACAATAGCCCTCTATGGGCTTCCAAATATCACTTTGAAAATTCCACAAGAACAGTCTTAGTCAAAGGCTTCTTGAGGGGAAAGCTGTAACTCTGTGAGATGAATTAACAGAACACAAAGCAGTTTCTCAGAAAGCTTCTTTCCTGTTTTTAACGGAAGTTATTTCCTTTCACCGTAGCCCTCTATGGGCTTCCAAATATCACTTTGCAAATTCCAGAAGAACAGTGTTAGGCAAAAGCTTCTTGAGGAGAAAGCTGTATCTCTGTGAGATGAAATAACAGAACACAATGCAGTTTCTTAGAAGACTTCTTTTCAGTTT
Source organism: Chlorocebus sabaeus (assembly GCF_047675955.1). Classification (NCBI taxonomy): domain Eukaryota; kingdom Metazoa; phylum Chordata; class Mammalia; order Primates; family Cercopithecidae; genus Chlorocebus; species Chlorocebus sabaeus. The sequence goes on from NW_027327635.1 coordinate 285,835, forward strand.
TTATCTTAGGATATTTCCTTTTTCACCATAGCCCTCTATGGGCTTCCAAATATCACTTTGCAAATTCCACAAGAACAGCTTTAGCAAAAGGCTTCCTGAGGGGAAAGCTGTAACTCTGTGAGATGAATTAACAGAACACAAAGCAGTTTCTCAGAAAGCTTCTTTCCAGTTTTTAACAGAAGATATTTCCTTTTTCACCCTGTCCTTTTATGGCTTTCCAAATATCACTTCGAAATTCCACAAGAACAGTCTTAGCGAAAGGCTTCTTGAGGGGAAAGCTGTAACTCCGTGAGATGAATTAACATTACACAAAGCAGTTTCTCAGAAAGATTCTTTCCACTTTTGACGGCAGATATTTCCTTTTTCACCATAGCCCTCTATGGGCCTCCAAATATCACGTTGCAAATTCCACAAGAACAGTCTTAGCGAAAGGCTTCTTGATGGGAAAGCTGTAACTCTGTGAGATGAATTAACAGAACACAAAGCAGTTTGTCAGAAAGCTTCTTTTCAGTTTTTATCTTAGGATAATTCCTTTTCCACCGTAACCCTCTATGGGCTTTCAAATATCACTTTGAAAATTCCACAAGAACAGTCTTAGCGAAAGGCTTCTTGAGAGGAAAGCTGTAACCCTGTGAGATGAATTAACAGAACACAAAGAGTTTCTCAGAAAGCTTCTTTCCGTTTTTATCTTAGGATATTTCCTTTTCTCCATAGCCCTCTATGGGCTTCCAAACGTCACTTTGCAAATTTCACCAGAACATTCTTAGGGAAAGGCTTCTTGAGGGGAAAGGTGTAACTCTGTGAGATGAATTAACAGAACACTAAGCTGGTTCTCAGAAAGCTTCTTTCCAGTTTTTAACGGAAGATATTTCCTTTTTAACCGTAGCCCTCTATGGTCTTCCAAATACACTTTGCAAATTCCAGAAGAACAGGCTTAGAGAAAGGCTTCTTGAGGGGAAAGCTGTAACTCTGTGCGATGAATTAAGAGAACACAAATCAGTTTCTCAGAAAGCTTCTTTTCAGTTTTTATCTTAGGATATTTCCTTTTTCACCATAGCCCGCTGTGGGCTTCCAAATGTCACAATGCAAATTCCACAAGAACAGTCTTAGCGAAAGGCTTCTTGAGGGCAAAGTTGTAACTCTCTGAGATGAATTAACAGAACACAAAGAAGTTTCTCAGAAAGCTTCTTTCAACTTTTTAACGGAAGATATTTCCTTTTTCACCATAGCCCTCTATGGGCTTCCAAATATCACTTTGCAAATTCCACAAGAACCGTCTTAGGGTTAGGCTTCTTGAGGGTAAAGCTGCAACTCTGTGAGATGAATTAACAGAACACAAAACAGTTTCTCAGAAAGCTTCTTTCCAGTTTTTAAGGAACGTTATTTCCTTTTACACCATAGCCCTCTATGGGGTTCCAAATATTACTTTCCAAATTTCACAAGAACAGTCTTAGTGAGCGGCTTCTTGAGGGGAAAGCTGTAACCCTGTGAGATGAACTATCAGAACACAAAGATGTTTCTCAGAAATCTTCTTTTCGGTTTTTATCTTAGTACATTTCCTTTTTCACCATAGCCCTCTATGGGCTTCCAAATATCACTTTGCAAATTCCACAATAACAGTCTTAGCGAAAGTCTTCTTGACGGGAAAGCTCTAACTCTCTGTGATGAAATAACAGAACACAAAGCAGTTTCTCAGAAAGCTTCTTTCCACTTTTTAACGGAAGATATTTCCTTTTTCACCGTAGCCCTCTATGGGCCTCCAAATATCACTTTGCAAATTCCACAAGAACAGTCTTAGCGAAAGGCTTCTTGAGGGGAATGGTGTAACGCTGTGAGATGAATTAAGAGAACACAAAACAGTTTCTCAGAAAGCTTCTTTTCAGTTTTTATGTTAGGATAATTCCTTTTCCACCATAGCCCTCTATGGGCTTCCAAATATCACTTTGAAAATTCCACAACATCAGTCTTAGCGAAAGGCTTCTTGATGTGAAAGCTGTAACCCTGTGAGATGAATTAACAGAACACAAATCAGTTTCTCAGAAAGCTTCTTTTCAGTTTTTATCTTTGGATATTTCCTTTTTCTCCATAGCCCTCTATGGGCTTCCAAACGTCACTTTGCAAATTTCACCAGAACCCTCTTAGGGAAAGGCTTCTTGAGAGGAACGCTGTAACTCTGTGAGATGAATTAACAGTACACAAAGCAGGTTCTCAGAAAGCTTCTTTTCACTTTTTTTTTTTTAATATTACATGCTTAATTTCTTTTTTATTTATTTAATTTTGTGTAACAATCACTCATGAAATATCAGAATTCTTATTACTTAGTACATAAAGAATATTCAACAAATATTGTTTCAGTAGAAAGCTAGTCAAGTATGAGCAGGGCAGGAGAGGGCTCCCCTCTTCCACACACCAAATGTGTTGGGAGACCCTCAGGTGATGGTCAAGGGGTTGTTAACTGTTTCTCTAAAGTAGTAATTGGTCATACCTGGTGTCAAGGAAAGGCAGGCTTCTAATAGAAAACACCTGAAACTGATCAGCAACTTCCCAATGAGATCTCAGGAGTGAGGAGAAGTAAGGCAAGATCCCGGAAGTATGCCAATGTATAAAACCCCAAGTCAAGAAGTCAAGCTGTGCACTTGGCTTCTCAAGTCTCCCACTTGGCCCTCTTCCAGGTTGTACTTCCCTTCTTTTCCTTTCTGTTTTAAAGCCTTTTAATAAACCTTCACTCCTGCTCTGAGAATTACCTCTGTCTCACTTTCTGCCTTATGCCCCTTAGTGGAATTCCTTCTGAGGAAGCAAGAATGGAGGGTGCTGCAAACCTATACAGATTCGCCGCCAATGTCTCCAGAACTCGGATGTCTTCCACAGGTAATAACATTGCTTTAAATATTTTTCATAATTATATCATGCTAAAAAACTAAGTATAACAGTGTCAAATACAAATACAATTAAAGCTTTTTGAATTCTATTTTACTTTACAAGGTTTTTTAAATCAAGTATGATTTTTCCTGGTGCAATTAAATTATAATTCTTTTCATATTTATATTTAATCATTTTATATAGAATTATTTTATATTTCTAGTACTTATTATTCTAGTATATCTCTTTTAGGCTTACTTTATGTCTCACTTTTATAAAAATAAGTAAAATATATATTTGATACATTACAATCACTTAGCAAAATTCTCAGGTATAATGCTATTTAAAAATTAATATACCATATTTATATAATAATGCTATAATTTTCTCATAAAATAATAAATCTTTTTTGTTTGAAATTATAGGATGATAAGTGGTCTTTAATTTATTCCCCTTGTTTGAATTTTCAGTAGTGAATATGTTCTTTCAAAAATATTTTTATGATAAATTCCAAATGCATACAATAGTGGATTACCTCTAGGTACTCATCATTCATTTCACCAACATCAACACTTGTCCAATTCCTTTTATCTTCACTCACTTCTCCCCATTTCCCCCAACCTCATTCCTGCCACAACTGCTGACTCAAACCGTTCAAAGGATTGTTTGGTCAATCCTTTTGTAACAATTTAGTTATGTGCTTTTCCTAAAAAATAAGTGGAAGATTATTTTTTATTTTTTATTGTTTATTTTTTACAATTATTTATTTCAATTTTGTGGGTATATAGTAGATGTATGTATTTATGGGGTGCATGAGATGTTCTGATTCAGGCATGCAATGAATAATAATCACATCATGTAAAATGGGGTATCCATTCTCTCAAGCATTTATCCTTTGTGTTACAAGCAATCCAATTAGACTCTTTCAGTTATTTTAAAATGCACAGTTAAATTATTACTGACTATAGTCGCCTTGTTGTGCTATCAAATACTAGATCTTATTTATTCTTTCTGTTTTTTTGTACCCATTAACCATCTCCAGCTTTGCCTCAAACCCCCACTACCCTTCCCAGCCTCTGGTAACCATGCTTCTACTGTCTATCTCCATGAGTTCAATTGTTTTGATTTTTAGATCTCACAAATAAGTGAGAACATGAAATTAGAATTATTATTAAACAGATCTCAAAATGTGACTTAGTTGCGTATCTTCTCCTCCTCTCCCTGTATCAACCTGTTTCAGCCTGGAAGCCTCTAGTGGGAAGGAGGGATGTGGTTGGTTGCTTCTTTTTTTTTTTTTTTTTTTTAATATATTTTAAGTTCTAGGGTACATGTGCATAACGTGCAGGTTTGTTACATATGTATACTTGTGCCCTGTTGCTGTGCTGCACACATCAACTCGTCAGCACCCATCAACTCGTCATTTACATCAGGTATAACTCCCAGTGCAATCCTTCTCCCCTCCCCCCTCCCCATGATAGGCCCCGGTGTGTGATGTTCCCCTTCCAGACTCCAAGTGATCTCATTGTTCAGTTCCCGCCTATGAGTGAGAACATGCGGTGTTTGGTTTTCTGTTCTTGTGATAGTTTGCTAAGAATGATGGTTTCCAGCTGCATCCCTGTTCTACAAAGAACACAAACTCATCCTTTTTTTATGGCTGCATAGTATTCCATGGTGTATATGTGCCACATTTTCTTAATCCAGTCTGTCACTGATGGACATTTGGGTTGATTCCAAGTCTTTGCCATTGTGAATAGTGCCGCAATAAACACACGTGTGCATGTGTCTTTATAGCAGCATGATTTATAATCCTTTGGGTATATACCTAGTAATGGGATGGCTGGGTCATATGGTACGTCTAGTTCTAGATCCTTGAGGAATCGCCATACTGTTTTCCATAATGATTGAACTAGTTTACAATCCCACCAACAGTGTAAAAGTGTTCCTCTTTCTCCACATCCTCTCCAGCACCTGTTGTTTCCTGACTTTTGAATGATCGCCATTCCAACTGGTGTGAGATGGTATCTCAGTGTGGTTTTGATTTGCATTTCTCTGATGGCCAGTGATGATGAGCATTTTTTCATGTGTCTGTTGGCTGTATGAATGTCTTCTTTTGAGAAATGTCTGTTCATATCCTTTGCCCACTTTTGGATGGGGTTGTTTGTTTTTTTCTTGTAAATTTGTTTGAGGTCTTTGTAGGTTCTGGATATTAGCCTTTGTCAGATGAGTAGATTGCAAAAATTTTCTCCCATTCTGTAGGTTGCCCGTTCACTCTGATGGTAGTTTCTTTTGCTGTGCAGAAGCTCTTTAGTTTAATGAGATCCCATTTGTCAATTTTGGCTTTTGCTGCCGTTGCTTTTGGTGTTATAGACATGAAGTCTTTGCCCATGCCTATGTCCTGAATGGTACTACCTAGGTTTTCCTCTAGGGTTTTTATAGTATTAGGTCTAACCTTTAAGTCTCTAATCCATCTTGAAATAATTTTCGTATAAGGAGTAAGGAAAGGATCCAGTTTCAGCTTTCTACTTGTGACTAGCCAATTTTCCCAGCACCATTTATTAAATAGGGAATCCTTTCCCCATTTCTTGTTTCTCTCAGGTTTGTCAAAGATCAGATGGCTGTAGATGTGTGGTATTATTTCTGAGGACTCTGTTCTGTTCCATTGGTCGATATCTCTGTTTTGGTACCAGTACCATGCTGTTTTGGTGACTGTAGCCTTGTAGTATAGTTTGAAGTCAGGTAGCGTGATGCCTCCAGCTTTGTTCTTTTGACATAGGATTGTCTTGGAAATGCGGGCTCTTTTTTGGTTCCATATCAACTTTAAAGCAGTTTTTTCCAATTCTGTGAAGAAACTCATTGGTAGCTTGATGGGGATGGCATTGAATCTATAAATAACCTTGGGCAGTATGGCCATTTTCACAGTATTGATTCTTCCCATCCATGAGCATGGTATGTTCTTCCATTTGTTTGTGTCCTCTTTTATTTCATTGAGCAGTGGTTTGTAGTTCTCCTTGAAGAGGTCCTTTACATCCCTTGTAAGTTGGATTCCTAGGTGTTTTATTCTCTTTGAAGCAATTGTGAATGGAAGTTCATTCATGATTTGGCTCTCTGTTTGTCTGTTACTGGTGTATACGAATGCTTGTGATTTTTGCACATTAATTTTGTATCCTGAGACTTTGCTGAAGTTGCTTATCAGCTTAAGGAGATTTCGGGCTGAGACAATGGGATTTTCTAAATATACAATCATGTCATCTGCAAAGAGGGACGATTTGACTTCTTCTTTTCCTAACTGAATCCCCTTGATTTCTTTCTCTTGCCTGATTGCCCTAGCCAGGACTTCCAACACTGTGTTGAATAGGAGTGGTGAGAGAGGGCATCCCTGTCTTGTGCCAGTTTTCAAAGGGAATATTTCCAGTTTTTGCCCATTCAGTATGATATTGGCTGTGGGTTTGTCATAAATAGCTCTTATTATTTTGAGGTACGTTCCATCAATACCGAATTTATTGAGCGTTTTTAGCATGAAGGGCTGTTGAATTTTGTCAAAAGCCTTTTCTGCATCAATTGAGATAATCATGTGGTTCTTGTCTTTGGTTCTGTTTATATGCTGGATTATGTTTATTGATTTGCGAATGTTGAACCAGCCTTGCATCCCAGGGATGAAGCCCACTTGATCATGGTGGATAAGCTTTTTGATGTGCTGTTGAATACGGTTTGCCCGTATTTTATTGAGGATTTTTGCATCGATGTTCATCAGGGATATTGGTCTAAAATTCTCTTTTTTTGTTGTGTCTCTGCCAGGCTTTGGTATCAGGATGGTGTTGGCCTCATAAGATGAGTTAGGGAGGATTCCCTGTTTTTCTATTGATTGGAATAGTTTCAGAAGGAATGGTACCAGCTCCTCCTTGTACCTCTGGTAGAATTCAGCTGTGAATCCATCTGATCCTGGACTTTTTTTTGTTGGTAGGCTATTAATTATTGCCTCAATTTCAGAACCTGCTATTGGTCTATTCAGGGATTCAACTTCTTCCTGGTTTAGTCTTGGAAGAGAGTAAGTGTCTAGGAAATTATCCATTTCTTCTAGATTTTCTAGTTTATTTGCATAGAGGTGTTTATAGTATTCTCTGATGGTAGTTTGTATTTCTGTGGGGTCGGTGGTGATATCCCCTTTATCATTTTTTATTACGTCTCTTTGATTCTTCTCCCTTTTCTTCTTTATTAGTCTTGCTAGCGGTCTGTCAATTTTGTTGATCTTTTCAAAAAACCAACTCCTGGATTCATTGATTTTTTGGAGGGATTTTTGTGTCTCTATCTCCTTCAGTTCTGCTCTGATCTTAGATATTTCTTGTCTTCTGCTAGCTTTTGAATGAGTTTGCTCTTGCTTCTCTAGTTCTTTTAATTGCGATGTTAGAGTGTCAATTTTAGATCTTTCCTGCTTTCTCTTGTGGGCATTTAGTGCTATAAATTTCCCTCTACACACTGCTTTAAATGTGTCCCAGAGATTCTGGTATGTTGTATCTTTGTTCTCATTGGTTTCAAAGAACATCTTTATTTCTGCCTTCATTTCGTCATGTACCCAGTAGTCATTCAGGAGCAGGTTGTTCAGTTTCCATGTAGTTGAGCGGTTTTGATTGAGTTTCTTAGTCCTGAGTTCTAGTTTCATTGCAGTGTGGTCTGAGAGACAGTTTGTTACAATTTCTGTTCTTGTACATTTACTGAGGACTGCTTTACTTCCAACTATGTGGTCAATTTTGGAATAAGTGCGATGTGGTGCTGAGAAGAATGTATATTCTGTTGATTTGTGGTGGAGAGTTCTATAGATGTCTATTAGTTCTGCTTGCTGCAGAGATGAGTTCAATTCCTGGATATCCTTGTTAATTTTCTGTCTCGTTGATCTGTCTAATGTTGACAGTGGAGTGTTGAAGTCTCCCATTATTATTGTATGGGAGTCTAAGTCTCTTTGTAAGGCTCTAAGGACTTGCTTTATGAATCTGGGTGCTCCTGTATTGGGTGCATATATATTTAGGATAGTTAGCTCTTCCTGTTAAATTGATCCCTTTACCATTATGTAATGGCCTTCTTTGTCTCTTTTGATCTTTGATGGTTTAAAGTCTGTTTTATCAGAGACTAGTATTGCAACCCCTGCTTTTTTTTGTTCTCCATTTGCTTGGTAAATCTTCCTCCATCCCTTTATTTTGGGCCTATGTATGTCTCTGCGTGTGAGATGGGTTCTCCTGAATACAGCAGACTGATGGGTCTTGACTCTTTATCCAGTTTGCCAGTCTGTGTCTTTTAATTGGAGCATTTAGTCCATTTACATTTAAGGTTAAGATTGTTATGTGTGAACTTGATCCTACCATTATGATATTAACTGGTTATTTTGCTCGTTAGTTGATGCAGTTTCTTCCTAGCCTTGATGGTCTTTACATTTTGGCATGTTTTTGCAATGGCTGGTACCGGTTGTTCCTTTCCATGTTTAGTGCTTCCTTCAGGGTCTCTTGTAAGGCAGGCCTAGTGGTGACAAAATCTCTAAGCATTTGCATATCTCTAAAGGATTTTATTTCTCCTTCGCTTATGAAACTTAGTTTGGCTGGATATGAAATTCTGGGTTTAAAATTCTTTTCTTTAAGAATGTTGAATATTGGCCCCCACTCTCTTCTGGCTTGTAGAGTTTCTGCCGAGAGATCTGCTGTGAGTCTGATGGGCTTCCCTTTGTGGGTAACCCGACCTTTCTCTCTGGCTGCCCTTAAGATTTTTTTCTTCATTTCAACTTTGGTGAATCTGGCAATTATGTGTCTTGGAGTTGTTCTTCTCGAGGAGTATCTTTGTGGTGTTCTATGTATTTCCTGGATTTGAATGTTGGCCTGCCCTACTAGGTTAGGGAAGTTCTCCTGGATGATATACTGAAGAGTGTTTTCCAACTTGGTTCCATTTTCCCCCTCACTTTCAGGCATCCCAATCAGACGTAGATTTGGTCTTTTTACATAATCCCATACTTCTTGCAGGCTTCGTTCATTTCTTTTTCTTCTTTTTTCTTTTGATTTCTCTTCTTGCTTCATTTCGTTCATTTGATCCTTAATCGCTGACACTCTTTTCCAGTTGATCGAGTCAGTTACTGAAGCTTGTGCATTTGTCACGTATTTCTCGTGTCAAGGTTTTCATCTCTTTCATTTCGTTTATGACCTTCTCTGCATTAATTATTCTAGCCATCAATTCTTCCACTTTTTATTCAAGACATTTAATTTCTTTGCGCTGGGCACGTAATTCCTCCTTTAGCTCTGAGAAGTTTGATGGACTGAAGCCTTCTTCTATCATCTCGTCAAAGTCATTCTCCGTCCAGCTTTGACCCGTTGCTGGCGATGAGCTGCGCTCCTTTGCCGGAGGAGACGCGCTCTTATTTTTTGAAATTCCAGCTTTTCTGCCCTGCTTTTTCCCCATCTTTGTGGCTTTATCTGCCTCTGGTTTTTAACGGAAGATATTACCTTTTTCACCAGAGCCCTCTATGGGTTTTCAAATATCACTTTGTAAATTTCACAAGAAAAGTCTTAGTGAACGGCTTCTTGAGGGGAAAGCTGTAACTCTGTGAGATGAATTAACAGAACACAAAGCAGTTTCTCAGAAATCTTGTTTACAGTTTTTAACGAAAGATATTTCCTTTTTCACCATACCCCCGTGGGCTTCGAAATATCACTTTTCAAATTCCACAAGAACAGTCTTAGCGAAAGGCTTCTTGAGGAGAAAGGTGTAACTCTGTGAGATGAATTACCAGAACACAAAGCAGTTTCTCAGAAAGGTTCCTTTCGGTTTTTATCTTAGGATATTTCCATTTTCACCGTAGCCCTCTATGGATTTCCAAATATCACCTGGCAAATTCCACAAGAACAGTCTTAGCGAAAGGCATCTTGAGGGGAAAGCTGTAAATCTGTGAGATGAATTAACAGAACACAAAGCAGTTTCTAAAAAACATTCTTTCCAGTTTTTAACGGAAGATATTTCATTTTTCATCATAGCCCTCTATGGGCTTCCAAATATCACCTTGAAAATTCCACAGGAACAATCTTAGTGAACGGCTTCTTAAGGGGAAAGCTATAGCTCTGTGAGATGAATTAAGAGAACATAATGTAGTTTCTCAGAAAGCTTCTTTTCGGTTTTTATCTTAGAATATTTCCTTTTTGCCATAACCCTCTATGGGCTTCTAAAATCAATTTGCAAATTCCACAAGAACAGTCTTAGCGAAAGGCTTCTTGAGGAGAATGCTGTAACTCTGTGAGATGAATTAACAGGAAACAAAGCACTTTCTCAGAAAGCTTATTTCCAGTTTATAACCGAAAACATTTCCTTATTCACCATAGCCCTCTATGGCCTTCTAAATACCATTTTCAGAATGACACAAGAACAGATCTAGCGAAAGACTTCTTGAGGGGAAAGCTGTAACTCTGTGAGATGAATTAACAGAACACAAAGCAGTTTCTCAGAAAGCTTCTTTCCAGTTTATATCGGAAGATATTTCCTTTTTCACCATATCCCTCTATGGGCTTCCAAATATGAACTTGCAAAATCCACAAGAACAGCCTTAGCGAAGGGCTTCTTGAGAAAGTCTTTTTAGGGGAAAGCTGTAACTCTGTGAGTTGAATTAACAGAACACAAAGCAGTTTCTCAGAAAGCTTGTTTCCAGTTTTTAACCGAAGATATTTCCTTTTTCACCGTATCCCTCTATGGGCTTCCAAATATCACTTTGCAACTTCCACAAGAACAGTCTTAGCGAAAGGCTTCTTGAGGGGAAAGCTGTAGCTCTGTGAGATTAATTAACAGACAACAAAGCAGTTACTCAGAAAGCTTCTTTCCAGTTTTTAACGGAAGAGATTTCCTTTTTCACCTTATCCCTCTATGGGCTTTGAAATATCACTTTGCAAATTCCACAAGAACAGTCTTATTGAACGGATTCTTGAGGGGAAAGCTATAACTCTGTGAGATGAATTAAGAGAACACAGTGCAGTTTTTCAGAAAGCATCTTTTCGGTTTTTAGGTTACGATATTTTCTTTCTCACCATAGCTCTCTAAGGGCTTCCAAATATCACATTGCAAATTCCACAAGAACAATCTTAGGGGAAGGCTCCTTGAAGGGAAAGCAGTAACACTGTGAGATGAATTAACAGAACACAAAGTAGTTTCTCAGAAAGCTTCATTCCAGTTTTTAACGGAAGTTATTTCCTTTATTACCATAGCCTTCTATGGGCTTCCATATATCAGTTTGCAAATTTCACAGGAACAGTTTTAGCGAAGGATTCCTGAGGAGAAAGCCGTAACTCTCTGAGATGAATTAACAGAACACAAAGCAGTTTCTCAGAAAGCTTCTTTTCGGTTTTTATCTTAGGATATTTCCATATGCACCATAGCTCTATATGGCCTTCCAAATATCACTTTGCCAATTCCAAAAGAACAGTCTTTGCGAAAGGCTTTTTGAACGGAAAGCTGTAAATCTCTGAGATGAATTAACAGAACAGAAAGCAGTTACTCAGAAAGCTTCTTTTCAGTTTTTGTCTTAGGATATTTCCTTTTTCACCCTAGCAATCTAAAGGCTTCCAAATATCACATTGCAAATTCCACAAGAGCAGTCTTAGCGAAAGGCTTCTTGAGGGGAAAGCTGTAAATCTGTGAGATGAATTAACAGAACACAAAGCATTTTCTCAGAAAACTTCTTTCCAGTTTTTAACTGAAGATATTTCCTTTTTCACCATAGACCTCTTTAGGCTTTCAAATATCACTTTGCAAATTCCACAAGAACAGTCTTAGCAAAAGGCTTCTTGCGGAGACAGCTGAAACTCTGTGAGATGAAAGAACAGAACACAAAAAAGTTTCTCAGAAAACTTTGCAGTTTTTAACTGAAGATATTTCCTTTTTCACCGTAGCACACTATGGGCTTCCAAATATCACTTTGCAAATTCCACAAGACCAGTCCTAGCGAAAGGCTTCTTGAGGAGAAAGCTGTAACTCTCTGAGACGAATTAACAGAACAAAAAGCAGTTTCTCAGAAAACTTCTTTTCAGTTTTTAACTGAAGATATTTCCTATTTCACCATAGCCCTCTATGGGCTTCCAAATATCACTTTGCAAATTTTACAAGAACAGCCTTCGCGAAAGACTTCTTGAGAGGAAAGCTGTACCTCTGTGAGATGAATTAACAGAACACAAAACAGTTTCTCAGAAAGATTATTCCCAGTTTTTATGGAGGATATTTCCTGTTTCACCATAGCCCTCTATGGATTCCAAATATCACTTTTCAAGTTCCACAATAATAGTCTTAGGGAAAGGCTTCTTGACGGGAAAAGTGTAACTCTGTGAAATGAATTAAAAGAACCCAAAGCAGTTTCTCAGGAATCTTATTTTTATTTTTTAACGGAAAATATTTCCTTTTTCACCTTAGCCCCGTATGGGCTTCCAAATATCACCTTGTAAATTCCACAAGAAGAGTCTTAGCGAAAGGCTTCTTGAGGAGATAGCTGTAACTCTGTGTAATGAATTAACAGAAAACAAAACAGTTTCCAGAAAGCTTCTTTCCAGTTTTTAACGTAAGATAATTTCTTTTTCACCGTAGCCCTCTATCGGCGTCCAAATATCCTTTGCAAATTCCAGAAGAACAGTCTTAGCGAAAGGCTTCTTGAGGTGAAAGCTGTAACCCTGTGAAAAGAAATAACAGAATAAAAAGCAGTTTCTCAGAAAGCTTCTTTTCAGTTATTATCTCAGAATATTTCCTTTTTCACCATAGCCCTCTATGGGCTTCCAAATATCAATTTGCAAATTCCACAAGAACAGTCTTAGTGAATGGCTTCTTGAGGGGAAAGCTGTAACTCTGTGAGATGAATTAAGAGAACACTAAGCAGTTCCTCAGAAAACTTCTTTTCAGTTTTTATCTTAGGATATTTCCTTTTTCACCGTAGCCCTCGAAGGGCTTCCAAATATCACTTTGCAAATTCCACAAGAACAGTCTTAGAAAAAGGCTTTAGGAGGGGAAAGGTGTAACTCTCTGAGATGAATTAAAAGAACCCAAGGCAGTTTTTCAGAAATCTTGTTTACATTTTTTAACGGAAAATATTTCCTTTTTCAAAATAGAACTCAATGGGTTTCCTAATATCACTTTGAAAATTCCACAAGAACAGTCTTAGTGAAAGTTTTCTTGAGGAGGAAGCTGTAACTCTGTGAGATGAATTAACAGAACACAAAACAGTTTCCAGAAAGCTTCTTTCCAGTTTTTTCGGAGGATATTTCCTTTTTCACCATCGCCCTCTATGGGCTTCCAAGTATCACTTTGCAAATTACACAAGAACAGTCTTAGCGAAAGGCCTCTTTAGGGGAAAGCTGTAACTCTGTGAGATGAATTAACAGAACACAAAGCAGTTTCTCAGAAAGCTTCTTTTTAGATTTTATCTTAGGATATTTCCTTTTTCACCATAGCCCTCAATGGGCTTCCAAATATCACTTTGCAAATTCCACCAAAACAGTCTTATCGAAAGGCTTCTTGACGGAAAAGCTGTAACTCTGTGAGATGAATTAACAGAACACAAAGCAGTTTCTCAGAAATACTCTTTCCAGTTTTTAACAGAATATATTTACTTTTTCACCATAACCCTCTATGGGCCTCCAAATATCACTTTGCAAATTCCACAAGAACAGTCTTAGCGAAAGGCTTCTTGAGGGGAAAGCTGTGACTGAGTGAGATGAATTAACAGAACACAATGCAGTTTCTCGTAATTCTTCTTTCCAGTTTTTAACGGAAGATACTTCCTTTTTCACCATAGCCTTCTACGGGCTTCCAAATATCACTTTGCAAATTTCACAAGAACAGTCTTAGTGAACGGCTTCTTGAGTGGAAAGCTGTAACTCTGTGAGATGAACTAACAGAACGAAAAGCGGTTTCTCAGAAAGTTTCTTTTCTTTTTTTAACTTAGGATATTTCCATTTTCACCATTGCCCTCTAGGGGATTCTAAATATCACTTTGCACATCCCACAAGAACAGTCTTAGTTAAAGGCTTCTTGAGGTGAAAGCTTTTACTCGGTGAGATGTATTAACAAAACACACGGCTGGTTCTCAAAAAACTTCTTTCCAGTTTTTAATGGAAGATATTACCTTTTTCACCATAGCCCTCTAAGGGTTTTGAAATATCACTTTGCAAATTTCACAAGAATAGTGTTAGTGAACGGCTTCTTGAGGGGAAAGCTGAAACTCTGTGAGATGAACTAACATAACAGAAAACAGTTTCTCAGAGAGCTTCTTTTCGGTTTTTAACGGAAGATATTTCCTTTTTCACCATAGCTCTCTAAGGGCTTCCAAATTTCACTTTGCAAATTCCACAAGAACAGTCTTAGTGAAAGGCTTCTTGAGGGGAAAGCTGTAGCTCTGTGAGATGAATTAACAGAACACAAAGCAGTTTCTCAGAAAGCTTTTTTTCAGATTTTATCTTAGGATATTTCCTTTTTCACCATAACCCTCTATAGGCTTCCAATATCACTTTGCAAATTCCACAAAAACAGTCTTATCGAAAGGCTTCTTGAGGGAAAAGCTGTAACCCTGTGAGATGAATTAACAGAACCCAAAGCAGTTTCTCAGAAAGATTCTCTTCAGGTTTTATGTTAGGATATTTCCTTTTTCACCGTAGCCCTTTATGGCCTTCCAAATATCACTTTGCAAATTCCACAAGAACACTCTTAGCGAAAGGCTTCTGGAGGGGAAAGCTGTAACTCTTAGATGAATTAACAGAATACAAAGAAGTTTCTCAGAAATCTTCTTTCCAGTTTTTAATCGAAGATATTTCCTTTTTCACCGCAGCCCTCTATGGGCCTCAAAATATCACCTTGCATATTCCACAAGAACAGTCTTAGCGAAAGTCTTCTTGAGGGGAAAGCTGTGACTCTGTGAGATGAATTAACAGAACACAATGCAGTTTCTCAGAAATCTTCTTTCCAGTTTTTAACGGAAGATATTCCTTTTTCACCATAGCCGATTACGGGCTTCCAAATATCACTTTGGAAATTTCACAAGAACAGTCTTAGTGAACTGCTTCTTGAGTGGAAAGTTGTAACTCTGTGAGATGAACTAACAGAACAATAAGCGGTTTCTCAGAAAGCTTCTTTTCTTTTTTTATCTTAGGAGATTTCCATTTTCAACATTGCTCTCAATGGGCTTCCAAATATCACTTTGCAGTTTCCACAACAACAGCCTTAGCGAAAGGCTTCTTTAGAGGAAAGCTCAAACACAGTGAGTTGAATTAACAGAATACAAAGCAGTATCTCAGAAAACTTTTTTTCAGTTTTTAACTGAAGATATTTCCTTTTTCACCAAAGTCCTCTATGGGCTTACAAATATCACTTTGGAAATCCCACAAGAACAGTCTTAGCGAAAGGCTTTTGAGGGGAAAGCTGTAACTCGGTGAGATGTATTAACACAACACACGGCAGTTTCTCAGAATTCTTCTTTCCAGTTTTTAACGCAAGATATTTCCTTTTTCACCATAGCCCTCTACGGGCTTCAAAATAATTCTTTGCAAATTACACAAGAACAGCCTTAGTGAACAACTTCTTGAGTGGAAATCTGTAACTCTGTGAGATGAACTAACAGAACACAAAGCAGTTTCACAGAAAGCTACTTTTCTTTTTTTATCTTATGATATTTCCATTTTCACCATAGCCCTATAGGGGCTTCCAAATATCACTTTGCAAATTATACAACAACAGCCTTAGTGAAAGGCTTCTTGAGGGGAAAGCTGTAACTCTGTGAGTTGAGTTAACAGAACACAGAGTAGTTTCTCAGAAAGTTTTTTCAAGTTTTTAACTGAAGATATTTCCTTTTTCACCGTTGCCCTCTATGGGCTTCCAAATATCACTTTGCAAAATCCACAAGAACAGTCTCAGCGAAAGGCTTCTTGAGGGGAAAGCTCTAACTCTGTGAGATGAATTAACAGAACACAAAGGAATTTCTCAGAAATCTTCTTTATAGTTTTTAACGGAAGATATTCCTTTTTCACCATAGCCCTTTAAGGGTTTCCAAATATCATTTTGGAAGTTCCACAAGAACAGTCTTAGCGACAGGCTTCTTGAGGGGAAAGCTTTAACTCTGTGAGTTGAATTAAGAGAACACAAAGTAGTTTCTCAGAAAGCTTCTTTCCAGTTTTTAACTGAAGATATTTCCTTTTTCACCATAGCCCTCTATGGGCTTCCAATGTCACTTTGCAAATTTCAAAAGAACAGTTTTAGTGAAAGGCTTCTTAAGGGGAAAGCTCTAACTCTTTGAGATGAATCAACAGAATACAAAGTAGTTTTTCAGAAAGCTTCTTTTCAGTTTCTATCTTAGCCTATTTTCTTTTTCACCATAGCCCTCTATGGTCTTCCAAATATCACCTTGCAAATTCCACAAGAACAGTCTTAGCGAAAGGCTTCTGGAGGGGAAAGCTCTAATTCCGTGAGATGTATTAACAGAAAGCACACCAGTTTCTCAAAAAGCTTATTTCCCCTTTTTAACGGGAGATATTTCCCTTTTCACCATAGCGCTCTATGGGTCTTCAAATATGAATTTGCAAATTGCACAAGAATAGTCTTAGTGAACGGCTTCTTGAGAACAAAGCTCAAACTCTGTGAGATGAACTAACAGAACACAAAGCAGTTTCCCAGTAAGCTTCTTTTAGGTTTTTAATGGAAGATATTCCCTTTTTCACCATGGCCTTCTATGAGCTCCGAAATTTCACTTTGCAAATTCCACAAGAACAGTCTTAGCGAAAGGCTTCTGCAGGGACAAGCTGTAACTCTGTGAGATGAATTAACATACACAAAGCAGCTTCTCAGAAAGCTTCTGTTCAGTTTTTATCTTAGGATATTTCCTTTTTCACCATAGCCTTCTAAGGGCTCCAAATATAACTTTGCAAATTCCACAAGAACAGTCTTAGTGAAAGGCTTCATGAAGGGAAAGCTGTAATTCTGTGAGTTGAATTAAGAGAACACAAAGTAGTTTCTCAGAAAGCTTCTTTCCAGTTTTTAACGGAAGATATTTCCTTTTTCACCATAAAACTCTATGGGCTTCCAAATATCACTCTGCAAATTTCACAAGAATAGTCTCAGTGAACGAATTCTTGAGGAGAAAGCTGTAACTCTGTGAGATGAACTAACAGAACACAAAGCAGTTTCTCAGAAAGTTTTTTTCGGTTTTTATCATAGGATATTTCCATTTTCATCACAGCCCTATATGGGCTTCCAAATATCACTTTGCAAATTTCACAAGAATAGTCTCAGTGAACGAATTCTTGAGGAGAAAGCTGTAACTCTGTGAGATGAACTAACAGAACACAAAGCAGTTTCTCAGAAAGCTTCTTTTCGGTTTTTATCTTAGGATATTTCTATTTTCATCATAGCCCTTTATGGGCTTCCAAATATCACTTTGCAAATTCAACAAGAACAGTCTTATCGAAAGGCTTCTTGAGGGGAAAGCTGTAACTCTGTGTGATGAATTAAAGAACACAAAGCAGATTCTCAGAAAGCTTCTTTCCAGTTTTTAAAGGAAGATATTTCCTTTTTCACCATTGCTCTCTATGGGCTTCCAAATATCACTTTGCAAATTACACAACAACAGCCATAACGAAAGGCTTCTTGAGGGTAAAGCTGTAACTCTGTGAGTTGAATTTTCAGAATACAAAGCAGTTTCTCAGAAAGCTTCTTTTCAGTTTCTATCTCAGGATATTTCGTTTTTCACCACAGCCCTGCATCGGCTTCCAAATATCCCTTTGCAAATTCCACAAGAACAATCATAGCAAAAGGCTTCTGGAGGGCAATGCTGTAACTCGGTGTGATGAATTAACAGAACACAAAGCAGTTTCTGAGAAAGCTTCTTTCTAGTTTTCAACGGAAGATGTTTCCTTTTTCACCATGGCCCTCCATGGGATTCCAAATATCCCTTTGCAAATTCCACAAGAACAGTCTTAGCGAAAGACTTCTTTAGGGGAAATTGTAACTCTGTGAGATGATCTAACAGAACACAAAGCAGTTTCGCAGAAAGCTTCATTTCGGTTTTAACTTAGGATATTTCCATTTTCACTTTAGCCTACTAAGGGCTTCCAAATATCACTTTGCAAATTCCACAAGAACAGTCTTAGCGAAAGGCTTTTTCAGGGGAAAGCAGTAACTCTGTGAGATGAATTAACAGAACACAAAACAGTTTCTCAGAAAATTTCTTTCCAGTTTTTAACGGAAGATATTTACTTTTACACCATAGACCTGTATGGGCTTCCAAATATCACTTTGCAATTTCCACAAGAACACTCTTAGTGAACGACTTCTTGAGGGGCTCTAAATATCTAGGGGCTTCCAAATATCACTTTGCAAAATCCACTAGAACAGTCTTAGTGAACGGTTTCTTGAGGGGAATGCTGTAAGTCTGTGAGCTGAATTCAGAGAACACAAAGCAGTTTCTCAGAAATTTTCTTTTCAGTTTTTTTCTTAGGATATTTTCTTTTTATCCATAGATCTCTACGATTTTCCAAATATCTTTTTCCAAATTCCACAAAAACAGCTTTACCGAAAGTTTTCTTGAGGGGAAAGCCGTAATTCTGTGAGATGAATTAACAGAACACAAAGCAATTTCTCAGAAAGCTTCTTTCCAGTTATTATCTGAAGATATTTCCTTTACACCATAGTCCTCTATGGGCTTCCAAATATCACTTTGCAAAATCCACAAGAACAGCCTTAGTGAACGGTTTCTTGATGGGAAAGCTGTAATTCTATGAGATGAATTAACAGAACACAAAGTCGTTTCTCAGAAAGCTTCTTTTCAGTTCTTATCTAAGGAAATTTCTTTTTCATCCCAGCCCTCTATGGGCTTCCAAATATCACTTTGCAATTTCCACAAGAACAGTCTTAGCGTAATGCTTCTTGAGGGGAAAGCTGTAACACTGTCACATGAAATAACAAAACACAAAGCAGTTTCTCAGAAAACTTCTTTCCAGTTTATAACTGAAGATATTTCCTTTTTCACCATAGCCCCCTATGGGTTTCCAAATATCACTTTGAAAATTCCACAAGAACGGTCTTAATGAACGGTTTCTGGAGGGCAAAGCTGTAACTCTGTCAGATGAATTAACGGAACACAAAGCAGTTTCTCAAGAAGCTTCTTTCTAGTTTTCATCTGAGGACATTTCCTTTTTCACCATAGCCCTCTATGGGCTTCCAAATATCACTTTGCAAATTCCACAAGAACAGTCTTAGCGAAAGGCTTCTTGAGGGGAAAGCTGTAACTCTGTGAGATGAATTAACAGAAAACAAAGCAGTTTCTCAGAAAGTTTCTATACAGTTTCTAACTGAGGATATTCCTTTTTTCACCATAACCCTACATGGGCTTCCAAATATCACTTTGCGAATTACACAAGAACAGTCTTAGCGAAAGGCTTCTTGAGGGGAAAGCTGTAACTCTGTGAGATGAATTAACAGAACACAAAGCAGTTTCTCAGAAAGCTTCTTTCCAGTTTTTATCTAAGGTCATTTCCTTTTTCTCCGTAGCCCTCTATGGGCTTCCAAATATTACTTTGCAAATTCCACAAGAAGAGTCTTAGCGAAAGACTTCTTGAGGGGAAAGCTGTAGCTCTTTGAGATGAAATAACAGAACACAAAGCAGTTTCTCAGAAAGCTTCTTTCAGGTTTTTAACTGGTCATATTTACTTTTTCACAATAGGCGTCTCAGGGGTAACAAATATCACTTTGGAAATTCCACAAGAACAGTCTTAGTGTGCGACTTTTTGAGGGGAAAGCTGTAACTCTGTTGGATGAATTAACAGAACACAAAGCAGTTTCTAAGAAAGCTTCTTTTCAGTTTTTATCTTAGGATATTTCCTTTCTAACCATAGCCCTCTATGGGCTTCCAAATATCACTTTGAAAATTCCGCAAGAACAGTCTTAGCGAAAGGCTTCCTGAGGGGAAATCTGTTACTCTGTGAGATAAATTACCAGAATATAAAGCAGTTTTTCAGAAAACTTCTTTCCAGTTTTTAATGAAGATATTTTCTTTTTACCATCGCCCTCTATGTTCTTCCTGATATCACTTTGAATATTACACAAGAACAGTCTTAGTCAACGGCTTCTTGAGGGGAAATCTGTAACACTGTGAGATGAATTAACAGAACACAAAGCAGTTTCACAGAAAGCTTCTTTCAGATTTTTATCTGAGGACATTAACTTTTTCACCATATACCTCTAGGGTCTTCCAAATATCACTTTGCAAATCCCACAAGAACAGTCTTAGCGAAAGCCTTCATGAGGGTATAGCTGAAACTCTGTGAGATAAATTAACAGAACACAAAGCAGTTTCTCAGATAGATTCTTTCCAGTTTTTAGCTGAAGATATTTTATTTTTCACCATAACCCTCCATAGGCTTCCAAATATCACCTTGCAAATTCCAAAAGAACTGTCTTAGTGAACGGCCTCTTGAGGGAAAAGCTGTAACTCTGTGAAAGGAACTAGAAGAACACAAAGAAGTTTCTCAGAAAGCTTCTTTCCAGTTTTTAACTGAAGATATTTCCTTTTTCACCGTAGCCCTCTATGATCTTGCAAATATCACTTTGCAAATCCCACAAGAAGAGTCTTAGTGAAAGGCTTCTTGAGGAGAACGCTATAACTCTGTGAGATGAACAAACAGTACACAAAATAGTTGGTTCGAAAGCTTCTTTCCAGTTTTTAACTTAAGATACTACCTTTTTCACCATAGCCCTCTACAGGCTTCGAAATATCACTTTCCAAATTCCACAACAAGAGTCTTAGCGAAAGGCTTCTTGAGGGGAAAGCTGTAACTCTGTGAGATGTATTAACAGAACACAACGCAGTTTCTCAGAAAGCTTCTTTCCAGTTTTTCAAAGAAGATATTTCCTTTTTCACCATAGCCCTCTATGGGCTTCCAAATATCACTTTGCAAATTCAAAAAGAACAGTCTTAGCGAAAGGCTTCTTGAGGCGAAAGCTGTAACTCTGTGACATGAATTAACAGAACACAAAGCAGTTCCTCAGAAAGCTTCTTTACAGGTTTTAACTGAAGATAATTCCTTTTTCACCATAGCCCTCTATTGGCTTCAAAATATCACTTTGCAAATTCCACAAGAATTGTCTTAGCGAAAGGCTTCTTGAGGGGATATCTGTAACTCTCTGAAATGAATTAGCAGAACACAAAGTAGTTTCTCAGAAAGATTCTTTCCAGTTTTTAACGGAAGATATTTCCTTTTTCACCATAGCCCTCACTGGGCTTCCAAATATCACTTTGAAAATTCCACAAGAACAGTCTAAACAAAAGATTTCTCGAGGGGAAAGCTGTAACTCTGTGAGATGAATTAACAAAACACAAAGAAGTTTCTCAGAAAGCTTCTTTCCAGTTTTTAACTGAAGTTATTTCCTTTTTCACCATAGCCCTCTACGGGCTTCCAAATATCACTTCGCAAATTCCACAAGAACAGTCTTAGCGAAAGGCTTCTTGAGGGGAAAGCTGTAGCTCTGTGAGATGAATTAACAGAACACAAAGCAGTTTCTCAGAAAGCTTCTTTCCAGTGTTTAACGGAGGATATTTCCTTTTTCACCATAGACCTCTATGGGCTTCTAAATATCACGTTCTAAATTGCACAAGAACAGTCTTAGTGAAAGGCTTCTTGAGAGGAAAGCTGTAACTCTGTGAGATGAATTAAGAGAACACAAAGCAGTTTTTCAGAAAGCTTATTTTCAGTTTTTATCTTATGCTATTTCCTTTTTCACCATAGACCTCTGTAGGCTTCTAAATATCACTTCCCAAATTCGACAGGAACTGTCTTAGGGAAAGGCTTCGTTAGGGGAAAGCTGTAACTTTGTGAGATGAATTAACAGAACACAATGCAGTGTCTCCGAAAGCTTCTTTCCCGTTTTAAACCGAAGATATTTCCTTTTCACCATAGCTCTCTATGGCCTTCGAAATGTCACTTTGGAAATACCACAAGAACAGTCTTAGCGAAAGGCTTCTTGAGGGAAAGCTGTAACTCTGTGAGATGAATTCACAGAACACAAAGAAGTTTCTCAGAAAGCTTCTTTCCAATTTTTAACTGAAGATATTTCTTTTTTACTATAGCCCTCTAGGGGCTTCCAAATATCACTTTGCAAATTCCACAAGAACAATCTTACCGAGAGGCTTCTTGAGGGGGGAGCTGCAACTCAGTGCGATGCATTAGCAGAACACAATGCAGTTTCTGAAAAAGGTTCTTTCCAGTTTTTAACTGAAGAGATTTCCTTTTTCACCCTAGCCCTCTATGGGCTTCCAAATATCATTTTGAAAATTCCACAAGAACAGTCTTAGCGAAAGTCTTCTTGAGGGGAAAGCTGTAACTCTGTTAGATGAATTAACACAACACAAAGCAGTTTCTCAAAAGGCTTCTTTTCAGCTTTTATCTTAGCATACTTCCTTTTTCACCACAGCTCTCTATGGGCTTCCAAATATCACTTTTTAAATTCCACAAGAACTCCCTTAGCGAAAGGCTTCTTGAGGGGAAAGCTGTAACTCTGTGAGATGAATTAACAGAACACAAAGCAGTTTCTCAAAAGGCTTCTTTTCACTTTTTATATTAGGATATTTCCTTTTTCACCACAGCTCTCTATGTTCTTCCAAGTAGCACATTTTAAATTCCACAAGAACTCCCTTAGCGAAAGGCTTCTTGAGGGGAGAGCTGTAACTCTTTGAGATGAATTAACAGAACACAAAGCAGTTTCTCAGAACGCTTCTTTCCAGTTTTAAACTGAATATATTTCCTTTCTCACCATAGCCCTCCATGGGCTTCCAAATATCACTTTGCAAATTCCACAAGAACAGTCTTAGCGAAAGGTTTCTCCAGGGGAAAGCTGTAACCCTTTGAGATGAATTAACAGAACACAAAACAGTTTCTCAGACATCTTCTTTCCAGTTTTTACCTGAAGACATTACCTTTTTCACCATAGCCCTCTATAGGCTTCCAAATATCACTTTGAAAATTCCACAAGAACATACTTAGCGAAAGGCTACTTGAGGGGAAAGCTGTAACTCTGTGAGATGAATTAACAGAACTCAAAGCAGTTTCTCAGAAATCTTCTTTCCAGTTTCTAACAGAATATATTTACTTTTTCACCATAACCCTCTATGGGCCTCCAAATATCACTTTGCAAATTCCACAAGAACTGTGTTAGCGAAGGGCTTCTTGAGGGGAAAGCTGTAACTCTGTGAGATTAATTACAGAACACAAAGCAGTTTCTCAGAAAACTTCTTTCCACTTTTTAAATGAAGATAATTCGTTTTTCACAGGAGCTCTCTAGAGGCTTCCGAATATCACTTTGCAAATTAAACAAGAACAGTCTTAGCGAAAGGCTTCTTGACGGGAAAACTAACTCTGTGAGATTAATTTAGAGAACACAGAGCCGTTTCTCAGAAAGCTTCTTTCAAGTTGTTAGCTGAAAATATTTCCTTTTTAACCATAGCCCTCTAAGGGCTTCCAAATATCACTTTGCAAATTCCACAAGAAGTGTTAGTGAAAGACTTCTTGAGGGAAAAGCTGTAACTCTGTGAGATGAATTAACAGAACACAAAGCAGTTTCTCAGAAAGCTTGTTTCCAGTTTTTAACTGAAGATATTTCCTTTTTCACCATAGCCCTGCATGGGCTTCCAAATATCACAATGCAAATTCCAAAAGAACTGTCTTAGAGAAAGGCTTCTTGAGGGGAAAGCTGTAACTGTGTAAGACGAATTAACAGAACACAGAGCAGTTTCTCAGAAAGCCTCTTTCCAGTTTTTAACGGAAGATATTTCCTTTTTCACCATAGCCCTCTATGGGCTTCCAAATATCACTGTGCAAATTCCACAAGAACAGTCTTAGTGAAAGGATTCTTGAGGGGAATTCTGTAACACTTTGAGATGAATTAACAGAACACAAAGCAGTTTCTAAGAAATTTTCTTTACGGTTTTTAACTGAAGATATTTCGTTTTTCACCGTAGCCTTTTATGGGCTGCCAAATATCACTTTGCAAATTGAACAAGAACAGTTTTAACGAAAGACTTCTTGAGGGGAAAGCTGTAACTGTGTGAGATGAATTAACAGAAAACAAAGCAGTTTCTCAGAAAGATTCTTTCCAGTTTTTAATGGAAGATATTTCCTTTTTAACCGTAGCCCTCTATGGGCTTCCAAATATCACTTTGCATATTCCACAAGAACAGTATTAGCGAAAGACTTCTTGAGGGGAAAGCTGTGACTCTGTGAGATGAATAAACAGAAAACAAAGCAGATTTTCAGAAAGCTTCTTTTCAGTTTCTAACGGAAGATATTTCCTTTTTCACAATAGCACTCTATGGGCTTCCAAATATAACTTTGAAAATTCCACAAGAACTCTCTTACGAAAGACTTTTTGAGGAGAAAGCTGTACCTCTCTGAGATGAATTAACAGAACACAAAGCAGTTTCTCCGAAAGCTTCTTTCCAGTTTTTAACGGAATATATTTCCTTTTTAACCATAGCCCTCTATGGGCTTCCAAATATCACTTTGAAAATTACACAAGAACAGTCTTAGCCAAAGATTTCATGAGGGGAATCCTGTAATTCTGTGAGATGAATTAGCAGAACACAAAGCAGTCTCTCAGAAAGCTTCTATTCACTTTTTAACGGAAGATATTTCCTTTTTCACCGTAGCCCTCTATTGACTTCTAAATATCACTTTCCAAATTCCACATGAACAGTCTCAGCGAAAGACTTCTTGAGGGGAAAGCTGTAACTCTTTGAGATGAATTAACAGAACACAAAGCAGTTTCTCAGAATGCTTCTTTCCACTTTTTAACGGAAGATATTTAGTTTTTCACCATAGCGCTCTAGGGGTTCTACATATCACATTCCAAATTCCACATCAACAGTCTTAGCGAAAGGCTTCTTGAGTGGAAAGCTGTAACTCTGTGAGATCAATTAAGAGAACACAAAGCAGTTTCTCAGAATGCTTCTTTCCAGTTTTTAACTGAACATATTTCCTTTTTCACCATAGCCATCTGTGGACTTCCAAATATCACTTTGCTAATTCCTCAAGAGCAGTCTTAGCGAAAGGCTTCTTCAGTGAAAAGCTGTAACTCTGTGAGATGAATTAATACAACACAAAGCAGTTTCTCAGAAATCTTCTTTCCAGTTTTTAACGGAAGATATTTCCTTTTTCACCATGGCCCTCTATGGGCTACTAAATATCACTTTCCAAATTCCACAAGAAAAGTCTTAGAGAAAGGCTTCTTGAGGGAAAGCTGCAACTCTGTGAGATGAATTAATAGAACACAAAGCAGTTTCTCAGAAATCTTCTTTCCAGTTTTTAACGGAACATATTTCCTTTTTCACCATAGCCCTCTAAGGGATTCCAAATATCACTTTGCAAATTCCACAAGAACAGTCTTAGCGAAAGGCTTCTTGAGGGGAAAGCTCTAACTCTGTGAGATGAATTAACAGAACACAAATCAGTTTCTCAGAATGTTTCTTTCCAGTTATTAACTGAAGATATTTCCTTTTTCACCATAGACCTCTACGGGCTTCCACATATCACTTGGCAAATTCCACAAGAACAGTCTTAGCGAAAGACTTCGTGAGGGGAAAGTTGTAACTCTGTGAGGTGAATTAACAGAACACAAAGCAGTTTCTCAGAAAGCTTCTTTCCAGTTTTTAACGGAAGATATTTCCTTTTTCACGTTAGCCCTCTATATGATTCCAAATATCACTTTGCAAATTTCACAAGAACAGGCTTAACAAAAGGATTCTTGAGGAGATACCTGTAACTCTGTGAAATGAAATAATAGAACACAAATAAGTTTCTGAGAAAGCTTCTTTCCAGTTTTCATCTTAGGATATTTCCTTTTTCACCATAGACATCTATGGGCTTCCAAATATCACTTTGCAAAATCCACAAGAACAGTCTTCGCGAAAGGCTTCTTGAGGGGAAAGCTGTAACTCTGTGAGATGAATTAACAGAGCACAAAGTAGTTTTTCAGAAAGCTTCTTTTCAGTTTTTGTCTTAGGATATTTCCTTTTTCACCATAGACATCTATGGGCTTCCAAATATCACTTTGCAAAATCCACAAGAACAGTCTTCGCGAAAGGCTTCTTGAGGGGAAAGCTGTAACTCTGTGAGATGAATTAACAGAACACAAAGTAGTTTTTCAGAAAGCTTCTTTTCAGTTTTTGTCTTAGGATATTTCCTTTTTCACCATAGCCCTCTATGGGATACTTAGTATCACTTTCCAATTTCCACAAAAACAGTCTTAGCGAAAGGCTTCTGGAGGGGAAAGCTCTAACTCTGTGAGATGAACTAACAGAATACAAAGCAGTTTCTCAGAAAATTAATTTTCAGTCTTTATCTTAGGATATTTCCTTTTTCACCATAGACCACTAAGGGCTTCTAAATATCACTTTGCAAATTCCACAAGAACAGTCTTAGCGAAAGGCTTCTTGAGGGGAAAGATGTAAGTCTGTGAAATGAATTAACAGAACACAAAGCAGTTTCTCAGAAAGCCTCTTTCCAGTTTTTAACGGAAGGTATTTCCTTTTTCACCATAGCCCTCTATGGGCTTCCAAATATCACTTTGCAAATTCAAAAAGAACAGTCTTAGGGAAAGGCTTCTTGAGGGGAAAGCTGTAACTCTGTGAGATGAATTAACAGAAAACAAAGCAGTTTCTCACAAAGATTCTTTGCAGTTTTTAACGGAAGATATTTCCTTTTTAACCTTAGCCCTTCATGGGCTTCCAAATATCACTTTGCATATTCCACAAGAACTGTCTTAGCGAAAGGCTTCTTGAGGGGAAAGCTGTAACTCTGTGAGATGAATTAACAGAACACAAAGCAGTTTTTCAGAAAGTTTGTTTTCAGTTTTTAATGTAAGATATTTCCTTTTTCACAATAGCCCTCTAAGGGCTTCCAAATATCACTTTGCATATTCCACAAGAACAGTATTAGCGAAAGACTTCTTGAGGGGAAAGCTCTAACTCTGTGAGATGAATTAACAGAGCACAAAGCAGTTTTTCAGAAAGCTTCTTTTCCGTTTTTAACGAAAGATATTTCCTTTTTCACAATAGCCCTCTATGGGCTTCCAAATATCACTTTGAAAATTCCACAAGAACTGTCTTACGAAAGACTTTTTAAGGAGAAAGCTGTACCTCTCTGAGATGAAGTAACAGAACTCAAAGCAGTTTCTCAGAAAGCTTATTTCCATTTTTAACTGAAGATATTTACTTTTTCACCAAAAACATCTATGGGCTTCCAAATATCACTTTGCAAATTTCACAAGAACAGTCTTAGTGAAAGGCTTCTTGAGGGGAAAGCTGTAACTCTGGGAGTTGAATTAACAGAACACAAAGCAGTTTCTCAGAAAGCTTCTTTCCAGTTTTTATCTTAGAATATTTCCTTTTTCTCCATAGCCATCTATGGGCTTCCAAATATCACTTTGCAAATTCCACCAGAAGAGTCTTAGTGAAAAGCTTCTTGAGGGGAAGCTGTAACTCTCTCAGATGAATTAATAGAACACAAAGCAGTTTCTCAGACAACTTCTTTCCATGTTTTTAACCGAAGATATTTCCTTTTTCACCATAAGCCATCTATGGGCTTCCAAATATCACATTGCAAATTCCACAAAAACAGCCTTAGCGACAGGCCTCTTGAGGGGAAAGCTGTAACTCTGTGAGTTGAATTAACAGAAAACAAAGCAGTTTCTCGGAAAGCTTCTTTTCAGTTTTTATCTTAGGGTATTTCTTTTTTCACCATAGCCCACAATGGGCTTCGAAATATCACTTTGCAAATTCCACAAGAACAGTTTTAGCGAAAGAATTCTGGAGGGGAAAGCTGTAACTCTGTGAGATGAATTAACAGAACACAAAGCAGTTTCTCAGAATTCTTCTTTCCAGTTTTTAACGGAAGATATATTCTTTTTCACCGTAGCTCTCTCTGGGCTTCCAAATATCACTTTGAAAATTCCACAAGAACAGTCTTAGTGAACTATTTCTTGAGGAGAAAGCTGTAACTCTGTGAGATGAATAAACAGAACACAAAGCAGTTTTTCAGAAAGTTTGTTTTCAGTTTTTAATGTAAGATATTTCCTTTTTCACAATAGCCCTCTAAGGGCTTCCAAATATCACTTTGCATATTCCACAAGAACAGTATTAGCGAAAGACTTCTTGAGGGGAAAGCTCTAACTCTGTGAGATGAATTAACAGAGCACAAAGCAGTTTTTCAGAAAGCTTCTTTTCCGTTTTTAACGAAAGATATTTCCTTTTTCACAATAGCCCTCTATGGGCTTCCAAATATCACTTTGAAAATTCCACAAGAACTGTCTTACGAAAGACTTTTTAAGGAGAAAGCTGTACCTCTCTGAGATGAAGTAACAGAACTCAAAGCAGTTTCTCAGAAAGCTTATTTCCATTTTTAACTGAAGATATTTACTTTTTCACCAAAAACATCTATGGGCTTCCAAATATCACTTTGCAAATTTCACAAGAACAGTCTTAGTGAAAGGCTTCTTGAGGGGAAAGCTGTAACTCTGGGAGTTGAATTAACAGAACACAAAGCAGTTTCTCAGAAAGCTTCTTTCCAGTTTTTATCTTAGAATATTTCCTTTTTCTCCATAGCCATCTATGGGCTTCCAAATATCACTTTGCAAATTCCACCAGAAGAGTCTTAGTGAAAAGCTTCTTGAGGGGAAGCTGTAACTCTCTCAGATGAATTAATAGAACACAAAGCAGTTTCTCAGACAACTTCTTTCCATGTTTTTAACCGAAGATATTTCCTTTTTCACCATAGCCCTCTATGGGCTTCCAAATATGACTTTGAATATCCCACAAGAACATTCTTAGCGAAGGCTTCTTGTGGGGAAAGCTGCAACTCGGTCAGATGTAGAATTAACAGAACTCACGGCAGTTTCTCAGAAAGCTTCTTTTCAGTTTTTAACTGAAGATATTTCCTTTTTCACCATAGCCCTCTAGGGGCTTCCGAATATCACTGTGCGAATTCCACAAGAACAGTCTAAGCGAAAGGCTTCTTGGGGGAAAGCTGTAACTCTGTGAGATGAATTAACAGAACACAAACCAATTTCTCACAAAGATTCTTTCCAGTTTTTATTTGTAGATATTTCCTTTTTCACCATAGCACTCTATGGGCTTCCAAATGTCACTTTGTTAATCCCACAAGAACAGTCTTAGCGAAAGGCTTTTTGAGGGAAAACCTGTAACTCTCTGAGATGAATTAACCGAACACAAAGCAGTTTCTCAGAAAGCTTCTATAAACTTTTTAACGGAAGATATTTCCTTTGTCACCATAGCCCTCCAAGGGCTTCCAAAAATCACTTTGCAGAATTCCACAAGAACAGTCTTAGCGAAAGGCTTCTGGAGGGATATGCTGTAACTCTGTGAGATGAATTAACAGAACACAAAGCAGTTTCTCAGAAAGCTTCTTTTTAGATTTTATCTTACGATATTTCCTTTTTCACCATAGCCCTCAAAGGGCTTCCAAATATCACTTTGCAAATTCCACAAAAACAGTCTTATCGAAAGGCTTCTTGAGGGAAAAGCTGTAACTCTGTGAGATGAATTAACAGAATTCAAAGCAGTTTCTCAGAAATCTTCTTTCCAGTTTTTAACAAAATATATTTACTTTTACACCATAACCTCTACGGGCCTCCAAATATCACTTTCTAAATTCCACAAGAACAGTCTTAGCGAAAGGCTTCTTGAGGGGAAAGTTGTGACTCTGTGAGATGTACTAACAGAACAAAAAGCGGTTTCTCATAAAGCTTCTTTTCTTTTTCTAACTTAGGATATTTCCATTTTCACCAATGCCCTCTAGGGGCTTCCAAATATCACTTTGCAAATCGCACAAGAACAGTCCTACCGAAAGGCTTCTTGAGGTGAAAGCTGTAACTCGGTGAGATATATTAACAGAACACACGGCAGTTTCCCAGAATGCTTCTTTCCAGTTTTTACCCGAAGATATTTCCTTTTTCACCATACCCCTCTATGGGCTTCCAAATATCACTTTGCGAATTTCACAAGAAAGGTCCTAGTGAAGGGCTTCTTGAGGGGAAAGCTGTATCTCTGTGAAATGAATTAACAGAACACAAAGCAGTTTCTCAGAAAGCTTCTTTTCATTGTTTTTCTAAGGATATATCCTCTTTCATCATAGTCCTCTATGGGCTTCCAAATATCACTTTGCAATTTCCACAAGAACAGTCCTGGTTAAAGGCTTCTTGAGGTGAAAGCTTTAACTTGGTGAGATGTATTAACAAAACACCCGGCAGGTTCTCAAAAAACTTCTTTCCAGTTTTTAACGGAAGATATTTCCTTTTTCATCATAGCCCTCTATGGGTTTTGAAATATCACTTTGCAAATTTCACAAGAATAGTGTTAGTGAACGGCTTCTTGAGGGGAAAGCTGAAACTCTGTGAGATGAACTAACAGAACAGAATACAGTTTCTCAGAGAGCTCCTTTTCGTTTTTAACTGAAGATATTTCCTTTTTCACCAAAGCCCTCTATGGGCTTCCAATTATCACTTTGCAAATTACACAACAACTGCCTTAGAGAAAGGCTTCTTGAGGGGAAAGCTGTAACTCTGTGAGTTGAGTTAACAGAACACAGAGTAGTTTCTCAGAAAGTTTTTTACTGAAGTTATATCCTTTTTCACCGTAGCCCTCTATGGGCTTCCAAATCTCACTTTGCAAATTCCACAAGAACAGTCTTAGCGAAAGGCTTCTTGAGGAGAAAGCTGTAACTCTGTGAGATGAATTAACAGAACAAAAAGGAATTTCTCAGAAATCTTCTTTCCAGTTTTTAACGGAAGATATTCCTTTTTCACCATAGCCCTCTAAGGGCTTCCAAATATCACTTTGGAGGTTAGACAAGAACAGTCTTATCGACAGGCTACTTGAGGGGAAAGCTGTAAATCTGTGAGTTGAATTAAGAGAACACAAAGTAGTTTCTCAGAAAGCTTCCTTCCAGTTTTTAACTGAAGATATTTCCTTTTTCTCCATAGCCCTCTATGGGCTTCCAAATATCACTTTGCAAATTCCACAAGAAGTCTTAGCGAAAGGCTTCTGGAGGGGAAGCTGCAACTCTGTGAGATGAATTAACAGAACACAAAGCAGTTTCTGAGAAAGCTTCTTTTCAGTTTTTATCTTAGGATATTTCCTTTTTCACCATAGCCCTCTAAGGGCTTACAAATATCACTTTGAAAATTTCACAACAACAGCCTTAGAGAAAGGCTTGACGGGAAAGCTGTGACTCTGTGAGATGAATTAACAGAACACAAAGGAATTTCTCAAAAATCTCCTTTCCAGTTTTTAACCGAAGATATTACTTTTTCACCATAGACCTCTAAGGGCTTCCAAATATCACATTGGAAGTTCCACAAGAACAGTCTTAGCGACAGGCTTCTTGAGGGGAAAGCTGTAACTCTGTGAGTTGAATTAAGAGAACACAAAGTAGTTTCTCAGAAAGCTTCTTTCCAGTTTTTAACTGAAGATATTTGCTTTTTCATCATAGCACTCTATGGGCTTCCAATATCACTTTGCAAATTTCACAAGAACTGTCTTAGCGAAAGGCTTCTTAAGGGGAAAGCTCTAACTCTTTGAGATGAATCAACAGAACACAAAGTTATTTTTCAGAAAGCTTCTTTTCAGTTTCTATCTTAGTCTATTTTATTTTTCACCATAGCCCTCTATGGTCTTCCAAATATCACCTTGCAAATTCCACAAGAACAGTCTTAGCGAAAGGCTTCTGGAGGGGAAAGCTCTAATTCGGTGAGATGTATTAACAGAAAACACACCAGTTTCTCAAAAAGCTTATTTCCCCTTTTTAACGGGAGATATTTCCTTTTTCTCCATAGCCCTCTATGGGTTTCCAAATATGAATTTGCAAATTGCACAAGTATAGTCTTAGTGAACGGGTTCTTGAGGGGAAATCTCAAACTCTGTGAGATGAACTAACAGAACACAAAGCAGTTTCTCAGAAAGCTTCCTTTCGGTTTTTAATGGAAGATATTCCCTTTTTCACCATAGCCTTCTATGGGCTCCGAAATTTCACTTTGCAAATTCCACAAGAACAGTCTTAACGAAAGGCTTCTGCAGGGACAAGCTGTAACTCTGTGAGATGAATTTACATACAGAAAGCAGCTTCTCAGAAATCTTCTGTTCAGTTTTTATATTAGGATATTTCCTTTTTCACCATAGCCTTCTAAGGGCTCCAAATATAAATTTGCAAATTCCACAAGAACAGTCTTAGCGAAAGGCTTCTTGAAGGGAAAGCTGTAACTCTGTGAGTTGAATTAAGAGAACACAAAGTAGTTTCTCAGGAAGCTTCTTTTCAGTTTATAACTGAAGATATTTCCTTTTTCACCATAGCCCTCTATGGGCTTCCAATATCACTTTGAAAATTTCACAAGAACAGTCTTAGTGAACGGCTTCTTGAGGGTAAAGAAGTAACTCTGTGAGATGAACAAACAGAACACAAGGCAGTTTCTCAGAAAGCTTCTTTTCGATTTTTATCTTAGTATATCTCCATTTTCACCTTAGCCATCTATGGGCTTCCAAATATCACATTGCAAATTCCACAAAAACAGCCTTAGCGACAGGCCTCTTGAGGGGAAAGCTGTAACTCTGTGAGTTGAATTAACAGAAAACAAAGCAGTTTCTCGGAAAGCTTCTTTTCAGTTTTTATCTTAGGGTATTTCTTTTTTCACCATAGCCCACAATGGGCTTCGAAATATCACTTTGCAAATTCCACAAGAACAGTTTTAGCGAAAGAATTCTGGAGGGGAAAGCTGTAACTCTGTGAGATGAATTAACAGAACACAAAGCAGTTTCTCAGAATTCTTCTTTCCAGTTTTTAACGGAAGATATATTCTTTTTCACCGTAGCTCTCTCTGGGCTTCCAAATATCACTTTGAAAATTCCACAAGAACAGTCTTAGTGAACTATTTCTTGAGGAGAAAGCTGTAACTCTGTGAGATGAATAAACAGAACACAAAGCAGTTTTTCAGAAAGTTTGTTTTCAGTTTTTAATGTAAGATATTTCCTTTTTCACAATAGCCCTCTAAGGGCTTCCAAATATCACTTTGCATATTCCACAAGAACAGTATTAGCGAAAGACTTCTTGAGGGGAAAGCTCTAACTCTGTGAGATGAATTAACAGAGCACAAAGCAGTTTTTCAGAAAGCTTCTTTTCCGTTTTTAACGAAAGATATTTCCTTTTTCACAATAGCCCTCTATGGGCTTCCAAATATCACTTTGAAAATTCCACAAGAACTGTCTTACGAAAGACTTTTTAAGGAGAAAGCTGTACCTCTCTGAGATGAAGTAACAGAACTCAAAGCAGTTTCTCAGAAAGCTTATTTCCATTTTTAACTGAAGATATTTACTTTTTCACCAAAAACATCTATGGGCTTCCAAATATCACTTTGCAAATTTCACAAGAACAGTCTTAGTGAAAGGCTTCTTGAGGGGAAAGCTGTAACTCTGGGAGTTGAATTAACAGAACACAAAGCAGTTTCTCAGAAAGCTTCTTTCCAGTTTTTATCTTAGAATATTTCCTTTTTCTCCATAGCCATCTATGGGCTTCCAAATATCACTTTGCAAATTCCACCAGAAGAGTCTTAGTGAAAAGCTTCTTGAGGGGAAGCTGTAACTCTCTCAGATGAATTAATAGAACACAAAGCAGTTTCTCAGACAACTTCTTTCCATGTTTTTAACCGAAGATATTTCCTTTTTCACCATAGCCCTCTATGGGCTTCCAAATATGACTTTGAATATCCCACAAGAACATTCTTAGCGAAGGCTTCTTGTGGGGAAAGCTGCAACTCGGTCAGATGTAGAATTAACAGAACTCACGGCAGTTTCTCAGAAAGCTTCTTTTCAGTTTTTAACTGAAGATATTTCCTTTTTCACCATAGCCCTCTAGGGGCTTCCGAATATCACTGTGCGAATTCCACAAGAACAGTCTAAGCGAAAGGCTTCTTGGGGGAAAGCTGTAACTCTGTGAGATGAATTAACAGAACACAAACCAATTTCTCACAAAGATTCTTTCCAGTTTTTATTTGTAGATATTTCCTTTTTCACCATAGCACTCTATGGGCTTCCAAATGTCACTTTGTTAATCCCACAAGAACAGTCTTAGCGAAAGGCTTTTTGAGGGAAAACCTGTAACTCTCTGAGATGAATTAACCGAACACAAAGCAGTTTCTCAGAAAGCTTCTATAAACTTTTTAACGGAAGATATTTCCTTTGTCACCATAGCCCTCCAAGGGCTTCCAAAAATCACTTTGCAGAATTCCACAAGAACAGTCTTAGCGAAAGGCTTCTGGAGGGATATGCTGTAACTCTGTGAGATGAATTAACAGAACACAAAGCAGTTTCTCAGAAAGCTTCTTTTTAGATTTTATCTTACGATATTTCCTTTTTCACCATAGCCCTCAAAGGGCTTCCAAATATCACTTTGCAAATTCCACAAAAACAGTCTTATCGAAAGGCTTCTTGAGGGAAAAGCTGTAACTCTGTGAGATGAATTAACAGAATTCAAAGCAGTTTCTCAGAAATCTTCTTTCCAGTTTTTAACAAAATATATTTACTTTTACACCATAACCTCTACGGGCCTCCAAATATCACTTTCTAAATTCCACAAGAACAGTCTTAGCGAAAGGCTTCTTGAGGGGAAAGTTGTGACTCTGTGAGATGTACTAACAGAACAAAAAGCGGTTTCTCATAAAGCTTCTTTTCTTTTTCTAACTTAGGATATTTCCATTTTCACCAATGCCCTCTAGGGGCTTCCAAATATCACTTTGCAAATCGCACAAGAACAGTCCTACCGAAAGGCTTCTTGAGGTGAAAGCTGTAACTCGGTGAGATATATTAACAGAACACACGGCAGTTTCCCAGAATGCTTCTTTCCAGTTTTTACCCGAAGATATTTCCTTTTTCACCATACCCCTCTATGGGCTTCCAAATATCACTTTGCGAATTTCACAAGAAAGGTCCTAGTGAAGGGCTTCTTGAGGGGAAAGCTGTATCTCTGTGAAATGAATTAACAGAACACAAAGCAGTTTCTCAGAAAGCTTCTTTTCATTGTTTTTCTAAGGATATATCCTCTTTCATCATAGTCCTCTATGGGCTTCCAAATATCACTTTGCAATTTCCACAAGAACAGTCCTGGTTAAAGGCTTCTTGAGGTGAAAGCTTTAACTTGGTGAGATGTATTAACAAAACACCCGGCAGGTTCTCAAAAAACTTCTTTCCAGTTTTTAACGGAAGATATTTCCTTTTTCATCATAGCCCTCTATGGGTTTTGAAATATCACTTTGCAAATTTCACAAGAATAGTGTTAGTGAACGGCTTCTTGAGGGGAAAGCTGAAACTCTGTGAGATGAACTAACAGAACAGAATACAGTTTCTCAGAGAGCTCCTTTTCGTTTTTAACTGAAGATATTTCCTTTTTCACCAAAGCCCTCTATGGGCTTCCAATTATCACTTTGCAAATTACACAACAACTGCCTTAGAGAAAGGCTTCTTGAGGGGAAAGCTGTAACTCTGTGAGTTGAGTTAACAGAACACAGAGTAGTTTCTCAGAAAGTTTTTTACTGAAGTTATATCCTTTTTCACCGTAGCCCTCTATGGGCTTCCAAATCTCACTTTGCAAATTCCACAAGAACAGTCTTAGCGAAAGGCTTCTTGAGGAGAAAGCTGTAACTCTGTGAGATGAATTAACAGAACAAAAAGGAATTTCTCAGAAATCTTCTTTCCAGTTTTTAACGGAAGATATTCCTTTTTCACCATAGCCCTCTAAGGGCTTCCAAATATCACTTTGGAGGTTAGACAAGAACAGTCTTATCGACAGGCTACTTGAGGGGAAAGCTGTAAATCTGTGAGTTGAATTAAGAGAACACAAAGTAGTTTCTCAGAAAGCTTCCTTCCAGTTTTTAACTGAAGATATTTCCTTTTTCTCCATAGCCCTCTATGGGCTTCCAAATATCACTTTGCAAATTCCACAAGAAGTCTTAGCGAAAGGCTTCTGGAGGGGAAGCTGCAACTCTGTGAGATGAATTAACAGAACACAAAGCAGTTTCTGAGAAAGCTTCTTTTCAGTTTTTATCTTAGGATATTTCCTTTTTCACCATAGCCCTCTAAGGGCTTACAAATATCACTTTGAAAATTTCACAACAACAGCCTTAGAGAAAGGCTTGACGGGAAAGCTGTGACTCTGTGAGATGAATTAACAGAACACAAAGGAATTTCTCAAAAATCTCCTTTCCAGTTTTTAACCGAAGATATTACTTTTTCACCATAGACCTCTAAGGGCTTCCAAATATCACATTGGAAGTTCCACAAGAACAGTCTTAGCGACAGGCTTCTTGAGGGGAAAGCTGTAACTCTGTGAGTTGAATTAAGAGAACACAAAGTAGTTTCTCAGAAAGCTTCTTTCCAGTTTTTAACTGAAGATATTTGCTTTTTCATCATAGCACTCTATGGGCTTCCAATATCACTTTGCAAATTTCACAAGAACTGTCTTAGCGAAAGGCTTCTTAAGGGGAAAGCTCTAACTCTTTGAGATGAATCAACAGAACACAAAGTTATTTTTCAGAAAGCTTCTTTTCAGTTTCTATCTTAGTCTATTTTATTTTTCACCATAGCCCTCTATGGTCTTCCAAATATCACCTTGCAAATTCCACAAGAACAGTCTTAGCGAAAGGCTTCTGGAGGGGAAAGCTCTAATTCGGTGAGATGTATTAACAGAAAACACACCAGTTTCTCAAAAAGCTTATTTCCCCTTTTTAACGGGAGATATTTCCTTTTTCTCCATAGCCCTCTATGGGTTTCCAAATATGAATTTGCAAATTGCACAAGTATAGTCTTAGTGAACGGGTTCTTGAGGGGAAATCTCAAACTCTGTGAGATGAACTAACAGAACACAAAGCAGTTTCTCAGAAAGCTTCCTTTCGGTTTTTAATGGAAGATATTCCCTTTTTCACCATAGCCTTCTATGGGCTCCGAAATTTCACTTTGCAAATTCCACAAGAACAGTCTTAACGAAAGGCTTCTGCAGGGACAAGCTGTAACTCTGTGAGATGAATTTACATACAGAAAGCAGCTTCTCAGAAATCTTCTGTTCAGTTTTTATATTAGGATATTTCCTTTTTCACCATAGCCTTCTAAGGGCTCCAAATATAAATTTGCAAATTCCACAAGAACAGTCTTAGCGAAAGGCTTCTTGAAGGGAAAGCTGTAACTCTGTGAGTTGAATTAAGAGAACACAAAGTAGTTTCTCAGGAAGCTTCTTTTCAGTTTATAACTGAAGATATTTCCTTTTTCACCATAGCCCTCTATGGGCTTCCAATATCACTTTGAAAATTTCACAAGAACAGTCTTAGTGAACGGCTTCTTGAGGGTAAAGAAGTAACTCTGTGAGATGAACAAACAGAACACAAGGCAGTTTCTCAGAAAGCTTCTTTTCGATTTTTATCTTAGTATATCTCCATTTTCACCTTAGCCATCTATGGGCTTCCAAATATCACATTGCAAATTCCACAAAAACAGCCTTAGCGACAGGCCTCTTGAGGGGAAAGCTGTAACTCTGTGAGTTGAATTAACAGAAAACAAAGCAGTTTCTCGGAAAGCTTCTTTTCAGTTTTTATCTTAGGGTATTTCTTTTTTCACCATAGCCCACAATGGGCTTCGAAATATCACTTTGCAAATTCCACAAGAACAGTTTTAGCGAAAGAATTCTGGAGGGGAAAGCTGTAACTCTGTGAGATGAATTAACAGAACACAAAGCAGTTTCTCAGAATTCTTCTTTCCAGTTTTTAACGGAAGATATATTCTTTTTCACCGTAGCTCTCTCTGGGCTTCCAAATATCACTTTGAAAATTCCACAAGAACAGTCTTAGTGAACTATTTCTTGAGGAGAAAGCTGTAACTCTGTGAGATGAATAAACAGAACACAAAGCAGTTTTTCAGAAAGTTTGTTTTCAGTTTTTAATGTAAGATATTTCCTTTTTCACAATAGCCCTCTAAGGGCTTCCAAATATCACTTTGCATATTCCACAAGAACAGTATTAGCGAAAGACTTCTTGAGGGGAAAGCTCTAACTCTGTGAGATGAATTAACAGAGCACAAAGCAGTTTTTCAGAAAGCTTCTTTTCCGTTTTTAACGAAAGATATTTCCTTTTTCACAATAGCCCTCTATGGGCTTCCAAATATCACTTTGAAAATTCCACAAGAACTGTCTTACGAAAGACTTTTTAAGGAGAAAGCTGTACCTCTCTGAGATGAAGTAACAGAACTCAAAGCAGTTTCTCAGAAAGCTTATTTCCATTTTTAACTGAAGATATTTACTTTTTCACCAAAAACATCTATGGGCTTCCAAATATCACTTTGCAAATTTCACAAGAACAGTCTTAGTGAAAGGCTTCTTGAGGGGAAAGCTGTAACTCTGGGAGTTGAATTAACAGAACACAAAGCAGTTTCTCAGAAAGCTTCTTTCCAGTTTTTATCTTAGAATATTTCCTTTTTCTCCATAGCCATCTATGGGCTTCCAAATATCACTTTGCAAATTCCACCAGAAGAGTCTTAGTGAAAAGCTTCTTGAGGGGAAGCTGTAACTCTCTCAGATGAATTAATAGAACACAAAGCAGTTTCTCAGACAACTTCTTTCCATGTTTTTAACCGAAGATATTTCCTTTTTCACCATAGCCCTCTATGGGCTTCCAAATATGACTTTGAATATCCCACAAGAACATTCTTAGCGAAGGCTTCTTGTGGGGAAAGCTGCAACTCGGTCAGATGTAGAATTAACAGAACTCACGGCAGTTTCTCAGAAAGCTTCTTTTCAGTTTTTAACTGAAGATATTTCCTTTTTCACCATAGCCCTCTAGGGGCTTCCGAATATCACTGTGCGAATTCCACAAGAACAGTCTAAGCGAAAGGCTTCTTGGGGGAAAGCTGTAACTCTGTGAGATGAATTAACAGAACACAAACCAATTTCTCACAAAGATTCTTTCCAGTTTTTATTTGTAGATATTTCCTTTTTCACCATAGCACTCTATGGGCTTCCAAATGTCACTTTGTTAATCCCACAAGAACAGTCTTAGCGAAAGGCTTTTTGAGGGAAAACCTGTAACTCTCTGAGATGAATTAACCGAACACAAAGCAGTTTCTCAGAAAGCTTCTATAAACTTTTTAACGGAAGATATTTCCTTTGTCACCATAGCCCTCCAAGGGCTTCCAAAAATCACTTTGCAGAATTCCACAAGAACAGTCTTAGCGAAAGGCTTCTGGAGGGATATGCTGTAACTCTGTGAGATGAATTAACAGAACACAAAGCAGTTTCTCAGAAAGCTTCTTTTTAGATTTTATCTTACGATATTTCCTTTTTCACCATAGCCCTCAAAGGGCTTCCAAATATCACTTTGCAAATTCCACAAAAACAGTCTTATCGAAAGGCTTCTTGAGGGAAAAGCTGTAACTCTGTGAGATGAATTAACAGAATTCAAAGCAGTTTCTCAGAAATCTTCTTTCCAGTTTTTAACAAAATATATTTACTTTTACACCATAACCTCTACGGGCCTCCAAATATCACTTTCTAAATTCCACAAGAACAGTCTTAGCGAAAGGCTTCTTGAGGGGAAAGTTGTGACTCTGTGAGATGTACTAACAGAACAAAAAGCGGTTTCTCATAAAGCTTCTTTTCTTTTTCTAACTTAGGATATTTCCATTTTCACCAATGCCCTCTAGGGGCTTCCAAATATCACTTTGCAAATCGCACAAGAACAGTCCTACCGAAAGGCTTCTTGAGGTGAAAGCTGTAACTCGGTGAGATATATTAACAGAACACACGGCAGTTTCCCAGAATGCTTCTTTCCAGTTTTTACCCGAAGATATTTCCTTTTTCACCATACCCCTCTATGGGCTTCCAAATATCACTTTGCGAATTTCACAAGAAAGGTCCTAGTGAAGGGCTTCTTGAGGGGAAAGCTGTATCTCTGTGAAATGAATTAACAGAACACAAAGCAGTTTCTCAGAAAGCTTCTTTTCATTGTTTTTCTAAGGATATATCCTCTTTCATCATAGTCCTCTATGGGCTTCCAAATATCACTTTGCAATTTCCACAAGAACAGTCCTGGTTAAAGGCTTCTTGAGGTGAAAGCTTTAACTTGGTGAGATGTATTAACAAAACACCCGGCAGGTTCTCAAAAAACTTCTTTCCAGTTTTTAACGGAAGATATTTCCTTTTTCATCATAGCCCTCTATGGGTTTTGAAATATCACTTTGCAAATTTCACAAGAATAGTGTTAGTGAACGGCTTCTTGAGGGGAAAGCTGAAACTCTGTGAGATGAACTAACAGAACAGAATACAGTTTCTCAGAGAGCTCCTTTTCGTTTTTAACTGAAGATATTTCCTTTTTCACCAAAGCCCTCTATGGGCTTCCAATTATCACTTTGCAAATTACACAACAACTGCCTTAGAGAAAGGCTTCTTGAGGGGAAAGCTGTAACTCTGTGAGTTGAGTTAACAGAACACAGAGTAGTTTCTCAGAAAGTTTTTTACTGAAGTTATATCCTTTTTCACCGTAGCCCTCTATGGGCTTCCAAATCTCACTTTGCAAATTCCACAAGAACAGTCTTAGCGAAAGGCTTCTTGAGGAGAAAGCTGTAACTCTGTGAGATGAATTAACAGAACAAAAAGGAATTTCTCAGAAATCTTCTTTCCAGTTTTTAACGGAAGATATTCCTTTTTCACCATAGCCCTCTAAGGGCTTCCAAATATCACTTTGGAGGTTAGACAAGAACAGTCTTATCGACAGGCTACTTGAGGGGAAAGCTGTAAATCTGTGAGTTGAATTAAGAGAACACAAAGTAGTTTCTCAGAAAGCTTCCTTCCAGTTTTTAACTGAAGATATTTCCTTTTTCTCCATAGCCCTCTATGGGCTTCCAAATATCACTTTGCAAATTCCACAAGAAGTCTTAGCGAAAGGCTTCTGGAGGGGAAGCTGCAACTCTGTGAGATGAATTAACAGAACACAAAGCAGTTTCTGAGAAAGCTTCTTTTCAGTTTTTATCTTAGGATATTTCCTTTTTCACCATAGCCCTCTAAGGGCTTACAAATATCACTTTGAAAATTTCACAACAACAGCCTTAGAGAAAGGCTTGACGGGAAAGCTGTGACTCTGTGAGATGAATTAACAGAACACAAAGGAATTTCTCAAAAATCTCCTTTCCAGTTTTTAACCGAAGATATTACTTTTTCACCATAGACCTCTAAGGGCTTCCAAATATCACATTGGAAGTTCCACAAGAACAGTCTTAGCGACAGGCTTCTTGAGGGGAAAGCTGTAACTCTGTGAGTTGAATTAAGAGAACACAAAGTAGTTTCTCAGAAAGCTTCTTTCCAGTTTTTAACTGAAGATATTTGCTTTTTCATCATAGCACTCTATGGGCTTCCAATATCACTTTGCAAATTTCACAAGAACTGTCTTAGCGAAAGGCTTCTTAAGGGGAAAGCTCTAACTCTTTGAGATGAATCAACAGAACACAAAGTTATTTTTCAGAAAGCTTCTTTTCAGTTTCTATCTTAGTCTATTTTATTTTTCACCATAGCCCTCTATGGTCTTCCAAATATCACCTTGCAAATTCCACAAGAACAGTCTTAGCGAAAGGCTTCTGGAGGGGAAAGCTCTAATTCGGTGAGATGTATTAACAGAAAACACACCAGTTTCTCAAAAAGCTTATTTCCCCTTTTTAACGGGAGATATTTCCTTTTTCTCCATAGCCCTCTATGGGTTTCCAAATATGAATTTGCAAATTGCACAAGTATAGTCTTAGTGAACGGGTTCTTGAGGGGAAATCTCAAACTCTGTGAGATGAACTAACAGAACACAAAGCAGTTTCTCAGAAAGCTTCCTTTCGGTTTTTAATGGAAGATATTCCCTTTTTCACCATAGCCTTCTATGGGCTCCGAAATTTCACTTTGCAAATTCCACAAGAACAGTCTTAACGAAAGGCTTCTGCAGGGACAAGCTGTAACTCTGTGAGATGAATTTACATACAGAAAGCAGCTTCTCAGAAATCTTCTGTTCAGTTTTTATATTAGGATATTTCCTTTTTCACCATAGCCTTCTAAGGGCTCCAAATATAAATTTGCAAATTCCACAAGAACAGTCTTAGCGAAAGGCTTCTTGAAGGGAAAGCTGTAACTCTGTGAGTTGAATTAAGAGAACACAAAGTAGTTTCTCAGGAAGCTTCTTTTCAGTTTATAACTGAAGATATTTCCTTTTTCACCATAGCCCTCTATGGGCTTCCAATATCACTTTGAAAATTTCACAAGAACAGTCTTAGTGAACGGCTTCTTGAGGGTAAAGAAGTAACTCTGTGAGATGAACAAACAGAACACAAGGCAGTTTCTCAGAAAGCTTCTTTTCGATTTTTATCTTAGTATATCTCCATTTTCACCTTAGCCATCTATGGGCTTCCAAATATCACATTGCAAATTCCACAAAAACAGCCTTAGCGACAGGCCTCTTGAGGGGAAAGCTGTAACTCTGTGAGTTGAATTAACAGAAAACAAAGCAGTTTCTCGGAAAGCTTCTTTTCAGTTTTTATCTTAGGGTATTTCTTTTTTCACCATAGCCCACAATGGGCTTCGAAATATCACTTTGCAAATTCCACAAGAACAGTTTTAGCGAAAGAATTCTGGAGGGGAAAGCTGTAACTCTGTGAGATGAATTAACAGAACACAAAGCAGTTTCTCAGAATTCTTCTTTCCAGTTTTTAACGGAAGATATATTCTTTTTCACCGTAGCTCTCTCTGGGCTTCCAAATATCACTTTGAAAATTCCACAAGAACAGTCTTAGTGAACTATTTCTTGAGGAGAAAGCTGTAACTCTGTGAGATGAATAAACAGAACACAAAGCAGTTTTTCAGAAAGTTTGTTTTCAGTTTTTAATGTAAGATATTTCCTTTTTCACAATAGCCCTCTAAGGGCTTCCAAATATCACTTTGCATATTCCACAAGAACAGTATTAGCGAAAGACTTCTTGAGGGGAAAGCTCTAACTCTGTGAGATGAATTAACAGAGCACAAAGCAGTTTTTCAGAAAGCTTCTTTTCCGTTTTTAACGAAAGATATTTCCTTTTTCACAATAGCCCTCTATGGGCTTCCAAATATCACTTTGAAAATTCCACAAGAACTGTCTTACGAAAGACTTTTTAAGGAGAAAGCTGTACCTCTCTGAGATGAAGTAACAGAACTCAAAGCAGTTTCTCAGAAAGCTTATTTCCATTTTTAACTGAAGATATTTACTTTTTCACCAAAAACATCTATGGGCTTCCAAATATCACTTTGCAAATTTCACAAGAACAGTCTTAGTGAAAGGCTTCTTGAGGGGAAAGCTGTAACTCTGGGAGTTGAATTAACAGAACACAAAGCAGTTTCTCAGAAAGCTTCTTTCCAGTTTTTATCTTAGAATATTTCCTTTTTCTCCATAGCCATCTATGGGCTTCCAAATATCACTTTGCAAATTCCACCAGAAGAGTCTTAGTGAAAAGCTTCTTGAGGGGAAGCTGTAACTCTCTCAGATGAATTAATAGAACACAAAGCAGTTTCTCAGACAACTTCTTTCCATGTTTTTAACCGAAGATATTTCCTTTTTCACCATAGCCCTCTATGGGCTTCCAAATATGACTTTGAATATCCCACAAGAACATTCTTAGCGAAGGCTTCTTGTGGGGAAAGCTGCAACTCGGTCAGATGTAGAATTAACAGAACTCACGGCAGTTTCTCAGAAAGCTTCTTTTCAGTTTTTAACTGAAGATATTTCCTTTTTCACCATAGCCCTCTAGGGGCTTCCGAATATCACTGTGCGAATTCCACAAGAACAGTCTAAGCGAAAGGCTTCTTGGGGGAAAGCTGTAACTCTGTGAGATGAATTAACAGAACACAAACCAATTTCTCACAAAGATTCTTTCCAGTTTTTATTTGTAGATATTTCCTTTTTCACCATAGCACTCTATGGGCTTCCAAATGTCACTTTGTTAATCCCACAAGAACAGTCTTAGCGAAAGGCTTTTTGAGGGAAAACCTGTAACTCTCTGAGATGAATTAACCGAACACAAAGCAGTTTCTCAGAAAGCTTCTATAAACTTTTTAACGGAAGATATTTCCTTTGTCACCATAGCCCTCCAAGGGCTTCCAAAAATCACTTTGCAGAATTCCACAAGAACAGTCTTAGCGAAAGGCTTCTGGAGGGATATGCTGTAACTCTGTGAGATGAATTAACAGAACACAAAGCAGTTTCTCAGAAAGCTTCTTTTTAGATTTTATCTTACGATATTTCCTTTTTCACCATAGCCCTCAAAGGGCTTCCAAATATCACTTTGCAAATTCCACAAAAACAGTCTTATCGAAAGGCTTCTTGAGGGAAAAGCTGTAACTCTGTGAGATGAATTAACAGAATTCAAAGCAGTTTCTCAGAAATCTTCTTTCCAGTTTTTAACAAAATATATTTACTTTTACACCATAACCTCTACGGGCCTCCAAATATCACTTTCTAAATTCCACAAGAACAGTCTTAGCGAAAGGCTTCTTGAGGGGAAAGTTGTGACTCTGTGAGATGTACTAACAGAACAAAAAGCGGTTTCTCATAAAGCTTCTTTTCTTTTTCTAACTTAGGATATTTCCATTTTCACCAATGCCCTCTAGGGGCTTCCAAATATCACTTTGCAAATCGCACAAGAACAGTCCTACCGAAAGGCTTCTTGAGGTGAAAGCTGTAACTCGGTGAGATATATTAACAGAACACACGGCAGTTTCCCAGAA
Organism: Chlorocebus sabaeus; assembly: GCF_047675955.1. Taxonomy (NCBI): domain Eukaryota; kingdom Metazoa; phylum Chordata; class Mammalia; order Primates; family Cercopithecidae; genus Chlorocebus; species Chlorocebus sabaeus. The sequence continues at coordinate 330,540 of NW_027327635.1, forward strand.
TGCTTCTTTCCAGTTTTTACCCGAAGATATTTCCTTTTTCACCATACCCCTCTATGGGCTTCCAAATATCACTTTGCGAATTTCACAAGAAAGGTCCTAGTGAAGGGCTTCTTGAGGGGAAAGCTGTATCTCTGTGAAATGAATTAACAGAACACAAAGCAGTTTCTCAGAAAGCTTCTTTTCATTGTTTTTCTAAGGATATATCCTCTTTCATCATAGTCCTCTATGGGCTTCCAAATATCACTTTGCAATTTCCACAAGAACAGTCCTGGTTAAAGGCTTCTTGAGGTGAAAGCTTTAACTTGGTGAGATGTATTAACAAAACACCCGGCAGGTTCTCAAAAAACTTCTTTCCAGTTTTTAACGGAAGATATTTCCTTTTTCATCATAGCCCTCTATGGGTTTTGAAATATCACTTTGCAAATTTCACAAGAATAGTGTTAGTGAACGGCTTCTTGAGGGGAAAGCTGAAACTCTGTGAGATGAACTAACAGAACAGAATACAGTTTCTCAGAGAGCTCCTTTTCGTTTTTAACTGAAGATATTTCCTTTTTCACCAAAGCCCTCTATGGGCTTCCAATTATCACTTTGCAAATTACACAACAACTGCCTTAGAGAAAGGCTTCTTGAGGGGAAAGCTGTAACTCTGTGAGTTGAGTTAACAGAACACAGAGTAGTTTCTCAGAAAGTTTTTTACTGAAGTTATATCCTTTTTCACCGTAGCCCTCTATGGGCTTCCAAATCTCACTTTGCAAATTCCACAAGAACAGTCTTAGCGAAAGGCTTCTTGAGGAGAAAGCTGTAACTCTGTGAGATGAATTAACAGAACAAAAAGGAATTTCTCAGAAATCTTCTTTCCAGTTTTTAACGGAAGATATTCCTTTTTCACCATAGCCCTCTAAGGGCTTCCAAATATCACTTTGGAGGTTAGACAAGAACAGTCTTATCGACAGGCTACTTGAGGGGAAAGCTGTAAATCTGTGAGTTGAATTAAGAGAACACAAAGTAGTTTCTCAGAAAGCTTCCTTCCAGTTTTTAACTGAAGATATTTCCTTTTTCTCCATAGCCCTCTATGGGCTTCCAAATATCACTTTGCAAATTCCACAAGAAGTCTTAGCGAAAGGCTTCTGGAGGGGAAGCTGCAACTCTGTGAGATGAATTAACAGAACACAAAGCAGTTTCTGAGAAAGCTTCTTTTCAGTTTTTATCTTAGGATATTTCCTTTTTCACCATAGCCCTCTAAGGGCTTACAAATATCACTTTGAAAATTTCACAACAACAGCCTTAGAGAAAGGCTTGACGGGAAAGCTGTGACTCTGTGAGATGAATTAACAGAACACAAAGGAATTTCTCAAAAATCTCCTTTCCAGTTTTTAACCGAAGATATTACTTTTTCACCATAGACCTCTAAGGGCTTCCAAATATCACATTGGAAGTTCCACAAGAACAGTCTTAGCGACAGGCTTCTTGAGGGGAAAGCTGTAACTCTGTGAGTTGAATTAAGAGAACACAAAGTAGTTTCTCAGAAAGCTTCTTTCCAGTTTTTAACTGAAGATATTTGCTTTTTCATCATAGCACTCTATGGGCTTCCAATATCACTTTGCAAATTTCACAAGAACTGTCTTAGCGAAAGGCTTCTTAAGGGGAAAGCTCTAACTCTTTGAGATGAATCAACAGAACACAAAGTTATTTTTCAGAAAGCTTCTTTTCAGTTTCTATCTTAGTCTATTTTATTTTTCACCATAGCCCTCTATGGTCTTCCAAATATCACCTTGCAAATTCCACAAGAACAGTCTTAGCGAAAGGCTTCTGGAGGGGAAAGCTCTAATTCGGTGAGATGTATTAACAGAAAACACACCAGTTTCTCAAAAAGCTTATTTCCCCTTTTTAACGGGAGATATTTCCTTTTTCTCCATAGCCCTCTATGGGTTTCCAAATATGAATTTGCAAATTGCACAAGTATAGTCTTAGTGAACGGGTTCTTGAGGGGAAATCTCAAACTCTGTGAGATGAACTAACAGAACACAAAGCAGTTTCTCAGAAAGCTTCCTTTCGGTTTTTAATGGAAGATATTCCCTTTTTCACCATAGCCTTCTATGGGCTCCGAAATTTCACTTTGCAAATTCCACAAGAACAGTCTTAACGAAAGGCTTCTGCAGGGACAAGCTGTAACTCTGTGAGATGAATTTACATACAGAAAGCAGCTTCTCAGAAATCTTCTGTTCAGTTTTTATATTAGGATATTTCCTTTTTCACCATAGCCTTCTAAGGGCTCCAAATATAAATTTGCAAATTCCACAAGAACAGTCTTAGCGAAAGGCTTCTTGAAGGGAAAGCTGTAACTCTGTGAGTTGAATTAAGAGAACACAAAGTAGTTTCTCAGGAAGCTTCTTTTCAGTTTATAACTGAAGATATTTCCTTTTTCACCATAGCCCTCTATGGGCTTCCAATATCACTTTGAAAATTTCACAAGAACAGTCTTAGTGAACGGCTTCTTGAGGGTAAAGAAGTAACTCTGTGAGATGAACAAACAGAACACAAGGCAGTTTCTCAGAAAGCTTCTTTTCGATTTTTATCTTAGTATATCTCCATTTTCACCTTAGCCATCTATGGGCTTCCAAATATCACATTGCAAATTCCACAAAAACAGCCTTAGCGACAGGCCTCTTGAGGGGAAAGCTGTAACTCTGTGAGTTGAATTAACAGAAAACAAAGCAGTTTCTCGGAAAGCTTCTTTTCAGTTTTTATCTTAGGGTATTTCTTTTTTCACCATAGCCCACAATGGGCTTCGAAATATCACTTTGCAAATTCCACAAGAACAGTTTTAGCGAAAGAATTCTGGAGGGGAAAGCTGTAACTCTGTGAGATGAATTAACAGAACACAAAGCAGTTTCTCAGAATTCTTCTTTCCAGTTTTTAACGGAAGATATATTCTTTTTCACCGTAGCTCTCTCTGGGCTTCCAAATATCACTTTGAAAATTCCACAAGAACAGTCTTAGTGAACTATTTCTTGAGGAGAAAGCTGTAACTCTGTGAGATGAATAAACAGAACACAAAGCAGTTTTTCAGAAAGTTTGTTTTCAGTTTTTAATGTAAGATATTTCCTTTTTCACAATAGCCCTCTAAGGGCTTCCAAATATCACTTTGCATATTCCACAAGAACAGTATTAGCGAAAGACTTCTTGAGGGGAAAGCTCTAACTCTGTGAGATGAATTAACAGAGCACAAAGCAGTTTTTCAGAAAGCTTCTTTTCCGTTTTTAACGAAAGATATTTCCTTTTTCACAATAGCCCTCTATGGGCTTCCAAATATCACTTTGAAAATTCCACAAGAACTGTCTTACGAAAGACTTTTTAAGGAGAAAGCTGTACCTCTCTGAGATGAAGTAACAGAACTCAAAGCAGTTTCTCAGAAAGCTTATTTCCATTTTTAACTGAAGATATTTACTTTTTCACCAAAAACATCTATGGGCTTCCAAATATCACTTTGCAAATTTCACAAGAACAGTCTTAGTGAAAGGCTTCTTGAGGGGAAAGCTGTAACTCTGGGAGTTGAATTAACAGAACACAAAGCAGTTTCTCAGAAAGCTTCTTTCCAGTTTTTATCTTAGAATATTTCCTTTTTCTCCATAGCCATCTATGGGCTTCCAAATATCACTTTGCAAATTCCACCAGAAGAGTCTTAGTGAAAAGCTTCTTGAGGGGAAGCTGTAACTCTCTCAGATGAATTAATAGAACACAAAGCAGTTTCTCAGACAACTTCTTTCCATGTTTTTAACCGAAGATATTTCCTTTTTCACCATAGCCCTCTATGGGCTTCCAAATATGACTTTGAATATCCCACAAGAACATTCTTAGCGAAGGCTTCTTGTGGGGAAAGCTGCAACTCGGTCAGATGTAGAATTAACAGAACTCACGGCAGTTTCTCAGAAAGCTTCTTTTCAGTTTTTAACTGAAGATATTTCCTTTTTCACCATAGCCCTCTAGGGGCTTCCGAATATCACTGTGCGAATTCCACAAGAACAGTCTAAGCGAAAGGCTTCTTGGGGGAAAGCTGTAACTCTGTGAGATGAATTAACAGAACACAAACCAATTTCTCACAAAGATTCTTTCCAGTTTTTATTTGTAGATATTTCCTTTTTCACCATAGCACTCTATGGGCTTCCAAATGTCACTTTGTTAATCCCACAAGAACAGTCTTAGCGAAAGGCTTTTTGAGGGAAAACCTGTAACTCTCTGAGATGAATTAACCGAACACAAAGCAGTTTCTCAGAAAGCTTCTATAAACTTTTTAACGGAAGATATTTCCTTTGTCACCATAGCCCTCCAAGGGCTTCCAAAAATCACTTTGCAGAATTCCACAAGAACAGTCTTAGCGAAAGGCTTCTGGAGGGATATGCTGTAACTCTGTGAGATGAATTAACAGAACACAAAGCAGTTTCTCAGAAAGCTTCTTTTTAGATTTTATCTTACGATATTTCCTTTTTCACCATAGCCCTCAAAGGGCTTCCAAATATCACTTTGCAAATTCCACAAAAACAGTCTTATCGAAAGGCTTCTTGAGGGAAAAGCTGTAACTCTGTGAGATGAATTAACAGAATTCAAAGCAGTTTCTCAGAAATCTTCTTTCCAGTTTTTAACAAAATATATTTACTTTTACACCATAACCTCTACGGGCCTCCAAATATCACTTTCTAAATTCCACAAGAACAGTCTTAGCGAAAGGCTTCTTGAGGGGAAAGTTGTGACTCTGTGAGATGTACTAACAGAACAAAAAGCGGTTTCTCATAAAGCTTCTTTTCTTTTTCTAACTTAGGATATTTCCATTTTCACCAATGCCCTCTAGGGGCTTCCAAATATCACTTTGCAAATCGCACAAGAACAGTCCTACCGAAAGGCTTCTTGAGGTGAAAGCTGTAACTCGGTGAGATATATTAACAGAACACACGGCAGTTTCCCAGAATGCTTCTTTCCAGTTTTTACCCGAAGATATTTCCTTTTTCACCATACCCCTCTATGGGCTTCCAAATATCACTTTGCGAATTTCACAAGAAAGGTCCTAGTGAAGGGCTTCTTGAGGGGAAAGCTGTATCTCTGTGAAATGAATTAACAGAACACAAAGCAGTTTCTCAGAAAGCTTCTTTTCATTGTTTTTCTAAGGATATATCCTCTTTCATCATAGT